>NC_057015.1:3503954-3803954 GCF_000002595.2 Chlamydomonas reinhardtii
GCCGCGCGGGGACGTCAGAAACACACACACACACACACACACACACACACACACACACACACACACACACACACACACACACACACACACACACACACACACACACACACACACACACACACACACACACACACACACACACACACACACACACACACACACACACACACACACACACACACACACACACACATGATGGCTGGTTGTGGGTCGCCTGGCCCCTACAGGTTAGCCCTATCCCCATTCTGGTCGCTTGGCGCTCACTTTAAAGTAGTGTCTCCTGAAACCACACAGGTCTGTTCCAGCGCTATTTCGTGGAGCGCTACAAGTGGATGTCCGAGCAGGTGGGGCTGCGCGGGTTGCAGGAGTGGGAGCGGAAGGGTCGCATGGGTGGGGCTCGGGTTACGCCCGTTGCAGGTCCGCGGACTCGCCGTATGGCAGGATGTGTGTCTGGTCTTGAGCCATGGCCAGGCCTTCAGAGCAAGCACGTGGACATGGGCACGCCAGTGAGAGCAGTACACGTGGGAGGGCGGGTGGCCACGTCAGCTGCTCTCGCTGTGCAGGACTGCTAGCGCCATCGTCCACCGGCCCCTGGCCCCGGACCGCCAGCCCTAGACTTCCCCCCGTTTACGTCAATACCTTTAATATCATGCCCCGCCACTAAGTTTCAGAAGCGATGGCATCAACTGGCCTCCCAACGGCCCGGGACTCTGCCTGTTGCGTCCCCTTCCCTCCTCCCTCCTTGCCCCCATCTGGCCCGCCTGACTTCACCTGCATGGCACGGCCCGTTCCCGGCACGCAGGTGTTCGCGGAGTTGTTCTCTCTTGGGCAGTGCCTGCCCGGCCCCACCTCCACTCAGGTGTCATTCGCCATCGGCACAGTCAAGAAGGGAGTCCTGGGTGAGTGAAGGGGTCGTCAGGCGTCGGGGAGCGGGGGACGGGCACGCGTCTGTGATCGAAGGGTGATCGGGCCTGTTAGAAAGTGCCCGCTGCTTGTTGAGGTGGCCCCTGGCGTGGACGCCGTCATGTGCCGTGTCTGGCTTGCATGTAATATCCTCGGCACGTATGCGCGCCGTCCCCGCCCCAACCAAAGTGGACCACACGCCCGCACACGCTACCCCGTGCAAGGCGCGCCGGCGCCACCTCCTCTCCGCTCCGCTCACCCTGCCCTGCGCCCCCTTCCCCCCCTCGCTCCGGCGGCTCCGCAGGCGGCCTGCTGTCGGGTGCGCTGTTCCAGTACCCGGGTGCCGTCGTCATGACGGTGGTGGGCGCGGGCGCAGCCAAGTGGCTCACCAACCCGCCCGGCTGGCTGGCGGGCATCGTGATGGGGCTGTCGGCGGTGGGTGTGGCCATGGTGGCGTCCGCGACCAAGGGCATGCTCATGAAGCTGTGCAACACCAACGTGAGTGATGGGGGGATCCCGTGCAGATGGGCGACGGGCTGAGGCAAGCAGCTGGATGCGGGGGCGTTTGCGAGGGTGGGGACGTTCCTTGCGGACGCTCCAATGCGAGGGGGGGGCGAGTTGGGGGCTGTTTGGCGCACGGGAGGGAAAGGGCGCTTGCCGAGTCGCCTCTGGGGGGTTGGCGTTGCGGGTGGAAGTTTCACCAAGGGTGGACGTTTCACCGAGGTAGACGAAAGCGCTGCATCCACTAAGTACGTGTGCGTCCACACCAGCGGTCCTCACCTTGTTGCATCCGCCACGCCATGCTGTATGCGCAGGTGACGGCCATTATCGGCACACTAGCCGCCGCGGCTGCCATTTACTGGTCGGAGCCGTGGCTTTTCCCGCTGTGCATTGTTATCGGCTTCATCGTCACCAACATCACTGACCGCAAGATGGACAAGACGCTCAAGGTACCACACGTCACCGGGGCCGGTTAGGACGTGGTGATGCGATGCGGGGTGGCCGGGTGGGGCTCGCCGCAGTTGCCGCGTGTCCGCATGCGCAACACGTGCGCTGCTTACCTCCTCCCATGCCTTCCCGTGCCCTGCCTCGTGCGCAGGGCTCTGACGGAGGTGTGGAGTCTCTGGGCTTCGGCATGCTGGGCGGCGGCGTGCTGGTTGGGCTGTGGATGGCGGTGCTGATCGCGGTGCTTGTGCTGGCACGCACCTTGTACAAGGACGGCGACGGGCCGCTCAACTGGTTCGAGGTGTTCTACCGCATCGGCTCCATCATCTACGGAGGTGGCCAGGTGCGTGGCCGCGTCGCACTGACAAGCTACTTTGGACCGTGTGGCCGCGATTGTTTTGACACCGTGTTGTTAGTGCACCTGTACAGTGTCGCCAATGCCGTGTCGTCTGAAGTCCAGCGCCGTGGTGTCTACGCACCGACGCACATTGTTGCGAATCTGGCGTGATGGCTGTAGGTGGTCCTTCCCATGCTTCTGTCGGACGTGGTGAAGAAGGACAACGACGGCAACGAGCTGCCCAACACCTGGGTCACGGAGCAGCAGTTCTACGCCGGACTGGGCGCGGTGCAGGCCATGCCCGGGCCGCTGTTCAACTTCAGCGCCTACCTGGGCTGCATCATGGCCATCAAGGTAAGGGAAATGGACGCGTGTGCTTCTGTAAGTACACGAACGGAAGGAATTCCTCCCAGGCGCCGGAACTACTGCGTGGGTGAAAGGCTCGTGTACGTGCATATGTTCGTGTGTGTGTGTTTGTGTGTGTGTGTGTGTGGTGCGGCTAATTGCCCGGCTTTCAGATCATGGCCTGCTTGCAAATGCTTGCGTCCCAGCCTCGTTTAGACCAGTCGCCCTGCTCCCCGACACGGCCACCGCCACCGCCCCTCTGACCTCCTCCCTCCCTGCCTCCCTGCCTCCCTCCCCCCAACAGTTCAAGTACCCGTTCATCCTGGGCGCAGTGCTGGCCTGGTTCGGCCTGTTCGCGCCCGGCGTGATGCTCATGTTCGGCGTGCTGCCGTACTGGAAGCGCTTCCGCACGTGGCAGATCTACCGCCGTGGCCTGACGGGCATGAACGCGGTGGGTGTGGGCCTCATTCTGGCCTCCGTGTTCAAGATGACGGTGGACGTGTACAACCTGGCGCCGCACAAGTACGCGGCGCTGTGCATCGGCCTCTTCGCGTTCACGGTGCGTGTGGCGTGGTGGGGGTGGGGGTGGAGGTGGTGCGTGGGGGTGCGGGGGGGGGGGGCAGGAGGGGCAGATGGGGCGTTGGGAGAGGAGGGATGTGGGGAGAGGAGAGGCGTGGGGAGAGGAGAGGCGTGGGGTTTGGGTTTGGGTTTGGGTTGGGTTGGGTTTTGGGGTGCGCACGGCGCGCGCCGTCTTGACATCCCGTCAGGCAGTTACCGTCGTGTTGAAATCTGGCCGCTTGCAGCTGCGTCAGGCCTGGATGTTGTAGCTGCCAATTATGGCCCTCAACTCCTTGACTGTAGTACCGTATGCAAACGTCCTACCAGTCCATTTACTTTGTGTTTGACACGGCTCATAAACCTTCCTCGGCGTTGCGATGCGCGCTCATTTTGCCCGGCAGGCTGTGGATGAGCTAAAGATCTTTGAGCCCATCGTGGTCATTGGCGGTGCGCTGCTGGGCCTGCTCTCTTGGGGCGCCAAGATGCACTGAGCACCCAGTGCTGCGGAGCGGCAGCGTGGGTGGAGAAGCCATCGTCACAGCTGGATGAGGATGGCGGGAGGAGGCAGACGTAAGGGCAGGCCACGGGGCCCGAAGCTGCATCCAACACACGGGGCGGCAGCTTCCAAACTCATGCGGCCGGCGGGGGCAACAAGAGCACTGGGGGGTATCATGGCTTGCTGGTCGGGGCAACCGCCGGAATGGTGGCGGCTGCAGGTTGCCGGCGAGGCGGCTGTGGTGGGCGGGAGCGGGTAATGGCAGTGGCAGCCGCGAGAGCGATGGAGGCAGATGCGCTGGAATGGGCCTCGGGCAGCGCTGGGCTGGGGGGTCCAATAAACGCCGAGCCTGCAGGACCGCCGCCGGGCACCCTTCGGACTGGTGTCTGGCACTCGGGTCTTGGTTTGTTTGGGAGTGGAAGTGGACAACACTACACCCACCCGAGCATTCTGCACGCCAGCGGCCAGCGGCGGCACGGGTGCTGCTGCCGGGGTCGCGCTGGGTTGCGAGGGGCGGCGTGGCAGGCCTGGGCTGTGTGCAGATGCACGGCAGCGTTGGTTTTCACCCACGTTCGTGAGGTTGCAGGCTCCGATGTGGGCTGGTCGTGTGGGCGTACCGGGTTGCCGCGCGGTGCCTTTCTATTCTTTTTGCTAGCACCCGGCCAGATGTTGTTTGTCAACCGAGTGTTTCAACGGGATCGAATGACAACAAGCAGGTTAGCCATGTGCATAGATTGTGGGTGCGTGGGTGGGTGTCGGACATTTGGCCGGAACGGCTCAGCGTTTTACACATGGAACAGTCCATGAGCGAAGTGAGCAAGTGACGTTAAAGGAAGCGCGTGGCATACAAGTATAAGTATGGGACATGGCCAGCGAGTATCAAAGTAAGGAAAGGCACGGCGGCTGCATACGTTGCCTGGAGCATGTGCGTGTGTGTGTTTGCGTGCGTGTTACGGCCTGGCGTATGCACAGCATGTTAGAACCAATGTCTTATTCTTGGGTGGTACCGTCGTATGTCGTTGGCAGGTGAATGAAACAAAGGTCGTACCAACAGCTCTGGCATGTACTGCATGCACGTGCACTGGCAAATCAGTCCGCCGTAATGTTGCTCGGTTGCGTTCAGAGTGCGGAAAATGGACAGACGTGGAGGGCAGGGACTTGGCGTTGCTGTCATGTACGGTAGACCGGTAGCGGGGCGGTGGCGGCGCTAGATGCAGGTCCGTGGCGGTGTCCAAGTACGATGTAGGCAAAATTGCAGCGTGGTAGCACTACCGTACGTGCGGATACATGGGACCAACCAGCGGCCCTGCAAGGCATTGCACAGCAGCGTTCATCCAAGAAACTTACGTGAACTGAACTTTTGCTACAGCTTCCGTGCGCATGGGCACCGTGTGGTCTTTACCATACTGACGCGGAGCGGGTTGTATTCCTACCTAAATCCAGGCACGCATGAAGCAGAATGTAATAAGACCCGCCGCAGCGCTCGCCACCCGGCCCAGAACCCCAACATGCGTGCGGATGGTCCGTGTTCAGGCAGGTTGGTGAAGTCCCGCAGGGTGCAGCTGATGAACAGTGGGCGAAAGATTACCTCAGGAAGCCAGAGGAGGCGCGCGATACCCGGGAGCACCCGAGTGAACCCATCGCCGAACTTTGAACGCCCAAACCTTTGTAGCACTACGGTATGGCATCCGGCTCCCTAAGCCAGACGGCGTTACCTAGCGTTACGATTGCCAATGTTTGTGTGTGTGGGGGGGGGGGGCGAATCTGAAGCTTGAAACGCACTCCTGCGCACTCCTCCGCTATAGCTGTTATATCTGATGACGGACAAACTGCCTGCGATGCTGCACAATCCCTGCGCGCCGTGCGCGGGGCCACCACAGGAGATTTCTCTGGCGGGAACCGGGAAGGGATTCAGTGGAACTGGGGACTAACAACACGTCGCTTCGCCAACCGCCCCGGACATACTAGACTAGCCGCCTGTGTATGTAGGCGAGGTTACAAGAAGGGACAGTCCGACCTGCGTACGCTGTTTGCGATTGTTGTGAAAAAGGCTTGTGGTGTGGCCGCGGGGCGAGTGAGACTGAGGGCGGCTGGTCAGCGAGGCGTGCCATGGTACTTGGCACTTGAGATGAGCACGAGCAATTGAGCAGCGCGCGCAGACGAATACTACTCTTGTACAATTACTCTTTATGCATGCGATTTGCAACCGTTGAAGCGTCTACATGAATGGGAGCGGGGCACACGCGAGCACTTCCTGCTCGGGGCAGCCCGCTCGCGTGTATATATTCATATGCAGTGCTGCAAAGAACTCTGATAGAAGAAATTCTCTCCGAAAAAGCTGGTTCAGATACCTGAGTGATGCGGACTCGCCGCTGCCGCCACGGTACCGGTCGGGCGTCTCCATCCGCTTCATCGTCTCCCGGGAGTCGCGCTGTGAGGAGGTGGACGTAGAGCAGGTGTGCGCCCAGCCCTGAACTTGCACCTGTTGGCATCCCATTGTAGCGGCCAGCTGCGTGTCAAAGCAGTAGGGTGTAGCTGGTGAGAACGCCGCGGGAGGCAGGACGCCGTCATGCCGCTGCAACCGTGCGCCTCCCCCCACCCCTCTGACGCCCCTACTCACACACAGGCCCAGCACAGCGACATTCTATACATTGACGCTCCAGCTGGCTACCACAACCTCTGGCGCAAGGTAGGCAATTGACTTGCCATGGCAGCCGTGTCGGTTGCGCTCACTCGCACGCGTTTATTCGTCAGGCCTGCTACGGTCACACCCAGTCATACCGTGCTGTCACACCCAGTCGTGAACCCCCCCACCCCCGGGCAACACCCCTCAGGCACTGTGCTTCCTGGCCTGGCTTGAGGGCCACACGGACACGGCGGCCGGGACATCGGGCCAGGGCGGGGTGGGGGCCTGCGGGAACGGCGCTGGAGATGGTGGCGGAGGCGGCGTCAGTGGCGGCAGCGGCAGCGGCAACGGCAGCGGCAGCGGCACCCCCTACGACTTTGTGATGCACGCCGATGACGACAGCTTCGTGCGGCTGGACCTGTTGCTGCCGCTCATGGTGGGGTGGGGTGGGACTTGGGACGGGGCGGGGACAGGGTGGGGTGGGGCGCGCGTGCACCCGTGGCTGCGGCAGATGCATGCGGCGCAGCCGGGGGTATGGTGTTTCTGTCGCATCATGGTGCGGTAGTATCAGGACATCACACGGCGCAGCTCGGCCCAATCCGGCCCCACTACACGATAACGATACTCTAACGATACCCACCACTTTACCGCTGTGCTATGTGCCCCACGCCACCGCCACAGGCCACCTGGCCCCGACAGCGGCACTACTGGGGCTACATCTGGGACGGCACCGGCAACCGCGTCACGGCGCCCATCCGCAACCCAGCCAACAAGTCGCACATGCCGGCGGAGCAGGTGCGGCGCCCGGGGTATCGCGACACCCTGTCATCCGTCACCCCTGCCCTCGTCGCTTGAGCACCATACCACGTTGTGCCTCACCGCTGAATCCTCCTGATTCCTATTTCTTGCCACGCCACGCCACGCCACGGCCCTGCAGTACCCTCTGGACTACTACCCGCCGTTCGCCAGCGGCTGCGGCTTCGTGCTGTCTCGCGACCTGGTGCTGGCGCTGCTGAGCCGCCCGCTGCCCGACTACAGACTGCTGGTGCGTGCGTGGCTGGGCGGGGGGGCTGCTAGCGGCGTGTGTGTCAGGACGCCAGACGCGCCGCCGTACACGTGGCATTGCACCTGCTGCAGTGCCGCCTGATGTACCCAACCAACAGCTGCCCCTTGCCCCTGCTGCCTGCCTCACCCCGCCCCGGTCGGCAGGACCCGCCCTTCGGCATCCACCTGTGCGGCCCGCCCGACTACTGCGTGGCGCCCGGCGGCCCCGTGGTGCCCGTGCACGAGGAGCGCGTGCGGCCCTATCGCCCGCTGCCGACCTTCCGGCCCGACACACTGGTGCAGCACTACCTGCGCAGCGAGGAGATGAAGCCGTTCTGGGAGCAGGTGCGCGGCTGGAGGAGGGAAATCTTCGCGCCGCCCCCATGAGAACTAGGAAACCAAGCGGGAGATGCACACGCAACACAGGCCGCTGGGAAGTTGGAGCTGGGTTAAACCATGCGGTCTTGATCCCGACACTCAGCAAGTCAGCGGTCATTGCCTGCTACTTGCGCAAGGTCCCACAGAAGCCTAGTGCTTAGGCTTGCTTTTGCTCGTCCTACCTCTCCCAGCATCCCAGCATCGCATTCCAGGTACAGTTATCGAGGACGGTATGCACATCAGCGCACCAGGTGAACACAACTACCACAGCCTCCGCAACCCCCATAATCATCCCTCCCACACACTTCCTCACACCCGACCTGCTACATCCCATACTCTGCCTGCCGCCCCGCCTCAGTCCCTGGAGGCAGCTCGTGGCGGCCCGGCGGCGTCGCCCACCACCGCCGGCGCCCCGGGGGAGCTGTACAACACACTGGTGGCCCTGGGTCTGCTCCGCAGATGACCCAGTCAGGGGCTGGGGCATGACCGTCCTGCTGCCTGGCACAGCCACACGCACACACCCTCTGGGCAAATGGATTCCAGTGGCTCCCTAGGCGCGGCGGCAGCGAGGACATGTCTCCTACTCGTGCTGATGTATGTCAAGGCGCATGCAAAGAGCGTTTGGCGCAACCGGACGACACGGGACACTCATTCATGTCATCACCATTCCGCTGCCCATCGCAGCTGCAGCACGCGTCATGCCTCAGTCAGCACAGCTGCCCCCTCATGCCACGGGTGTGGGCGCCGCCGTGTAGCCCTCCACCAGCTTCAACATGGACATCTCCTCATCAAGGCTCGCCTGCAGCACGTCAACATGGGCAGAGAACAGCGGGTTAGGGCCTTGGTGGTGCTGCATCGGTGCCGTCAGCAGCGGCGTGCGCAGCACTGCGACCTGGAACGTGGAGGCAGTCCGGCTAAACCCTTCCACGCACAGCGTGTCCGATAATCACACACGCGTGTGTCCGTGCCGCGCCCTGCCCACACTCGGCGGCTTGCGCCCTCTCACCTGTAGCTCCACCTTCTGTTGCTGCTGCACCGGCACAAGCACAAGCCCCATGTGCCGCTCCTCCTTCTTGCCCGTCGCGGTGGTGAGCTGCTCAAGCGTGTTGCTGAGGATGATGTTGCCCTGCTTGTCCAGGCAGGAGAAGTCGCCCTCCAGCACTCTCCCCGAAGTTAGTGTTACCTGCGTCGTGCATATATGCTGGATTGCTCAGCAGCGCAAGGCACGCCGTATGCCAAGGTCGCGCGGTATTGCTCGCCGCGCTGCCGCCAGCGCACACTGATGAGCTTCTTACCCGGAACTTTCGGTATAAAAGAGCGCGAACGTCCTGAATCGATTTGGGTGCTGCATCGCTTGACGCCATCAGACTTGCACTGGTTCAGTGGTTGTTTGGCTATTGATGTTTGGATAAAGCAAACAATATGCGGTAAATCCTCTGTATAAAAGACAGCATGAACCATTGTAAACAAGAACATGTCTTGAAAGCGGTTATTTCGAGAACTGCGACGGTCCGCATGCGCTGCGACACCTTCCTGGCTGCCCTGCCCTGACGTCTGTGGCTTAAACCAATAGTTATTCACCAACGCCAACCTAATCCGGCGGCAAGTGAGGCAAGCTCAGCATCAGGCTGGCGACATGGCCATGTCTGTGGACTACCGGGAACCCTACACGGCCACACTGAATGGCGACTTGCGGCCTTGGTACGCGCCGCTAATGGGTGGCATGCCGCTGAGGCCCGGCGAGGCCTTACCGTTGCAGTTTGTTGAGGCCGTCGCGGCGCCCTGGCGGTCGGAGCAGGAGCTCAGGGGCGTCAAGGAGAAGGCGAGACAACTCAAGCACTACGACATGGCAGCCGCAGCAGCACGACAACTGCAGCAGAAGAAGCACGAGTTGGGTCAGAACGCTATCCGGGTGAGCTGTGCGCTGGAGGGGGCCTGTTTATGGGGCTACGTCGGGGACAAGGTTGTGTCATGATCTGCAAGCCTCCAGCCGACCCCGTTACTCACGTACCGTCCTCACACGTGCACGGCACCCGACCGACAACTTGCCCCCGGTCCTGCCGCTCGCACTCGACTGCTGCTGCCGTACAGACACTGCGGCAGAACCAGGCGTGGCAGGCGCTGCACCAGGAGGATGCGGTGCTGGATACCATCCTGGCGGTGGACTATACCTGGGCCGCCCAGGTCAGCTGGGGGCCAGGGGGCGGAGGGTGAAGCCGGGGGCTGGCAGGGGGGCGGGGACCAAGACGCTAGGGCATAAGGGCACTGGTAGACCGGACAAGGCCAAGGCGCTGTAGCAAGGCGTGCGTGCGAGAGCAGCGCATCGCCGGCCACTGGCGGGTGACATCAACGTGGGCGCCTGACCGCCGCCACTGCCACCGCCCACTCCCGCCTCCTCCTCTCATAATCCCTGCAGCTGGATCTGCTGAACCGGGAGGCACAGGCGGCCATTGCGGAACTTCAGGAGCGGCACGAGGACCAGCTGTTCAAGAAGCGGCTGGAGCAGGTGCGGGGCATGTGGGTGTCACGGTACTAAAACCGAAACCTATGAGGGCATGTGTGCCAGGTGGCCGCTTGGCGGTGCGCTGTAGATAGTACTGGGCGCTGCTCGGTAATTAGTGCAGGGTTGGAGCTGGGGGCTGTACGCGTGGCCCTCAGTCGTCTTGATCGGCGCTGTTGCGTATCCACACAAGCACAGGTGCATGCCGCCTGGGATCGGGGCGTGCGGCCGGAGCGGCGCAGCAAGGAGCTGCTCAACCTGCGGCGCAGTGAGGTGGTGCTGGTCAAGCAGGAGGACTACGACAAGGCCTTCAAGGTGTGTGTGTGGGGGGGGGGGTCAGGTGCCCATGCGTTGAACAGGTCCCTCAATGTCATCAAACGGGCTGGTTGCGGCATACGGTG
Source organism: Chlamydomonas reinhardtii (assembly GCF_000002595.2). Classification (NCBI taxonomy): domain Eukaryota; kingdom Viridiplantae; phylum Chlorophyta; class Chlorophyceae; order Chlamydomonadales; family Chlamydomonadaceae; genus Chlamydomonas; species Chlamydomonas reinhardtii. Next base: position 3,514,488 of record NC_057015.1, read on the forward strand.
CCGCATGTGCGTACTCTGAGCAGCACCCCATCTTCCAAACACTTCACCACACCGCCGACGTCCCGCACCACACGCCCCAGCGCAGCCTGCCCCGCGTCGTCTCATCTGCCGCTTCAGCCACGGTCTTATAGGTTGGCCGCCGCTCTTTTGTCGCTCGCCGCAGGTGCACGCGCGCGCCGCCAGGCTGGCATATGAGGAGGCGTGTAACGCGCACATGTACTGGCTTCTGAGGTGCCACGGCCAGCAGGTGCGGATGGGCGGGCTGGTGGGCGCCTGGTCGGGCGTGTGTAGACCAGAGAGGTAGCGGCCCCTTCGAAGCAGCGATCCGCCGACTCGGCCCACTTCTTTCTCCTGCCGTGTCCTTGCCCACACGTGCCGCTGCTGCTCTGTGCCGTGACCTTCCATTGATGCAGGGCAAAATGCTGGCGCAGCAGCAGCGCGAACTGGAAGCGTTGCGGCGGCGATTGGAGATGCGGCTGCGAGAGGCGGAGCTGGCGCGGGAGCGAGACATGTTGCAGCTGGAGCGTAAGATTAAGGTGAGTGGGGTGCATGCGTCGCAAGCATCCTCAGAAGGCGGGCGGCCCTGGTGTAAAGTGTTGTCGACCTGGGCAAACTAGAACCGTGTTTTGTGCCAGCTGTGCAAGCAACAACCGCACAGCCTTCACGCGCCGCACTCTGCACCCACCGGCCCCACGTACAGGTTTCCAGCACTAAGCAGGCGGAGGTGCGCAAGGTGGAGCGCCGCACCGCGGAGCAGATGCTGTCAGGCCGCGGCATCATCAACACTACCACCACACGTACCGGCCGCAGTATAAAGGACGCCTTTCCCACCATGGCCATCGCCACCAGCGCCAGTGCGGCGGTGGCGGCGCAAGCGGGCGCTGTCTTCCACGACCCAAAGAGCACCCTGGATCAGGCGCCCTGGCACAAGGCGCCGTCCGACTACACGCCCTCCTACAACCCCAGCTCCTCGCTCTACCTGGGGCCCAGCTCCGTCTCGGGCCTGAAGGGGCTGGGGGGCAAGTCGGCGGCGGGCTCCGGGTCGGCAGCGGAAGCGGGAGCGGGAAAGCCACGCGCAGGCAGGGGCAACGTCAGCGGCGGCGGGCGTATGGGTGCAGCAGGCAATGTGGCGTCGCCAGCAACGGCGGTGCGTTTCGCGCCCACGCAATCGTCGCCTGGCGCTGCGCCAGCGCCCCGTGAAGCATGGGGCGCAGCCTCCTCGCCGCCGGCGTCACCCCCACCACCGCCGCCATTTCCAGAGGACGTGTCCATGCCTAGCCGCAGCAGCAGCGCCCACTCCGGCCGGGCACAAGCAGGCGCGGCCGGAAGCGGCCACTTTGGTGGCTTTGGCTCTGCCAGCTTTGGCGGCGGCGGCGGCGGTGACGGCGGCGCTGCATGGATGGACCATGCCGAGCCGGCGGCGGCGGCGCCACAGGCGGCCGTGACGTTCAGCGCTTGGAACCAGGGAGAGGGTGCAACCATCATGGGCAGCGCGCACAGGGGGCAACAGCAGTTTGGCCAGCCGGCGTCGTCGGCGGCTGTGGCGTCAGGCACAACCGGTGCGACGGGCAGCGGCGGCTCGGGGCTGACGGAGAAGAACCTGCGGGAGATCAACCGGGCAGCCAAGGTGGCGGCACAGCTGCGGGCCGATGCGCGGGCGGCGGAGGCCATCGCCTATGGCAGCAGCTCGCGCAACTCACCGCGGCATTCGTCGTCGTTCCGGAGCGACCTGCCTTACGCGGCGGGGCTGTCGGCGCGCATGGCGAACCAGCCGCTGGGCCCGGCGGCTGCCAGCTGGTACTGAGGACTGGGGAACATGGCGCATGCGCGGAAATGAGAATTGGTACAGCGTACAGCGTACAGACGATACAGTGGGGCCGTGGGGCTGCAATGCTGCATTCTTTGGACTGAAAGCATCTTTGCAGCAGGGAACGCGCTGTGTGTGATACGGCCTGCACGATATGGTGTCCTAGCTTGGCAGGGGCAGCCCCCCCCCCTGGATGGGCTGTTTTTTTCCTTGGGTGCGGAAATTGAGGGGTATCAATTGCTGCATCGGAGATAATCGAAAGCAGGAAGCTGAGCGCGGCCGAGGAGAGCTGCTTGAGGTATTGGTTGAAGATAGCAGGCAGTGGAAGAGGGCATTTGCTGAAGGCAGGCGTTCCGATGCCTTCCGACTGTACACTGAACTGGTGGCGCAGGGTATGCTGTACTACGATAGTAAGACGGTCTCTCTGGGGCTTCTCTGAGGGTGGCGCTGTGGAGTGAGCGAGGCCCAATAACGTGTAGCATCGCAACATCAATGCGCCAGTCAAGACCGTTCCATCTCGACTCAGTTGTCAGTCTCGTTTCTACACTGGTCAACTGCCATATGAGTGGTCTACGTACGCATTAGTTCCGCAACGCACGTTAATGATATGAGTGCATCAAGGCAACCGTGTTCGTGTGAGGCTTCGAGCGAGCATGTTGATGCGGCTCGGTGCAACATGTGTGTGTGTGTGTACAAGGTTGTGAGCACGACGTTCATTCATGTCCTTGGTGCAACATAGCACGGTCCACCACACACAGTCCAACCCCATCACGAGTCCGCATGGCTCCATTCAAGTGTCCGTGAAACAGCAGCCCACCGGCAGCCTAGCCTGTGTCTTGCGTGCAGTACTGCCATAGGCCGTGGTCAACATGACTAAGGCTGACTTCTGCCAGACTTGAACATCGGAACAGCCACAGATATTGAGCCCCATTTGCAACACAGGGAGTCCGTCACAGCTATCTATACCTAGCATGTCAGTAGGTTTCCAACTCGCATACTCACGTTCGGCTCATCTTTGCGTGCTATCTAGGCGATCTCCTTCTCGTCCGCGTCCGCCATCTCCGTGTCTTTCCCGGCATCCGCGGTCGCTTCTGCCACCTTTGCCTCCTCCGTGGCGGGCTCTTCCTTCTTGTCCTCCTCCACAGCCTGCAAGGACGTCACAACCACCGTTGTTAGTGGCAAGTCTGGAGAAGCACGACAAACACAAAGCGCAACCGAGGAGAGCAGCCGGACTGCCGGAGGCGTTGTTCATAGCCAGCGAGCAGTGGGAGAGCGTGGGCATGTACCGCTTCACGGCTATCTACCTGTGAAGCCAATACCTCCCAGCGGTCTAATGCAAGGCCTGGCTGCGAGGCTCAGTTAGGACCCGCGCACCTTGGCCTCCTCCTTGGGAGCCTCCTCCTTGGCAGGCTCCTCCTTCTCCTCCTCGGCAGGCTCCTCCTCCTCCTTGGCAGGCTCCTCCTCCTCCTCCTTCTCCTCCTCCTTGGCAGGCTCCTCCTTCGGAACCTCCTCCTCCTTCGCAGGCTCCGTCTCCTTTGCGGCCTTGTCCGCTGGCGACGCGTCCCCCTCACCGGGCACCGTGTGCTTCTTGGCGTAGTCGAGCGCCAGCCGCTTGACGAAGTCCTTCTTACCCGCCAGGTTCACGCCCAGCTTCTCCCCCAGCTTCTTCAGCAGCTGCTTAACGGTCGTGCTCGCCACATCCGACACTGTGGAAACCAGGCGAGGGCACAAGCAGCACGTGCAAACAGAGTTGACGTAATAGCATGCAAGACAAAACACAACCCGAACGTTCGAACTAGCCAGCAGCAACCCTGCCAGGCCACGGATGCCAGGCCATGGACATACCACGGCATTAAAAAGCCGCCAACCCACCTGCAAGCTCTTCCAAGGTGGCCTTCTCAATCTCCTCATCAGTGGGGAGACCGGTTGCCTCCTCCTCCTTGTCGTCCTCCTTTGCGGCCTCCTCCTCCGCCTTCTTCTGCAGGCGGGGCATACATGCGCATGCAGGATGTCAGCCGCATGCTGGCGGTCCTTCCGGCCATCCGATGGCAACCAAAGCCACCGTGCCAAGCCACTCGGACACGAGCCAAACCCAGGTTCCCACGAAGCCCACATCGTGTGCCCACCTTCTTGCCGGCACTCTTGACGGCGGGCTTCGCCTCCTTCTTGGGTGCCTCCTTCTTTGCGGACTCCTTCTTCTTGGGCTCTTCCTTCTTCTTGGGCTCCTCCTTCTTCTTGGGCTCCTCCTTCTTCGCCTTCTTCGCCTTGGGCTTCTCCTCCTCCGGCTCCTCCTCCTCGCCCTCCTCGTCGTCCTCATCCTCCTCGCTCTCCTCCTTCTTCGACTTCTTGGCGGACTGTGTACAGGCATAGCGCACAGCAACGACGCAGTAAGCGTGTTGATTCCATCACACAAAGAAGTGATTCGCACTGCTTGAACGGCATAAGACAGATGTATGCCTGCCAACAATCGCTCACGTCGCCCTTCTTGGCTTTGGGGGTCGTCTTGGGGGTCTTGGCCTTCTCGCGCTCCTTCTTGGCCTTCTCCTTCTTCTTGGCATCCTGGACAGCACAAGTAGGTAGGCAGGTCAGATGGGTGTCCACGCTAATAGCCGCCCCGCACGGCCTTACGCACGTACGAGCACCTGGCCCATGGGAGCCCGCACTGCACACCCGTTGGCAGGCCTCATCGCTGCTTAGCACGCCTGAGCCTACCGCGGCCGCCAGGTCCTTGTCGGACAGCTGCTTGGGCGACTCCAGGAACTTCATAAGCCGCTCAATCTTTGACTCCTGCATATCGCAAGGCAAGGCCGAGATGACGTGCTCACGGTCAACGCGAGCACAATACCCATGCGCGAGCGTGCGGCAGCTGGCAGGCTCGCCAGGCAACCACAGCGGCAGCATCGTTGCTGTTGGCATGTGGCCCCTAAACGTGTATCATGTCTCACCACATCACGCCCTACCTTCTTGCCCTCGTCGCCGGCGCCCCGAGGCAGCTCAAACACGTCCAGGATGCCGTCCAGCACCTCTGTGCAGCGCGCATTGAAAAGAAACGGTCAGCCCTCTTCACTTCCCGTTCGTTTCCCCCTAAGACATGGTGGTGACCGGCGCTCCTGCGCGGCTCCGTCGGCTCGCCCGCCTGACTCACTGATGGTCAGCTTGCCGAGCTTCTCCTTAGCCTTCTCATGCTCCTTGTCCTGCGAGTTGGAAGAGGACATGTCAGGCTGCAGGACTCCTACTTGGAAGCGCAGGTGCTGGGGCCGCTGGGGCAAGGCGCCGACCGCCGCTCCAACCTGCCGCGAGCACTCGACTGGTGCCCACCCTGCCCCATGGTACCCCATGGTACAGGCAGCGTATTCGCGGGACCTCGGCCCAAGAAACTCCCCTCGGGAACATTTCCAAGGCTCCCATGCCTTCCCGCTGCAACCTGGCCTGCCCACCCCTTTCTCATGCAGCGCGTACCTTCTCATCCTCCTCAAAGGCGAAGCCCGAAAACTCGTACACGTTCTTCTTGCGCCGGTTCGCCTGCAACAATGTACATTGTCCGCGCGTTGGGAAGGATTACCGGTTACCCTGTCATCGCTCTGGACCAAGTCACGTGGCGCGACACCCATCCCTCCCTCTGCTGTACGCCCGGCTTCGCGCCGACATCCCCCACCGTGCCAGGGCGCTTGAAGAGGAGGCTGTGCAGCGTGGTCAGCACCTCATCGTCCGTCTTCAGCTTGCCAACCAGGAAGTGCACTGCGGCAAGCAGGTGTTGGATGTATTCAGCGAGGACCAGAGAGCGGCAGGGGGAGAGCAGCTATGACTAGGGACCTCGGCCGGCTCGCTGGCACGTGTCGTCAGGGCCGCGCGTGGGCGCTCACCGTTAGGAATCTCGCCGAGCTTGGTGCCCTTGCCCTGTCAGGATGACACCATTAGCGCGAGGCGTGTGTTTCAAAAAGGGGCACGTTGACTTGACCGGGTTGTGTTTCGCCATTTTGACGCTCGACAGCTCCAACTCACCGGCTTGATCACGAACTCCGCTTTCTCCTTAATTTCAACCGAGAAGTGATCCGCCTTCTTGCGCTGACGAGGGCCAGAGACCAGGGCAGCATCGTCCGCAGTGACCTCCGACCGACGCTTGCGCGAGGCCCCTTCCGCCTTCTTAGTGGTGTTGGGCTTCTCCTCCTGCATTTTCTCGTCGGCAACGGCCTGAGCCTTCTCGTCCTCAGCGCTCATGGTCAAAGCTTTAGAATTGGAAGGTTCAAGTTCAGGAGTCGGTCTAAGCAACTATTTACAAGAGTTGGATAAGTAACGGTACACCTAATGGTCGCTCCTCCCATGGTTGCTCCATCGGTCAGTGAGCACTGCCAGTGCTCACTGCATGGGTGTGTGATGGGACAGGGTTCAGGCAGGTTGGGCGAGGTCCCATAGGGTGCAGCTGACGCCCATACCCCAAGCAGACAGCAAACAGTTTGCAGCGGCAGAGCACTGGCATGGGGCCGGTTGGGACCTCAGCACATGGGGGTTGGGGACGGGCTGCCGGTGTCGGGCTTGTCGGCACGTCTCGGCAGGCCGCACAGCCAGTGTGTAGGCAGGCGTGAGCGCCCCCCCCCCCCCCCGCTGCGGACTTGCACGAGCGTTGGCTGGTGCATGGCCGAATCAAGGGCGAGGCCTGGCGAGGCAGGAAGTCGGGTTGACCCACCTGGACCCACCGGGTCGCTGTTCTTCCCCGGTGTTAGACATCAATCGAGCCCAGATTAGTGCCCGTGCATCATCGTGCGTGCTAAAGCTTATTCGTAGCCCGGCAAACGGGAGACAGTGAGCACTGACGAGTGACTCTGTTTTCCACCGATCAACTCTACCCCTTTGATTGCAACTCCATGATACCAATATAATTTCAAATTGTAGTATGTAATTTGTCATGAAGCCAGGTTGCGGATGGATTGTTTTGCTGATATTGCGGCCCCTGAGCCCCGCCCTGCCGATTTTGAGGTTACCAATCTGCACGCGCAAAGAAGCTTGTCTAACTTGCTGATTTGTGTTAATGCTTCGGGAATTGGCGTTGCTTTCCGGATTTCTGCTCCCTCACTGAATCCACTGCTCCTGCGCCGCGATATCACCAATTGCGTACGAACGCGACGCTAAAATATAATCCCATGAAGCTAGCGGGGCTTGACCGTGGACTGGCTGCGCAGACATGTCTCAAACTGTGTAGTTCGTGAGGGGGACCAAGGGTTTGCAGTAATGCTTAGGATGGCGAACAAAGATATCGGGGCAAACGTCTGGCAAATAAAAAGCAAAGTGAGTGTTGACTAGGGCCCCATCGCGGCGCTTCTCTCTTCGTGATGGCCCCATTGTGCAAACCACAAAGGCCTTCCAAATGCAGTCGGCGCATCCCCGTACTTACTCTTCACTAGGCAGAGCACCCAACTGGTGTCCTCTTCGTGCCCGCAACACTTACACCTCGCATCGAGTGTTTTCTGCACCTCGCGCAAAGATGTCCGTCCAGGAGTGAGTGTGGTCTCAATAACATCAATTGGAGAATTGAGCATTGGATCACCGAATGCCGGCAGCGTGGTGGCGCTAGCGGCGTTGGGTCGTGGGGCGTGGATGGGCCAGGAGTCCTGACGCGCTTCCCCGGTGCGCAGGTACATTGAGAAGCATGGTCTGGAGAAGAAGGTGGAGGAGGTGCTGAACCTGTGCGTCAAGGAGAAGCCTGAGGAGCCCCTGTCTTTCATGGTGCGCACGCGCATCGATCACCCAAAAAAACGCTCACGTCGTGTAGCTCTAGGACTCCCTCCGACACGGCCCTCACGCGCAATTTTGTTAAGAGAGCACGACTTTCCTCTACTGCGCAGGCCAAGGCCCTGGGCCAGCTGACGCCGCCGGAGATCGTCAAGGTGGTCGGACGCCAAATTATCGACTCGCGCGGCAACCCCACTGTTGAGGCCGATGTGTACACCCGCAAGGGCATGTTCCGTGCTGCCGTGCCCTCCGGTGCCTCGACCGGTGTGCACGAGGCTGTGGAGCTGCGCGACGGCGACAAGTCCAAGTGAGTCGCCTGAAACCTCGATTTTGGGGAAGATACCCTTAACTGCTTCTCGTTGTTTCCAGGTACCTGGGCAAGGGTGTGACCAAGGCTGTTGAGAACATCAACGCTATTATTGCCCCCGCCCTGAAGGTGAGCGAAATGGGTCAGGAAACTTCTCTCCTGCACGTGCAACACCCAGACCGCCCCCTCCGGCTCGCCGTGCGTGCTACACGGCCTGGCGCTCTTGCCCCGCCCTACTGCTCTGTTAACTTTGCATTGCCGCGTGCTGCTGCCATTGCATGTATGCAGGGCATGGACCCCGTCAAGCAGGCGGAGATTGACCAGAAGATGAAGGACCTGGACGGCACTGACAACAAGGGCAAGCTGGGTGCCAACGCCATCCTGGCCGTCTCCATGGCCGTGTGCAAGGTGCGCCCCTTCACGCATGCACCGGTCTTCCTACGGGGGCTGAAATACTGGTCAGATCTATACATACAGGCAATATGAAGGTCTACCATGGTTCCCGAAATGATGTTCCCTGCACTGCCTGCTTGGAAACTCCCCAGGCCGGTGCCGCTGAGAAGGGCGTGCCCCTGTACAAGCACATTGCGGACCTGGCCGGCAACAGCAAGCTGGTGGGTGTGTGTGAAGGGGCTGCTGGGGGCGGGCGGATCAAGGCCAGGGGTCAGCAGACTGTTGTTGAAGCCCTCGCAATGACAGCATTCACATCGTCCGACTGATCTGAATCGGTTGTCCCTGGCTGACACGAGTACATCCCGCCCACCTACCGCCCCTGGACAGATCCTGCCCGTGCCCTCGTTCAACATCATCAACGGCGGCAGCCACGCCGGCAACGCCCTGGCTATGCAGGAGTTCATGATCCTGCCCGTTGGGTGAGTACAGTGAGTGTAGGCAGGCGCCCACGTACCATGGCTGTGGCCTTCTGTACCCACGTCCCGCGTATAGCGTCAACAATAAGCCCAAAGCTTTGCTGGGAACCGTTGCGCGGCAGTGTAAACTACTAGTATGGCGGTCCAGCGCCTTCCGCGTGCAGGGCTTCTCCACCAGAACTGGGCCAGCTAGTGACACGGCTGTACCCCCTATCTTTCCTCGCGCAGCGCCTCGAGCTTCTCTGAGGCCATGCGCATGGGCTGCGAGGTGTACCACGCCCTGAAGGGCCTGATCAAGGCCAAGTACGGTGAGTGTGCCTTGGCAAGTATAGGGCAAAGTGGAAGTCTGGGAGTTTGGGGCTCGCATGAGAAGTCAGCGGCCTGCTCTACAGGTGTGAGCTGTCGTCCAGCGCCGCCGGATACATTAGAAAGTAGAGATGTATGCGGAACGGCACGTGAGGGTGCAGGCGGGAGCGGGGGGTTCTATTCGAGCATGCATGTTCGATGCGTACCCACCGCCTATGTCATCTGGTGGGTTCCGAACCACAGGCCAGGACGCCTGCAACGTGGGTGATGAGGGTGGCTTCGCCCCCAACATCGGCTCCAACGATGAGGGCCTGAACTTGGTGAACGAGGCCATCGAGAAGGCCGGCTACACCGGCAAGGTGCGCTACGAGAGCGCGAGTGCATGCGTAAAAGGGGCGCGTTGCGGAGCAGGAGAGCATGCAGGAGGCAGGGGCAGAGGGACCAGCCGGCGGCACACAACAAGCTGCGGAAGGATCCTCTACCCTGCAGCGCAAGAAGGAAGTGAAGGTTCCCCCTGCAAATTGAACATTGCTTGACACTGGAACTGCGCAAGGCAGTAATCCGCGGTCCTCGGACGCCCTGCGGGGTTGTGCGTTGTCTCGTTGGCACCACAGGTGAAGATCGGCATGGACGTGGCCTCGTCGGAGTTCTACACCGAGGACGGCATGTACGACCTGGACTTCAAGAACCAGCCCAACGATGGCTCGCAGAAGAAGACCAAGTGAGTACTCGTTTGGGACTAAAGCCCCTTCGTCTGGGGGCAGAGGGAGTCATAATGCACGGGCCGGCAGCTTGCTAAGCCGCCCAAAGCGCTGACACCTGCATCTCTCTGGCCCCGCTCCCCCGCCTGCCACCATCATAGGGAGCAGATGCTGGAGCTGTACAACGAGTTCTGCAAGAAGTACCCGGTCATCTCCATCGAGGACCCCTTCGAGCAGGACGACTGGGAGCCCTGCGCCAAGCTGACCACCGAGAACATCTGCCAGGTGGTCGGCGACGACATCCTGGTGACCAACCCCGTGCGCGTGAAGAAGGCCATCGACGCCAAGGCCGTCAACGCTCTGCTGCTCAAGGTCAACCAGATCGGTACCATTACCGAGTCCATTGAGGCCGTGCGCATGGCCAAGGAGGCCGGCTGGGGTGTCATGACCAGCCACCGGTGAGCTGAAAAGTGCGGGTCTGCGCAACGGGGAGGGATGGGCGGGATGGCTCAAGTGCCGGTATCGGGTTCAGCACGCGTAAAGCCCCAGCACTGCATGTGTGCTGACGCACGTGCCGCTTCCTGCCTCCCCCGCACAGCTCGGGTGAGACTGAGGACTCTTTCATCGCCGACCTGGCGGTGGGCCTGGCCTCCGGCCAGATCAAGACCGGCGCCCCCTGCCGCTCGGAGCGCAATGCCAAGTACAACCAGGTCAGTGTGGCCCTGTATGGCATGGCGGTGATGTGTGCAAAATTACATAGCCTCCTAGACTGATTACCAGATCTGCGTGCTGGAGGTTACTCATGGTGGCCGAGTCCCAGGGTTGTTTAGCTGCTGACATTTGTACCTCTTCTGGCTCAATTCCACAGCTGCTGCGCATCGAGGAGGAGCTGGGCGAGAACGCTGTGTACGCTGGCGAGAGCTGGCGCCACATCGGCTGGTAAACAGCCGACAGCTTGGCTGGGGCCTGACTTGCGGAAGCAGCTGGAGTCGGCGGCGTGACGCGTGGTGGTCTAGCTTGGAGGGTGGTGGTCGGGATGCAAGCTCGGATTGTTTGCGGGAACTTGGTGGAGATGGGATGCCTAGCGGCATCGTAGGGTTGGAGCAGTGGTGCAGGAGGCGTTGCGGGGATCGGGTCGTCCTTGGTAGAGCAGAAGGGGCAGATGTTTGCACAGCGGCTGCGGCTCAGCTGACCGTTGTGAATTTGTAGTGCCGACATGCACACTGAAGAAAGAATGAGTTGCACGTGCGGTGCAGCAGACGGGAACCTGCATAAGGACTTCTGCGGCGTTCAGGGCGGACTGTGTAAGGTCTTTTGTTCCACACCCGCCCCCTCTTTGCGTCCTGTTCCGGGTGTGGTCATCGAAGTGCAGGGGAACGCGCCCAGCGCAACGGGACGAGGAGAGAGGCTGATATGGGATCGCAGCAGTTGTTCGGCAAGCGCCACTGATGGTCTGATGCTCCGTAGTCAGCGCACGCATGATGGCCCTGCGGACCTGTACGCCGCTCTGTCAGGAACTCCGGCTGGCGAAGATACCGATGCACCTTAGTCACATCGCATGAGGCCTCCTGCCCTCCTCCTAGTGGAGCCGTCAGCCGTGAAGCGAAGTAAAGGCGGGTGCGGGCTGGCCCTGGCTGGCCTTTCGCTCTCGTGGGGCACGACACGCATTGCACTGAGGAGCCGGCACCATGTTATCTCGTCGTGCGCGCCTACGAACTGTTATGATAATTGATTGCAAGTACTTGTGAGTTCGTAGTTAACGGCGTGCTGAGACAAGCGAAGCCAAATGTTTTTCTTGCCTGAGCTCGCGCCCCAAGCGACAAGCAACGAGGTATTCAAGGAAGGCAGCGAGGAGGCACAGGTAGCAGCGTTGGAGAAGGATCTGGAGGCCAAGGTGAGGCGGTCGATTGCAACGAATGCCATTTCTTGTCGAGAGCTCTCTTGTTTACGGTCGTGTTGTGCGCAGAACGTGGCGATTCGCGATTGGCAGAAGAACAGCACTATTATCGGCAAGGCTGACGCGCCAGCGGACGTGCGCGAGGGCTTGGACGAGGAAGGTGCGCAGGGGTAGTCCACGCTGGAAGGGTTCCCGCCAAAACCCCACCGCTGCCCAAAACCCATACCCCCCAACGTGTGTCGCCCGTGTGCACCATTCATAGAACTGAACGAGGGCTCCATCGACGATGGTGAGGACGAGGATGGTGAGGAGGAGCTGTAGCTTCCCAGCACAACATAGGAGCGTGGAGCCGCTGGCTCAGCGGCAGCGGGTCTAGGCTGTCAGCCGCCTTCGGCTGGTGGCATGGCGACCCAGGTGGAACGCATCAAGTGGGTGAAGGGCACCAATTTCATTGTGGATGGCTTCGCCTTCACCTCCCCCAAGTGCAAGCACTACTTCCTGACGCACGCACACTCCGACCACACTATCGGGCTGCGCAAGTAAGTGCCGCGGGGCTAGTCCAGGTCAACACTTGGCGTACGCTGCGTGCTTGCACGGCCCAGACAGCAATCCGTTGATACTGTTATCGTACTTTGACGCCACAACACTGCCTGCGCTTGTTGCCCACAGGAGCTTCAGCGCGGGCGTCATCTACTGCTCCCATGTTACCGCCCGGCTGCTCATCCACGACATGGGCATACGGCCCGAGGTACGGACGGCAAGAGTACGGGCCGGAGGAGGCCATAGACCCCTGCAAAAGGCCCTCGCGCCTACCGCTATCGTACTAAGGGTGGGCTGACGGGCTCCTTTTTGCCACCCGCCCACCTGTTGCCGTAAGGCGATGTGATACGGCGGTTCTGGTCGGGAGCTGTGCATCAAAGCCAGACCTACGCCAGGGCCTGGATCCGTCTTTTCTGCACTTGTAACTCTTACCCTGCCTTCGTCTATTATCCAACGGTGGGCCTATAGGTGGTGCGGCCGCTGGAGGTGGGTGTGCCGGTGGTCATCTCGGGTGTGCGCGTCACGCCGCTAGACGCCAACCACTGCCCCGGCTCTGTAATGTTCCTGTTCGAGGTGCCGGTGCCTACAGCCGGCCGGCAGCAGGCGGCTGCTGGGGCAGATGCGGCTGGAATTTGCGGCGGCGGCGGTGGCGCAGCAGCAGCAGCGGAGGCGGCGGCGATTGGAGTGAAGGCGGAGGCTGTGAATGGGGTGGAGGCGGGCGCGCTGGTGGCGGATGAGGCCGGCATGGGCACCGCGGCTGGCATGCAACATGTTGCGGGGCAGCAGGCGGCAGACGAGCACATAAAGAGGGAGGTGGAGGAAGAGGAGAACTGCAGCTGCCAGGGCGGCGGCAATGAGGATGAAGAGACTGGTGAGCTGTCGCGCGGCGCGGAGCTAGAGGCCGGGTGTCAGCAGCTCGCGGCTCTCGCAGCAGCAGCCGCAGCGGGTGGGACACAGCACCGCTCCAAGGCAGCAGGAGCGACATCAGAGGCGCGTCAAGAGGAGCTCACGCAAACGGGCGATGGTGACAGCGCGCCGGCTGTAGAGGGCGCCGGCAGCCCCAGCGCAAGGGTTCCGGGCACCGCTGGCGCCAGCGGCAGTGCTAGCATGGGTGGCTGTTCTGGTGGCATGGCGACACACAACATCCTCCACACCGGAGACATGAGGTGCGGAGCCTGGGCCTCCCATGGCCAAACTAGCTGACCCTTTCACGCAACGACTGATCGCCACATGTCGCTTCCAGGCATCAACACCGGGGGATTACTCATTTTTGAAGTACGGCGGCGGAGTGCGGGTTGCTGCTGCTGCTCCGCCCGGCTGCGTCCCAGGCGTCTTGCTGCAGCCGACCGCCTTGTTGCCGCTGCGCATGCATGTCCTCGCAGGTGGCAGCGCTGGATGCGCGACCAGCCCGGCCTGGCGGGTGTGCGGGTGGACACGCTGTACCTGGACACCACCTACGCCCTGCCGCGGCACCGGCTGCCACCGCAGACGGAGGCCATCGCCATGATGGTGCAGGTGCGCGCGGGCAGGGGTGGGGCGGTGGCCGTTGTGCGTAGCGTGCCTGGAAGTAAAAGTCTGCTGTCGCGGCGTGTAGAGAGAGCCATGCACGGTACGTACGGTATGTGGAAGGGCAAGTGCGTGTGGGTGCGTGGGCGAATAAGCGAATCCCGCCATCTGGCGGTGGTTGCAGTAACGGGGCCGTGTCCTGCGCCTGCGACCTGTTGTGCGATATCCTTCCCAGTAGAAGGACTGGCTATTTTGTAACAGAACCTGTCACGCACCAGGCGCTACACAACCCGTGTGCCCAGGCTATGCGCGAGGCGGTGGCTGAGGAGCCGGCCACGCTGTTTGTGGTGGCAGCCTACCACATCGGCAAGGAGCGCGCCTTCCTGGGCGCCGCGCAGCAGCTGGGAGCCAAGGTGCGCCCCCGCATGCACAGCCCGTGACCCTCAGCATATTGACAGCGCCTGCTACAATGCTGAACGACCCCCAGTGACCCCCAGTACAACACTGCCTTAGCCATGCCTATCAGTTTTGGCATGTGTCAACAGCGGGTGTGGTGGTGTGCTGCGCCGCCTGGGTAGGTCTGGGCCGCGCCCGACAAGCGCAAGGTGCTGGCGCTGCTGGACCTGGCGCCGGAGCAGGCGGCGCTGCTGGAGGAGCGGCCGGAGGCGGCGGACATACACGTGGGCGGCTGGGGGCTGAAACACGAGGAGCTGCAGGTGGGAGGCAGCGCCGGGTGGGAAAGAGGAGGGGGGCCGGCCGTGCACGCACGGGCCTTGCAACGGGGCGAGCGGCCGGAGTGGCTGCTGGCTGGGTACGGGGCTGGTTGCACCGCGGCCTGAGTGCCGTACCAACTGGCCGACTGAGGTGCACGTGTCACTGGTGCCGCCGGTGTGTCACGTGTGTGTGCACCCTGCAGGCGTACTTGGCTAGCCACAAGGGCTCGCGGTGGAAGCGGGTGGTGGGCATCCGGCCGACAGGTTGGGAGGGCGACACACGAGAGCTGCGGCCTGTGTGGTACAGACGGCGGCGCACGAAGCAAATTCAGTGTACACCAGTGCTCAGGCCTAAACAACACTTGCATGCCAAACGCAGGCTGGACGTTCCGGCGGAAGGGCGGCGTGTCGGTGTGGCGCGAGGGCGAAGTGTCCATCCTGGGAGTGCCCTACAGCGAGCACAGCAGCTGGAGTGAGTGGGTTATCCCCTTGAATCTTGTTCTACCGTTCTGGACCAGTAATTTGTGGCAGGTTGTGGAAACGGACTTGCAATGCACAGTGACCTGACGCCGCCGACGCCCCCGCAGCCGATCTGTGTGACGCGGTATCTCAGCTGCGGCCGCAGCGGGTGGTGCCCACCGTCAACGCCGCCACGCCAGCGCACCGGCGCTCGCTGGTGGACCGCTTCGCGCACCTGATGGACCTCAGCACGGACCGCAGCAGGTGAGCGACGCGGCAGCGGGCTGGCAGGCAGGGCTTCTTTATTGGTTTTGTCCTGCCTGCACGTCCACGAAGGATGGGCTGAAGGGAGTTGACACTTGCTTTCCGTGAGGACCTCGCGGGGGTTTGCTTTACCGGTATGAAGGCGGAAACTTTGACCGTGTCACTCCCGCTGGCTGCACGTGCAGGCTGGATGTGTACCTGTCGCGCGCAGCCGAGGCCGCGCGGGTCAAGATTGAAGCCGGCGACACGCTTGCTTCTGACGCGGCTGCTGCGGCTAGCCACGCAGGCAGTGCCACTGCTGCTGCCGCCGCCGCCGTGTGCCGAGTGGACCTGGCGGCGGTGGACGTGGGCGAGCAGGAGCGAATCCTGGCGCAGGTGCAGGAGCAGCACAGGCGGCGGCAGGAGATGCAGCAGCGGCGGACGCAGCTGCAGCAGGCGCAGCAGCAGCGGCGGCAGGCCGTGCAACAGGCGGGGAAGGGCAAGGGGCGCAAGCGAGACCGGGCCGAGGATGGCAGGCCAGCGGAAGAGGCCGAAGGGGGCGCCCTGAGCGGCCGCTGCAGTGGCGATGACGAGGAGGCTGCGGCTGGGACAGCCAATGGACGGCAGCTGTTGCAGCGGCGACGTCAGTCCAGCGGTGTGCTGCCGCGAGGGAGCCATGGCGGGGGTACGCCCGTGCCGGCTGCTGCGGCCGCAGCATTGCGTACGCCAGCACCCGCAGTACGGCGGAGCAGCTGCGGCCCGGCTGCCACCGGCACTTGCATGGTGGACCTCACGATAGACGACGAAACGGATGAGGATGAGCAGAAACAGCAGGTGCAGGAGCCCAGCCCGAGCAGGAATGAGCAGAGCGGCACGGCGAGCAAGGTGGCGCACACGGCCATTGAGGATGGGGGCGCGCAGGCCGCAGGGGCCGAGCACGGCAGCATACGCCGCTTCCTGGAGAAGCGGGCTGGTAGGAAGGAGTAGCAAGGA
The DNA here is from genome assembly GCF_000002595.2 of Chlamydomonas reinhardtii. NCBI lineage: Eukaryota > Viridiplantae > Chlorophyta > Chlorophyceae > Chlamydomonadales > Chlamydomonadaceae > Chlamydomonas > Chlamydomonas reinhardtii. The sequence continues at coordinate 3,530,556 of NC_057015.1, forward strand.
ACGGGAGGACTGGAGGAGCTTGTGCAAGAACCTGTGCACGATCTGAGCCTTGCGGGGCTCCTCCTGCAAGCGGACTGTGATGCAAGCGCAGCTGTGAGGTACATAGTCCTGGCGCGACTGGCTAGGCCATAAAATACGGTTCCTGTGGTCAAAATGGACTTGGTAGGCGAGGTTGAGGGAATCAAGGCTTTGGGCGGAACCAGCGATTGGACCCGCCAGCACGGCAAAACACACACGGCGCGGAAGCCCCCGGCCGCACCAGTTGACCAGGCCGTTCGCTCACACGAACAACCTTATACAAATTGCCAATGCAGCTACTCTACTGCGTTGCAGTACACAGTGATTTTGCTTGCAACAGCCCGAGACACAGCTGCCCTTGCGCTCTTCTGTCTTTTTCCACTTATGAATGATTGGGTATAGCGATGCACGTTCGAAGCCACCACCACGCTGAACTTGCGCCAACGACGAGCGGAGAACATGAAGAGGGGCCGCGACGCACCCCGTCGCATGGAGGGGGTCATGTTGCTCAGCCGCGGAGGCTTACCTCCGCCCTACAAGACCATGCAATGCTTGTGGCGATGTGCATCAGCGTGGTGCTGATGTATATGGGTAAGCGCCACGAGCTCACAAAACCTGCCAAAGTCCGTGTCGATCCTCAACTTTGCGCGTTTCTGGCCCCGTAGTCGCTCGAGGACTGCGTAACTTGATGCGGCACGGGTCACTACCAGACAGTGTCATGGACTTGCCTACCTGCTCCGACCGGCTCGCGGCACTAGGTCTTGACTTCGGTGAGCACAGTGTTGGGACCACCCCGGCGACTGCGCGGGGAGCTATCCGCGCTGAAGGGACACAGTCAGCGGATTGGGTTGCTGGCTTCATAGGGCGTAGCACGCAGAGCCAGTGCTAGAACGCATGCGCTCGCCTTTACGCTTGCACCCAACCATGCGTTGACAGCCCTGACGGCTGACGCCACCACCAGCGCACACCAACTCTAGCCCTCCCGTCCCTCACCTGCAGAGTCCATGCGCCTGTCAGTTAGCAAATATGCGCTGGACCGGCGGCGCGTGTACGAAGCCATGGGCGCCGGCGTGCGCAGCAAGGGCCTCAGCCTGGGCGGCGTTGTGACGCAGGGGCTAAAGCAGGACGACCTGTACCGCATCACACACGACACGCGCAGTGACAAGATGCTCATCACGCCCGTGCTGCACGCGCTGGAGGTGCCCGTGCGCGCCATGATCCTACCGCTGCGCGACCACGTGGCGGCCAGCAAGATCCGCGACGCAGTGCAGCAGCTGCTCATGCCGGTTCTGCCGGAGGGCAGCATATGGCTGCAGGATGATGAGTTGTACCATGCCACGCTCTACCACGCCTCGTCACACGCGGTGCGGGGCGCACGGAGTAGGGGTTCGGTGTGCTGGGTGGGTGGGTTGGGTGCAAATTAGGTCAGGCGGTGATAGGGCAGTTTTGCTGGGTGTCTTGTGCATCAACAGGCAGTGGCTTACCGTACAATTCATTGGCTCGTCCCTGCCACCTGCAGAAGCCCATCCACGCCAGAGGCGAGGTGATTGCGGAGGAGGAGCGCGCCATAAAGCGGGTGTGCGGCTCCACCTGCCCCATCAGCGCAGTGCTGGACAAGGTGGTCGTCACCACCACAGGTGTGTGTGTGTGTGTGTGTGTGTGTGTGTGTGTGTGTGTGCATCAACTTTGTGTGCAGCACGTCAATACCGGGCGCGCGTGGTGAGCCGTTCAACTTCCTGCTTATTGGTGCCTGACTGGCAACCCCTGCAGGCGTGGTGGTGGCGTGCTGGCAGGTGCTGCCGATCGGCGGGGAGCCGGCGTTGCTGCGGGCGGCATTGGGGGTGGCTCTGCCAAACGCGCCGCCGCGGGAGGCGCAGATGGTCAAGGAGCCGGCCATGCTGCACACCACCATAGCACGGCTGCTGCGGCCACCAGCAGCAGCGTCGGCGTCGGGCGGCTCCGGCAGCAAGCAGGGAGCCGGCACTCATAGCATAGTAGGCGGCGTGGCGCGAAGCAGCAGCGAGGGGCTAGGCGGGCGAGAGCTGCGGGGCGTCAAGGCAGGGCAAGCGGGCGGGGCCGCGGAAGCCGGTGGCGGTGGTGGGACCGGCGGCGACGCGGTGGGGCGTACGGGGCGGCGGCACCTGCTGGTGGACGAGGGCGCTACAGACGGGCTGGGCGGCGGCAGTAGCATCCGGGTGGAGACCACCAAGAGCCAGTCGGGCGGCAGCAAGGACGTGGCCGCTATCGAGGATGAGGTAGTGGTGGCGGCTGTGGACCTGCTCAGCGCCACGCTGTGCGGGCTGCGGGCGCAGTTTGGCGAGGTGTGGTTCATTGAGGAGCAGGACCTGCTGGCGCTGGCGCTCAACGGGCGCTACGTGCGACACCTGGCGCCGCTCACCTGCCCGGCGACCGGGCGGAGGGCGGAGGAGGGGCTGAGCGCGGCGGCAGCGGCGTAGCGGGCTGGTGATTGTCCCGTCTTAGTGATGCTGTGTTCATACCGTTGTGCTGGAATGCGACGGGAAGTAGGAACGCACCCAGAACGATTATGTGGGCTATGCTCGAGTGAAGGCAGCAATGGACACGGCTAGCGGACGGGGCTGGTGGGCATGCAGCAGCATTGCCGCCATTGCGGCCGTGACGCCCATCAGTAAACCCTGGTTACAGTGCCCTCCACGGGTGCGACATGCCCCCATGGTGTATTAGGGCCATCCGTGGCTCTCGCCAACGCGGCGTCCCCACACGCGAACAATGTGTTGAGCTTGCGCTTAGGACAGACGACCACTGCTGCTGGGCTGTGCTCCAGCGTGTCCTATGCACAGTTCCTCACAAATTGCTAGTCCAATCTCGTGGGCTCGCGACCCTGAGAACATAAAGGCGTCAACATGCCACTCTGAGGGCCACTTTGTCAGCCCGCATGGCGCCCATACCGTACAGTACATTGCCTGTGTTGACAGGCCATCCAGCCGGCCAAGTAGCCCAGTCAAACCGCAGCCATCACGCAGCGAATACCGCAGAAGATAACGTTCACGGTGCTTGCTGTAGTATATATGCAAGTGAGCTACCGTACGGTAACTGTATGCTCACTGCATCCCAACAGCACGCAGAAGGACGTCACAGCGCACAGTAATATGATCACAGCAGCAATGCTGCTGGGCGCCAGCAATCTGCGCGCCCTGCTCACCAGCCCACCTGCGTTTATCCAACCGCCCATCCGAAATGCTCCGCCGGCCACCACCATGCAAAACTATGATGTCGCTAGCTGTATAATATGTTCCTGTCAGTTAGTTAGATGCGTGGCGCTGCCATTACGTCTCTTGTATACATGGCAAACATATCTAGGTCGCCATTGGCGTTGCTGTTGCTTGACGGCCAGTCCGCTGCAGCGCCCGCGCTGCCACCCGCCAGTGCCTCCTGCGGGCTGGGTCCCAGCCCATGCAGCTGCTGCAGAGGGTGAAGGGCACAGGGAGCAGGGAACTGAGCAAGTCGTCTTTCGGGCACACCGTCCGAAGGCCACCGCACACCGTCCGAAGGTCAAGCAAAGGCCGCCCTCCAACCCGCTGCTGCTCCTGCTGCACAGACACGCCGACACCGAGGGTCCAACCTAGCGCACAGCGTTTCCCAGCCATGCGTGCGCGCGCCCTAACCACGGCCACGCACCTGCAGGCTGGGCTTGCGGCTGTGCCTGCCTCTGTGCCGCGCCAGGGAGCCCGGCGCCACGTCCTGCAGCTCCAGTGAGGTCAGCTGCCCGTACATTAGGTAGGCGCCGCCCGAGGCCGGAGGCGGGCTGCTGGGCGTCTTCCACACGTTGGCCAGCCTGCGAGCGAGATGCAAAGCGTGCCGAAGAACGGTGATGGTAACGGCGAGGGAATGGGGAAATGCCACGCATAGCAGCATGAAAGTGCTTTGACACCACCAGGGTGATAATGCGTCACAGCGTGTAGCACGGCGTAGTGGTGGCAAGTTACCCCACAGCGCACCTGCCAAACGTGTCTGTGATAGGCGGCAGGCTGACGCCGCTGGCCGCGCGGCCGCCGCGGCGGCGACTGCAGTACCGATTGCAGGCCAGCCCAACCACCACCGCCAGCACGAATGTGCCGGCCAACGTGGGCCACAGCACCACATGCAGGTTGAGGCCGCTGCTGCTGCCGCCCCACGTCACAACCTGCGCGCGCGGGGTCCAAAGGAGGCAGAACTGGTCAGGCACCATGCGAGCCCCACCAGAGCCTCACACAAATTCACGTGCGCAAAGCTGCACCTCTCCAGCATTACGAGTCGGCGGAATACTACTTCAGGCGGCGCGTCATTGTACCCAGAACCCTTCGGCATGGGCTCCTACTCTCCAACCTCCCCCCTCCCCCCACACAGTGCCCACCTTCACTTATACACGCGCATCCCACACACAGGCGCACGCCCTCACCTTCATGTCCACGTACTGCACCTGCACTGAGCCGCCGGTGGCCTCGGTGGTGCGCGGGAAGGAGGTGCCCGGGTTGTCCACCAGGCGGCTGATGAGCGTGTCCGCGTCCATGTCCTTGCCGGGGCTGCCGTCGGAGCCGCTGCCGCCGCTGCCCGAGCCGCTGGGGCCGCCGCCCAGCGGCACGGTGGCAGACACATTGACCAGGAAGGCCGAGGGGCTCAGCTCAAACAGGCTGCTCACGTGCACCTGCAGAACGCGAAGGAGATGAGGGTTTTAATACTGGTTGGCAGTGATGGCGATGCCGTAAGACATGCGAACGGACCGTAACGGAACACTGTGTTGCGGGTGCCTGTAACACGATGGTGAACCACGGTGCGGTACGGTCAATGTCGCGCACCTGTGAGGGCGGGATGCGCAGCGCATCCGCCGTGTCCGCCGCAATGAGCAGCTTGACGATGGAATCGGGCGAGGCGTCGATGCCGGTGTTGTTGGCACCCAGCGAGGTCATGGCCTGGGCGCTGCTGGACATGTTGATTAGCATCTGGAACGACACCAGCAGCGCCGACTGCAACACAGCAAATGACGCACAACAGCAACACAACGCGGCAAAAGGTTAGCCAGTTTGCAGGAAGCGCACTGCCCAGCTGTCAGTTCAGCCGCGACTTTAATGGCAGCAGCCAAGCACCCAAGGTTGGCCCATACCTGTGAGGAGCCGGAGCCCCCGGACGGCGGCGGCGGCGCGGCGGCGCATGAGCTGGCGCCGTCGTACATGGTGGTGGTGCCCGCAGCACACACGCTGCAGGCGGTGGAGCCGGCGCGGCCAGAAAAGGTGCCCGCGGGGCACAGCCGGCAGGCGGGGCTGTTCCAGGTGAAGGTATAGGTGCCGGCGGCGCAGGGCGAGCACACCGAGTTGACCACGTCGCCGGCAAAGGTCCCGGGGCCGCACAGTAGGCACGTCGAGGCGTTGGAGCTGGAGCTGTAGCTGCCCGCGCCGCACCGCCGGCACGCGTCCAGCGGCGACACCGGCAGCAGGTCCCACTCCACCTGCAGCGTGCCGGGCTGCGGCAGCGTGGCGTTTACGCCGCCCGCGTCCGTCCCGTTGCCGCCCGCGACGCCGGCGGCGGCAGCGCCCGTCATACTGCTGTCGGTGCCATTGCTGCTGCTGTTGCTGCCGCTGCCGACTCCGCCATCTATGCGCAGCAGTAGCCCGCGCGCCTCGCAGTCGGCAGCCGCCGCCACAGCATCCGCAGCCGCCGCGCCATAGTCCAGGAACAGCTCCAGGGTGATGGAGGCGGTGCTGTAGCCGTCAGGCGCCAGCAGCGCCACCAGCAGCGCCTGGTCTGCCACAGGCCGCAGCGCGTCCGCGTCGCAGCCCGTGGCGTCGCTGGTGCTGTTGCTGGTGCTGTTGGTCGTGGTGGTGTTGCCGCTGGTGCTGGTGTTGTAAGTGCTGAAGGCGGGGGCGGGCGGCGACGGCGTGGCCAATGCCTTGACGGGACCAGGTGAGGAGCCCTCAAGTGACATGAAGGAAATGACAGTGCCGCTGCTGTTGGTGTCCTCTGAGCCGCCGTCGGCGCCTGTGGCCAGACGGACCGCAGGCGCCGGGCTGGGCAGCGACGGCGATAGGCCGCCAGTGCCGCGGGAGGTGTCCATGGCCACCTTGCTGCTGGTGGTAATAACGCCGCCGCCGCCGCTCGGCAGCAACACGTTTGACCCAGGGCTACCGCTGGCCGCGGCGGCCGCGGCCGCAGCTGCAGCTGCAGCCGCCAAAGCGACAGCAGCCTCCCTCGCATCCACGCGCACCCGCACTGCTGCGCGCGTGGCGGGGGTGACCACCAGCTCGCTCCCACCCAGCTCCAGCCCGCTGTCGCCGCCGTCGCCGCTATTTGCAGGAGGCTGCACGCTGTGCCGCAGCGGCAATGCGCCGCTGCTGGCCTGCAGCGTCAGCGGCAGCGCCGCGGACGTCTCCGGCAGCAGCCCCAGGTCCAGCACCAGGCTGTCCTGCGGGTCGCACCGCTCCACAAACTGCGGGTTGAACAGCACGCGAGCCGCGAAGTCCTGGCCGTCGTCGCTGCCGCCGGCCACAATCAAGTCGAAGCCCTCGGGCGCCCGCGCCGCAACCGCAAGAATGGGCGAGGGGCTAGCCGAGGGGCTTGGGCTGCCAGTTGCGGCGGGGGAGGGCTTGGTGCTGGTGCTGGAGCTGGGGCTGGCAGAGGACGGGCCCGGCGACGTGCCAGGAGCGGGTGACGTTGTCGGAGAGGCAGTGGGGAACGGTGAAGGCGCCGGCAGGGGGCTGGGACTGCCGCTGCCCGCCTGCTGCAGACGCCGCTGCCGCCAGGAGTCAGTGCCGTCAACTCTGTCGCCGCTGCCACCACGCAGCAGCCGGGACCCTGGCCGCTTCACGCCGTTCTCATCTGAGTCCTTACCAGGGGCAGACAGTGCTTCGGCCAGCCACGCGCCCGACAGCCTTGCGACCTGGGCCATTTCTTCCAGCAGCCGCTTGGGCGGCACGCTGCCAGCGGCGCCGGCCTGGGAGCTGTTGCCGATAGCAGCCTGCTTTCCGGCCGCTTGCCGGAGGCTTGAGATGGCATCTGGGTTGGCGCGGATGGCCCGAGACAATGTCATCGCCGCCCACGCCAGCTGCTCGGGCGCGGGGCTGGAGGCATTGAATGCGGCCCCGTAGCCCTGCCGCGCCGCCGCGTGTAGCAGCGGCTGCGGCAGGCCACACAGCGGCACCAGCATGCTGGAAATGCTGCTGCTTGTGCTGATGTGGCGGCTCGTGCTGTTGCCGGTGCTGTTGCTGCCGGCAGCTTGCGGCTCTTGCGCCAGCTCGTGCACCAGCGCAAGAGCCATGGCGGGGAAGAGGTCGGGGTCCGACTGCGGCCGCAGTGTCAGCGTGTAGGCGCGGACCTGGATGAGGCCGTACACGGGCAGCTGCAGGCCACTGCTGGTCGAGTTGCTGGCGGTGCCCTTGGCGGTTGCATTGCTGGCGGTGGCGTTGCTGGAGCTGTTTGCAGCGGAGTTGCCGGCCACGCCAGCAGTAATACTGACAGGACTGGGCGCAGGGCTGGGCCCCGATGTTGCAGACGCGGCGAGCATTCGGCGCTTGCCAGGCGGGGGCGACCGACTGGCCGGCGAGGAGGACGCAGCTGCTGGTGCAGGCGAGGACGTCTGTGCTGGCGAAGACGGGCGCGGGCTGCTCATAGTCGGCGCCGGGTTGACTGCGACGGTGGCAAACACCGCCAGCTCGATCGTGCAGTCCTCCACGGCAGCAGGCAGCACCCACCGCGCCCACGGCCGGCTCTGTGCGGCCGCTCCTGCACCCGCAACGCTATCCGTTGAAGGAGCTGCAAGCACCACGGATTGCCACACAGGCAGGACGCTGCAGGAGGTGTTGCTGACCACCACCGTCTCCTCGGCACTGGCCAGCGGTAGGAACACGGCCGCGAGGTCCATGCCGTACGGCACACGCAGCTCGACAGGGGCAGAGCGAGAGCCCGCGTCCTGCACTGCGGCCCATCCGGCGCCGGCCGACGGTGCCGGCGATGTGCTGTTGCTTGGACGCGGTAAGGGAGAAGGAGAGGGAGCGGGCGACGGTGCCAGCGAGGGTGTCGTTGAGGTGTTTGTAGCAGTGTCCGGCGGTGCCAGAGGAGCGGCGCCGACGGGCAGCACCAGCATCGCACTCCCAGCGGCACAGGCTGTGGGATGCAGGGGAGAGCGACGCGCATGCATGTTCAACATTACGTGTAACAGTGTCAGTAATCGCTTTGCGACATTGCCCCGTTAAATGTAACAGCTTCAGGGGCCCTTTTGTGGACTGAGCACGTGCGTGACGTGCGCAGGCATTAGAGCGACTGAGCGACAGCATTGCAGCGGCAGTCCCACTGACCTGACAACGCCGGGAGCCAAGCCAGCGATGACGCGTAGCCCTTGAGCGCAAACGCTACTGCGGAATCTGGCGGCATACGTGAATAATACAAACACGATGATGAGTGCCATGCACGAGTTCAGAGAACCCCTACGCAAGTCGACACGGCTGTCCAGCTGTCTGTAATGCGCAGCCCCTCACAACTCACCGTCGCAGACCCTGTCACGAGGCGGCGGAATGACCTGCTGGCTGCTGTCACTATTGGTGATGTCCGTACCCGCCCCGGGGCCGCTGGTGGGGCCGGCCGCGGGTCCGGCTGACTCCTGCGGGGCCAGCTGCGGCTCCTGCCATGGGCCCGCCGTACCGGCCGGACACATGCCGTACGTGGTGCCGAACACGAACAGCGACGTCACGTTGTCCGCATCAACGAAGACGGGGTCGTCTCTCGTCCCCACCCAGCCAGGCATTTGCTGCGACTGGTCCTGCTGCTGCTGTTGCTGTTGCCACTGCAGCAGCAGCATGTCGGAATAGCTCAGCACGCGCGCATTGTCCACGGCCGACAGAATCACCGCCACACGCAGCACCGCCTCCTGAGGCACCACGCTGTAATCCACCCACACCGGCGCGCCCACCACGTCCTGGTCACCGGTGAAGCGCAGCTGGCCGCCGCCGCGCACCGCCGCCGCACAGCGCACACGACTGGCGCAGCCCACCGACTCCAGCAGCTGCACCTTGAAGGCGAGCGTGGAAGGGAAAGGGCTGGCGCTGGCGCGGCGCACGGGCACCATGACCACAGTGGTGTTGTCGGCACTGCTGCCAGCGCGCTGGGAACTGCCACCGCTGCCTGTCGCGGCATCGCTCACGGCAGCGTTGCCGGCGCTTGCGCCACTGTTGCTCCCCGTCGCGCTAGAGTTTCCGGCCGCGGCAGTGCCGTTGCCAGCTGCGCCGGCCGCCCCCTGCCGTGGGCGCCGCACCGGCGGTGGGCCGTCACGGTAGATGGCCGTGTTCACAGGCACATAGAACGTCGGTGGTGGTACGTAGACGCTCACGCGCGGTGGCAAGCTGCGAGACTGGCCGTTCCCAAATACCATGTTGCCGACAGCGACCGCCTCCGCCAAGATACCCTGCGCCGCGCCCTCCGCGGCCACCGGTCGCCGCAGTTGCAGCGTGAAGTGCTTGGGGCCCATCTCGCCCGCCCGCCAGGTGAGCGCTGGCGGCGACACCGCCGCTGCGGACGGGTCCGAAAGCTGCAGCGACATGGTGGCGGGCAGCAGGGCCGGCGCCGCCAGCTGCGCCGTCAGCGTTACAGCCAGGCTACTGCTGGTGGCTGCCACGTTCACGTCGCCAGCCAGCTGGCCCACCGCAGCATCCACCACCGTCACCAGCGCCTGTAGTGATCGTGAATTGTGTAGGTCAGGTTGTCGGCAAGTGGTTGTGTGGTCGCTGCAGTAACTCTTCGGGCAAGCCTGCCCTCCAACCCTGCCTTCCATTACCTCCACCCTCGACCTTACCGCGCCAGACTTGGCAGCCGCGGTGTCGCCACCGGAGGCACCGCTCTTGGAGGCGGCCCCGATGAAAGTCAGAGGCGCCTGTGGCCGGCCGGATGTGACCTGAATGGCGTACACGCCGGGCTGGATGCTCTGGAAGGCTATGGACGTAGCCGCCCTGAACGTGACGCTGTTGCATGTGTCTGAGAGCGTGCCCAAGATAGAAACGTCCTGCTGATTGGCTGACGCTCGGGGGAAAACGAGATAGAGGGTACGAGACCCGCCCTGCACGCGTACGAACGCAAGAAGGGTCAGATGCGCGAAATTTCTGGGCAGGACACAAACCGACCTGCAGCGGTTTGCTGCCGATAGGTGCCCCCAGGTTTAGCCGCCTATGCATCCGTGCCATGAGTTCTAGTAACCTTTCAGCACAGGGGGAATTCGCCCGCGCCCTTGCCCGCGCCCTTGCCCTCTGAGGCTGGAGCTGAGGCGAGTGGCGTTAGTTGAAACAATTGGAATTTTATTCGGATAACAAGTATGAGAGGCAGCTCGCTCAAAGCTTTGCGAGGGGGCGCCAAACAGGGCGCTTCCATTCCCCAGGCCGCGCCGGCGGAGGCTGGAAGTGCGTAAAATTGGGGGTGGGGGGCCCACATGGGCCTCTGTCGGGGCTCGCCACAAGGAGCCCAGCAGATCTATCCCATGGGGTCTCCCCAGTGGGCCGCCAGTCTTGCGCTGGTGGGCGGGTTCATCCCCGCATAGGTCAAAATTTACGCCCGAGACTGACTCACCCGTGGGCAACCCGGGCCTTGCAGCTCTGCCAGAAGTGATGCAGCACCGTCATTGCTAATGGTTTGCGGGTACAGCGATGTAACTACCGTCGCATTTCCCCACGCCGCAAGCAGCTCCGCGCTGCTGGCTGGGACCTGCATGTCGCGCACGGCCGAAAAGGCTCAGCCCCTGGAAACTTAGCCGGTCAAAGCAGGATGTCTGCAAAGCCCCAGGATGGCAGCGCAGTCCGTTTCCCGGGCGACGTGTGAACCATCTTACCGAACGCTGTGCTAGCGCCGAGCCCAGCAGCGCCAACGCCGCTAGACTCGCCAGGAGTGACCAACAAGCGGACACTCTCATTATTGCAGGCCGCTATGAACGTTGGAGTATAGGCGTCATCCTCGCGCCTCGGGAAGCAGCCCGGCCTGGCTCCCAAAGTTTCATACGCTTGACAGCGGTCTCAACAGGCCAAACCTATATAACATAGGAGCCCAAGCTCCTAAGTGAGGCTCCTGGAGGAGAAAGGAGTGAGCCTTGAAGCTTGAACTTAAAGCGTAGCTGTGGAATACCTTCCAACTATGGCAGTTCTATAGCAATGTGCATTGGGTGCAGATGTGTAATGGCTGCTAAGGTTGATGGCCTGCAATCGCTGAGGGGCCTGCGCCAATGTACTCGCCAGCGCGTCACACGCAGGCGGGCTAGGTTGTTGCGGACTGATGTAGAGCGATTGCGGACGATGATATAACAGGGGTGAGAAATTTCAGCTCGGGGCGCGTGGCAGGCGCGCCCAGAACGTGCCATGCGGGTCGGCGTTAGGTCGGCACGCACTAAGGGCACGCACTGGCCGTACCCGTGGGCCGTACCTGTTCGTACAACTCCTTGCGCCGAGCCCTCATACAGCATGCGTGCTGGTCGTTCCCCAAAAATGCCGCCCAGCGTGCAGCTGGGGTGGCAATGCCCCTGTGCCGGGCGTGTGGGCGGGATATGTGTGATGGGGACCGCCGGCACTACTTTTGGGACTGTGTTGTTGCTCGGGCGCTGCGGGAGAACATGGCTGTGGCAATGCTGGGGTCCCCTCCTGACACGGCTGATGACTGTTTCTCCCGTGCTGACCTTTGGCTGGTGCAGCCGCCTGCTGGGCTGGCGCCGCCGGTGTGGGATGTAGTGTGTTTGGCTGCGCTGTCTGCCCTTGACTCGGGCCGGCAGCAGGTGATTATGACTGGCTTGCGTGTGCGTCGGGCTCTGACGTCGGCGGAAGTCATGCGCATCAGTGTGTCCGTTATTGCTGATTTCTGGGGCCGGCTGCAATCATATGTCAGTCTCGGCCTCCGCCCGAAAGCCTGGGCCACGGTGCCTGCGCACCATCCGTTCCTCTCGCGGGGTGCGGGTGACTGTGTGCTGCTAGTGTTGCCTGATGATGTGGGCTCCCCGCCCCCCTCGCCTTAATTTGCTCGTGGGTGGTGGGAGCGGTGTGCCTCTGGTGTGTGCGCTGTGGGTGTGGGGCGTCGACGTGGGCGTCGCCGGACTACGTGCCCGGTGTACCTGCGTTGACGCCTCGCCGGTTTGATTGCGCCTCGTGCGCTAGTGCGGTTTGCTGTACGTTGGTGGGGCTTTGGCGGGCTTGGGCTTAGCTTCGACTCGCTGTGCAGCTGCCGAGACACGCATTACGCGAAGACCTGTTGCACGGTTGTGGAAGGTCGGTAGCCAACTGGGGGGAGGGTGGTTTCCTTTCGGGCCGGAGATGGTCCCTCTTGACCTGGGTGCACGGGCACCCTTGCTTGGTCGGATTGTCCCTTCTTTGTAATATCGCAACCATACAGCATTTGGAGCAAGCCGTTCCAGCGGTAGATGTACTGCACAGCGGCCCGCACCGCCCACGCGCTGCACGTTTTGCCCCCAGCACATACTCAACCTGCCAGTGCTGCTCCGATAGCTGCAGTGACAGTATATACGCATTCCCCCATCCCCTTCACCCTGCGCCGCCCAACGAAGGCAGGGAAGGGGTCCCCAACTCCCCTGGCTGCGCACAAGCGCAGCGCCGCTGCAGATAGGGCAATCCATCCGCCCCCACGTACGGTACCGTATCACCACATCCCGCATTGCCGTCCCGCATGCTGATGCTCGAGCTCGCGGCGACGCTCTCTGGAAGGGTCATACACTCATACGTCAAGCGGTCGTACAGAGCGCGCCCCAGAATTCAGAGTTTACAAGTCCTTACCAGCGGCCTTCGCCGCTACCTGGCTGGCGGTTCGCGCATGCACAGCTTGCGGCGCAACATCAACACGTCTGCTATGCCACGGCTTTGCTATGCCACAGCTTTGCATCGACATCAAAGGTACTGCATGGGAGCGCTGATCCACCAAGACACCCAGCACCCCTGCACGCACCCAGCGGGCTCATGTAGCCCAAGGTGACTAGGCTGAATCACGTACACAGTCTCAAGCACGAAAAACCAGGAGTGCACCCTGACGACATCCGAATCCCAACGAAATCACCATGATACGTCACGGCCTAAGTGGCTGTGCCAGGCTGGACACGACGCCAGGCAGCTCAAGGTGTGATGACAAGCAGGGATCTCAAGATTGACGACGTTTGTCGTACTGCTGGTTCCTCCATCCTGATGCACACACTCCAAACAGATGCCCGTCATTGGCACTTGTACACATTGCTGCGCACATCTTCAGTGCTCTATGCATATATAATGGCAGAGCCTCCAACGCACGATTGAGCACGAGAACAGGATAAACAAACTGCCAGGTCAAAAGTATACTCCCTACAATAGCCAATCCAAACACTGTATCTCCGTATATGAGATGCACCAGTTCCGTGCTACGCCTTGCACCATTTGACCATATGCAATCTATGCAACAAAGTGTGTGTGCACTGGACTCCGGCCGCATAACTTCATTGGCAGCCAAGATGCACGCTGCATGCAGAGGAGCTTGATATAAACGTCTTCGGACGGCCGTGCACTTTAACTAAGACGGGAAGTGGGTAAACTTCACTGCGCACGCGACACTGTCATCCGAGCACACACCGCCGTGCCGGAAAAATGAGGCGAGGTACGCTTTGATTTCAGCGCCCTAAAAGCCCGTCAATGTTTGTATAAATAAGCTGTCACAATTATAGCAAAATGAAAGCAGTCCTCCAGAGGCCGAAGTACTCCTCTGCACTGTTGAAGTCCACCGGCACTGCGTCCGTCTTTTGCCCCCCCTCCCGCCGAGACACAGCCTTCATGTGACTCATGTCGCATACCCGTCGTGTGACTCAGCGGGCACCAGGCTGGATAGCCACTCACATTGCCAATCGACGGGAATGGCGCTTGAAGTTGCGGCTCTCGCGCTGCAGTTGACGGCGGCGTCCAGTACCGCCAGGAGTTTTCTTAGGAGGCGATGGCGATGGCGGCTTGGGGCTGGGTGGCCTAGGGCTAGGCGGCTTGGGGCTGGGTGGCGATGGGCTGGGTGGCCTAGGGCTGGGCGGCGATGGCCTGGGCGGCTTAGGGCTGGGTGGCGATGGGCTAGGCGGCTTGGGGCTGGGTGGCGATGGGCTAGGCGGCTTGGGGCTGGGTGGCGATGGGCTAGGCGGCTTGGGGCTGGGTGGCGAAGGCGATGGAGGAGGGCTGGGCGGCACCGGGCTGGGCGGCGCAGGGCTGGGTGGCGCCGGGCTCGGAGGCGGGCTGGGTGGCGCCGGGCTGGGCGGCGCAGGGCTCGGAGGAGGGCTGGGCGGCGCCGGGCTGGGCGGCGCAGGGCTTGGAGGAGGGCTGGGCGGCGCAGGGCTGGGCGGCGCCGGGCTCGGAGGAGGGCTGGGCGGCGCAGGGCTGGGCGGCGCCGGGCTCGGAGGAGGGCTGGGCGGCGCAGGGCTGGGCGGCGCCGGGCTCGGAGGAGGGCCGGGTGGCGCCGGGCTGGGCGGCACGGGGCTTGGAGGAGGGCTGGGCGGCGCCGGGCTGGGCGGCGCAGGGCTCGGAGGAGGGCTAGGCGGCGCCGGGCTGGGCGGCGCAGGGCTCGGAGGAGGGCTGGGCGGCGCAGGGCTGGGCGGCTCGGGGCTTGGAGGAGGGCTGGGCGGCGCCGGGCTGGGCGGTGCAGGGCTCGGAGGAGGGCTAGGCGGCGCCGGGCTGGGCGGCGCGGGGCTTGGAGGAGGGCTAGGCGGCGCCGGGCTGGGCGGTGCAGGGCTCGGAGGAGGGCTAGGCGGCGCCGGGCTGGGCGGCTCGGGGCTTGGAGGAGGGCTGGGCGGCGCCGGGCTGGGCGGCGCAGGGCTCGGAGGAGGGCTGGGCGGCGCCGGGCTGGGCGGCGCAGGCGAAGGTGGCGAGGGCGAAGGCGTGGGTGGTGTGTCGCAGCTGGCAATCGTGTACAGCTGCACCGACTTCGGGGCCGAGGGCCAGTTGCCAAAGAAGCGCGCGTCCGTGGGCGAGACGCCAGAGATGGCGTTCCACGCGCCGCTGACGTCGGTGGTCAGCGCGCGCGCCATGTTGGCGATGAAGGACCACCCTACAGTGCCTGCCGCGGTGGCGGTGGTGGTGTCGGCCGCGGCCACCGCATACGACTCGCCAATCCAGTCGGTACGCAGCAGCAAGGGGCTGACGGCGGTGAAGGGCGCGTAATGCGAGGCTTGGTTGGTCAGGACCGCGTCACCCCAGCGCGTGGTGCCGCGGTCGACCTGGCCATTCCACAGGCGGCCCACCACCTTGTTGTCCTTGAAGGGCGAGGCGTAGGGTGAGGCGGGCGCGCCGTTGGATGGGGACTGGAAGTAGTGCTGCGCACCAGCAATCTCGATTGCGGTGAGCAGCTGGCCCCAGCGCCGCAGGTCGGCGTCGCCCGCGGCCGCGCCCAGCTGCGCCACTGCGTAGTAGGCGTTCACGGCCTCGGAGCTGCTGTCCTGGTTCTTGCCGTCCACGAACACTTGCGTGCCCGTGCCCCAGCTGTGCCCCTCCCACCAGTCCATGTGGCGCGCGAAGGGGAAGTAAGGGTCGGCCTTGTTGGGGTTGGCAAAGTCGCGCAGAAGCGCCATGACGTTGGCCTGGCGCGCCGCCAGCCAGGTGGAGTTGGACTTGGCCAGCGCCGCCGCCGCAGCCAGCAGGTAGCCGCCCGAGCTGTGGTGGCTGTTGTAGGTGCGGTGCTCGTAGTTGCTGAGCTGGCCGTCCTTGGCGTCACCCAGCAGGATGAGGCCACCCCAGGTGCTGTCGTACACGAAGGACGAGTTGATGGTGGAGGTGCGGAGGCGCGCATCCAGGCTGTCGGTCAGGCGCGTGCGCGCCCACACGACCTGGCTGAGCAGCCAGTCCTTGGTGGTGCCGCTCGGCAGCTGCGGCGCAATTTCCTCGGCGATACTCAGCATGCGGCCGATCGCGGCCAGGTCGCTTGTGCCCAGGTAGCCGTTGTTGCGCGGCTCCATGCCGCTCCAGCCAGAGATGTCGTTGATGAGCGTAGTGGCGATGGCGTCCCGGCGCGCCGTGTTGGTCACGCCGTTCAAGGAGGTGAAGGACACGGGCGGCAGGTCGTAGGCAAGCACCCAGTCGTCGCCAAGGCGGTGCACCAGCTCACCGCGGAAGTCGTTCACGCGCACAAGCTGGCCGGTGGGGGCGGGCGGGTACAGCAGGCGGGGCCGCTGGTGCGGCAGTGACAGCATCATGAGCTGCCCAGTGGGGGTGCCCGACATGGAGGCTGTGGTGAACTTGATGCGCAGGACGCCGCGCTCAGACCCCGTGCCGCTCTGGGCGGGAGTCTGGTAGCCATACTTGACGCTCGCGCCGACCGGGTAGATGTCTGTAGGCA
Source organism: Chlamydomonas reinhardtii (assembly GCF_000002595.2). Taxonomy (NCBI): domain Eukaryota; kingdom Viridiplantae; phylum Chlorophyta; class Chlorophyceae; order Chlamydomonadales; family Chlamydomonadaceae; genus Chlamydomonas; species Chlamydomonas reinhardtii. Next base: position 3,546,879 of record NC_057015.1, read on the forward strand.
AGCGGTGATGGGGCCGGGGCACAACAGGATCGGTAACGGGTGCAGCGGCCGCAGGCACTGACACAACAGGGAAGGCTAGCTGTGGGCTGCGTGACACCTGCTGGAGCGTGTTCGCGCGCCAGCAGTAGCGCACGCTGCTGGCTGCCGTACTCACCGCTGTTGGCGTCGTACACTTGCTCCACCGCCGCCAGTGTCGCCACGTCCACGTTGAGCAGCGGCTGCAGCGCGATGGCGTCGGCCATGGAGCTCTTGAGCACCGCCACACGGAGCACGCCGGTGAAGGGAAGTGGCGAGGTGACCACCACGGAGCCAGAGGTGATGTCCACCGTCACACGCTGGCTGAAGTAGTACTTGTATGTGATGCCGGCGTTGTTCTCCACCTGACGAATTGGGTTCGCACAGCAAGGCCGTCAGGTGGATGAGCCATTGGCATGAAGGCACGACCGTCGCACACGGAGGCATGACTGAAGACACGACTTGGCGAGCACAAGATTCTATGCGAACGCGTCATACCTTGAAGGACGTGCCGATCTTGCCCAGGCCGGTGCCCACAATGAGCGGCGCCTCGGTGACCTTGTGCCGGATGATGGGCGTCAGGCCCACATAGCGCGCGGTGATGAAGGGGCAGCCCTGCAGCAGCGTGACGCGCATACTGCCGTCGCCGCCCGACACGCCGGCGTCGGTCAGCCACTCCACAGTAGCACCCATCTGCGCCGCAGCAAGCCGGTTAGAGGACACGTCAGGGTGTGGGGAGTACGAGGCCCCAACCTCGAGTGCGCTGGACTGCCAGCAGGCTGCGTGGTAGCAAACGGTCCACAATCTGGACGATCTCTCCGGTACACCGGTAACGCAGCGGACGCCAGGCATGGGGGCCGCATTCAAAGCTTACCTCGTTGCCAGACACAATGCTGCGGCGGCCGAGCGCCTCCACGGCGCCCAGCCCCACCTCACGCGAGTAGGCGGACGAAATGGTGTCGCCCACCACCGACCAGTACGCGCCGGGCGCCACCATCTCCAACTGTGAGTCCTGCACCTTGACGTGCCAGGGATGCAGCATGGTCTGCGGGCAGGAAAAAGGAAGAGGCCGCTGGGCGGTCAGCTGAAAGCTAAGAAGTAACTCTGCCTGGCAGCCAGACGGCGAAACCTGTGTTGCTGCTCACTGATGCAACCTCGACGGACTGCACGCCGAGCAAGCAAGTCCAGTTGGATGCAAAGCTCTGCCCGGGCAAAACCGTTAGGGCCGCACCTTGAAGTCGACGTTATCGAGGTTGAGGTGCGAGAGGGGCGACCACCAGGTATTGGTGGGGTAGGGGAAGAAGCTGGCAGGCAGCGTGGGCTGGTGGCTCCGCACCACGCCCCTACACGCAGCAAAGAGATCAGGACTAAGAGCCTGGCCTAGGGGTCAGCTTCGAGGTCCGACAGCTGCGCTTGTTGCGGGGAAACTCAACAACAAGCCGCGCCACGCAACTGCTTTGACTCGCACAGCAACAGCACGGTCCTCGGCGACTGTAATGAACACAATTTTCCAGCCGCGCGAAACCAAAATACTCACCCCTGAATGTATTGCGTGTTGTTACTGACGGTGGCGATGCTGCCGGGCGGCGCGTCTGGGGCCACGCTGCCGACCACCAAGGGGGTGTACGGCACAGGAGAGTCCTGCGTGTCCGGCGGCGTGGGCGGGCTGGGCGGCAGCGGCGGTGCCAGGGGCGAGGGCGCCGGGCTGGGCGGCGCCGGGACCGACGGTGGGCTAGGAGGCGCAGGGCTAGGCGGCACGGGCGAAGGCGCCGGGCTTGGCGGCGCAGGCGACGGGCTTGGCGGCGCAGGCGACGGGCTTGGCGGCGGAGGGGCCGTGGGCGGCAGAGGCGGCGGCGAAGTCATGGGTGCGCCCTCCCGGCTGGCAATCCAGTACAGCAGGGCTGTCTTGGGGTGTGAAGCCCATCTGTAGTTGCATAGGTAGAGGTACACAGATTGTTGGCAGTGTCTCGTGGATGCCGCGTACTAAAACCAACTCAGCACAGACACGGTCGGACCATCGCCCCGCAACCCTGCCAGCTCCACACCGGCCCCACACCGCACATCACGTACCCGCCAAAGAAGTTGGGGGAGCCGTCCGCGGCGGTGTAGGGCAGGGCCAGGGTGCGCGACCAGGCGGTGGCCGTGCCCGTGCTGTTGAGCATGGCCAGCGCGGCGTCTCCGAACTGCTTCCAGCAGGGCGTGACGGCCAGGTTGGAGAGGTTGAAGGAGGCCACGGGGTAGGACTCGACCATCCACTCGCGGCGCAGCAGCACCTCGGAGGCGGGCGTGAAGGGGATGTACTGGATGGCGTGGATGTAGATGGGCGTCGAGCCGAACTGCGGTGCGTGCGTGTAACGGCAGGGGGCAGATAAACGGCTCGTAAACATGCATGGAGGTGGGGAAGGATCACGTTGGAACACTATCAAGCGCTGCCCTGCATGCGGCCGCCGCTCCCCCACAGACACGGCACTCACCCAGGTGGCGTAGTCGACCTTGCTGTTCCACAGGATGCCCACAGCCTTGTTGTCGCGGAAGGGCTTGGGGTACACCACCGGGAACGCAGTGGCCGCCTCCGTCATCTGGTAGTAGTGCTGCGCGCCGCTCACCTCCACTGCCATGAGCAGCTGACCCCAGCGCGTCAGGTCGGCTGCGCCCGCCACGCCCGCCTGCGCCAGCGCGCGGCCCAGCAGCGCGACGGCGTAATAGCCGTTCACAGACTCAGAGGTGCTCTCCTGGTTCTTGCCGTCGCCAAACACCTGCATGCCGCCCGCCCAGCTGTGCCCCTCCCACCAGTCCATCATGCGCGCAAGCGGGAAATAGGCGTCGGCCTTGCTGGGGTTGGCAAAGTCGCGCACGAGCGTGGTGAGCGCGGGCAGGTTGGCAGTGAGCCAGGTGGGGTCGGCTTTGCCAAGCAGCGCCGCACCCATGAGATAGTAGCCGTAGTGGCTGCAGGGATAAGGGAAAGGAAAGGACGCAGGGGTCGGAAAAAGGAAAGGAAAGGAAGGAGCGAGTGCGCTGGTACTGCAAGAGGAGGTCCTGGCAGCAGGGCAGAGCAGAGCTCGAGACGAGTCAGCCAGTGCGGCTCGCGCACTCACTAGTGGTGGTCATTGTACACGCGGTTGCCAAAGTTGTGTTCCAGGCTGTAGCGCGCGTCCTTGTACACAATCAGCCCGCCCCACGTCGTGTCGTACACCAGAGACGCGTTGTTGCCCGTGCCCGCCGCGTTCAGCCGCGCGTCCAGCGCCGCCTTGAGCTTGGTGCGCAGCGAGGTGGCGGCGGCCGCCAGGCTAGACGCCGAGGCGGACTCCAGCGCCGCCATCTCGTCGGCAATGATCGCCATACGGCCGATTGCGGCCATGTCCGAGGCGCCGTAATAAGAGTCGTCACGTGGCGTGAGGCCCGGCCAGGAGGTGGCCTCAGCCAGCAGCGTGGAGATGATGGACTGGCGGCGGGTGGAGTCCGCGATGGTGTTGCGGGCGCCCCACTGCGTCGGACAGGGCCGCACAACAGCAACGGCGCCGGACGTGTAGCGTTAGCGAGAACCAGCTTTGTAAGATGCCGAAGGAGGCTGAAGTGCTACGCAAAGCATGTATGGCAAAGATACAGCGCCGCTACAAGGCGCCACTTCCGAATGCATCCTCACCCCGACGGCGCTGACGGCTGCAAGGTCGTAGCCCAGGAACCACTCGTCGCCCAGCACGCTGACCAGCTCGCCACGCATGTCGTCCATGCGCACACGGGTGGCGCCGGCGCCAGGTACCGCAGGGTACAGCAGGTGCGTGCGGTGGTGGGGCATGGTCATCATCATGAGCTGCCCGGTGGGGGTGCCTGACATGGAGGCTGTGGTGAACTTGATGCGCACAATGCCGCGCTCAGACCCCGTGCCGCTCTGGGCAGGTGTCTGGTAGCCGGGTGTCATGGTGGCGCCCGTCGGGTAGATGTCTGTGTGCGTGGGCAGGGGTGAGGTGCGCTGGGTCAAACGGCAATCACAATGCCACATCACAACCCTTCACCCTTCACCAAACCGACTCACCGGCGTTGGCGTCGTATGCCGCCTCCTGCATAACGCTGTCCACGCTGCTGAGGATACCCAGCGGCGCAATAGTGCTGTTGAGGACGGCGATGCGCATGACGCCCGTGAAGGGCGCGGTGAGGGCCACGCGAGTGTCGTTGATGTCCGCGGTCACGGTCTGGCTGAAATAGTACTTGAAGCTGATGCGGCCGTTGCTGGTGACCTGCTCAGACGCACACAAGGATAGGGCACTCATGAGCACAAAGCATCTCATCTGCCGTCAGCCGCCCGTGTAGCTAGACCCATGCATGTTGGCCACCCATGGCAGCACACGCACCGCACCTTGAAGGACTTGCCCACTTGACCGCTGCCCGTGCCGACGACCAGCGGTGAGGCCACGTGCTGGGTCACTACTGGCGTCACACCCACAAAGCGCGCCGTGAGGAAGGGCGTGCCCTGGAGCATGGTAACGCGCATGCTGCCGGGACCGCCCGACACGCCCGTGGCAGTCAGCCACTCAAAGGTAACGCCCATCTCGTTGAAGTCCACAATGCGGCGGCTGACAAAGCCCTCGGCCGCGGTGATGGAGATGTTGCGGTCGTAGGCGGGTACAATGTAGCCGGGCTGTGAAGGAGGCAGCGGCAAGAGGTCACAGCAGCGCGTAAGGCAATGTCAGGGCGGACATGTGAAAGAGCTCCCGCATGATGACTGCAATCAAGCCAACAGGCCAAGGCCGGCGTGTTTCGCACACGCACAGGCACAGGCATAGGCACAGGCACAGGCCCAGGCGCCAGCAGGGGCGCGCACCTTGACGTCCCACTGCACGCCGGGCGGCACCAGCTCTAGGTAGCTGGGCATCACACGCGCGCGCCAGGGGTGCATCTGCACCGGCTCGTCGCCCACGCCGCGTGTGGAGCCGATGGTGCGGTTGTGCGACCAGGACGACCACCAGGAGTTGGTGGGGTAGGGGAAGGCACTGGCGCCGGTGGCGAACAGATCCACCTGGGGCGCGTAGGTCACGTTGTCGAAGCTGGGGTTGGTCCAGTCGCCCCAGGCGGGGTAGCTGCGTGCAACAGGAAAGGGTTAGAGGGCAGCCAGGCAACGACTGAGAGGCGGGGCGCATGCAAAGTGGCACTTATGAGGAGTCATCAAGGCTGGGTTTGTGCGGGGATTCTGTCGCCAGCCGGCTCAGGCCGCAGCCAAGGACTTACTTGCCCTTGTACCAGGTATTGGTGTAGCGGCTGAATGCAGCCGGGGGCGCCGAGGTGGGCACAATGGACACGTCAAGAGGGGTCCAACTAACAGGCGAGTTGAAGGGTGGTGACGGTGGCGAGGGTGCGGGGCTGGGTGGCGCCGGGACCGACGGTGGGCTAGGAGGCGCCGGGCTAGGCGGCACGGGCGAGGGTGCGGGGCTTGGCGGCGCAGGCGCCGGTGGCGGGCTTGGCGGCGCCGGGCTGGGCTGTGGCGGGCTGGGGGGCGCAGGCGACGGGCTTGGCGGCGGAGGGGCCGCGGGCGGCAGAGGTGGCGGCGACGGCATGGGTGCGCCCTCCCGGCTGGCAATCCAGTACAGCAGGGCTGTCTTGGGGTGTGAAGCCCATCTGTAGTTGCATAGGTAGAGGTACACAGATTATTGGCAGTGTCTCGTGGATGCCGCGTACTGAAACCAACTCAGCACAGACACGGTCGGACCATCGCCCCGCAACCCTGCCAGCTCCACACCGGCCCTGCATCCCGCACATCACGTACCCGCCAAAGAAGTTGGGGGAGCCGTCCGCGGCGGTGTAAGGCAGGGCCAGGGTGCGCGACCAGGCGGTGGCCGTGCCCGTGCTGTTGAGCATGGCCAGCGCTGCGTCTCCGAACTGCTTCCAGCAGGGCGTGACAGCCAGGTTGGAGAGGTTGAAGGAGGCCACGGGGTAGGACTCGACCATCCACTCGCGGCGCAGCAGCACCTCGGAGGCGGGCGTGAAGGGGATGTACTGGATGGCGTGGATGTAGATGGGCGTCGAGCCGAACTGCGGTGCGTGCGTGTAACGGCAGGGGGCAGATAAACGGCTCGTAAACATGCATGGAGGTGGGGAAGGATCACGTTGGAACACTATCAAGCGCTGCCCTGCATGCGGCCGCCGCTCCCCCACAGACACGGCACTCACCCAGGTGGAGTAGTCGACCTTGCTGTTCCACAGGATGCCCACCGCCTTGTTGTCGCGGAAGGGCTTGGGGTACACCACCGGGAACGCAGTGGCCGCCTCCGTCATCTGGTAGTAGTGCTGCGCGCCGCTCACCTCCACTGCCATGAGCAGCTGACCCCAGCGCGTCAGGTCGGCTGCGCCCGCCACGCCCGCCTGCGCCAGCGCGCGGCCCAGCAGCGCGACAGCGTAATAGCCGTTCACAGACTCGGAGGTGCTCTCCTGGTTCTTGCCGTCGCCAAACACCTGCATGCCGCCCGCCCAGCTGTGCCCCTCCCACCAGTCCATCATGCGCGCAAGCGGGAAATAGGAGTCGGCCTTGTTGGGGTTGGCAAAGTCGCGCACGAGCGTGGTGAGCGCGGGCAGGTTGGCGGTGAGCCAGGTGGGGTCGGCTTTGCCAAGCAGCGCCGCACCCATGAGGTAGTAGCCGTAGTGGCTGCAGGGATAAGGGAAAGGAAAGGAAAGGACGGAGGGGTCGGAAGAAGGAAAGGAAAGGAACGACCGAGTGCGCTGGTACTGCAAGAGGAGGTCCTGGCAGCAGGGCAGAACAGAGCTCGAAACGAGTCAGCCAGTGCGGCTCGCGCACTCACTAGTGGTGGTCGTTGTACACGCGGTTGCCAAAGTTGTGTTCCAGGCTGTAGCGCGCGTCCTTGTACACAATCAGCCCGCCCCACGTCGTGTCGTACACCAGAGACGCGTTGTTGCCCGTGCCCGCCGCGTTCAGCCGCGCGTCCAGCGCCGCCTTGAGCTTGGTGCGCAGCGAGGTGGCGGCCGCCGCCAGGCTAGACGCCGAGGCGGACTCCAGCGCCGCCATCTCGTCGGCAATGATCGCCATACGGCCGATTGCGGCCATGTCCGAGGCGCCGTAATACGAGTCGTCGCGCGGTGTGAGGCCCGGCCAGGAGGTGGCCTCAGCCAGCAGCGTGGAGATGATGGACTGGCGGCGGGTCGAGTCCGCAATGGTGTTGCGGGCGCCCCACTGCGTCGGGCAGGGCCGCACAACAGCAACGGCGCCGGGCGTGTAGCGTTAGCGAGAACCAGCTTTGTAAGATGCCTAAGGAGGCTGAAGTGCTACGCAAAGCATGTATGGCCAAGAGCACATTGCCGTTACAAGCATCCTCACCCCGACGGCGCTGACGGCTGCAAGGTCGTAGCCCAGGAACCACTCGTCTCCCAGCACGCTGACCAGCTCGCCACGCATGTCGTCCATGCGCACACGGGCGGCGCCGGCGCCAGGTACCGCAGGGTACAGCAGGTGCGTGCGGTGGTGGGGCATGGTCATCATCATGAGCTGCCCGGTGGGAGTGCCTGACATGGAGGCTGTGGTGAACTTGATGCGCACAATGCCGCGCTCAGACCCCGTGCCGCTCTGGGCAGGTGTCTGGTAGCCGGGCGTCATGGTGGCGCTGGTCGGGTAGATGTCTGTGTGCGTGGGCAGGGGTGAGGTGCGCTGGGTCAAACGGCAATGACTTGGGGATAAAATGCCGCATCACAACCCTTCACCACCTCGAGCGTTACATGACCGTACTCCAAAACCGACTCACCGGCGTTGGCGTCGTATGCCGCCTCCTGCATAACGCTGTCCACGCTGCTGAGGATGCCCAGCGGCGCAATAGTGCTGTTGAGGACGGCGATGCGCATGACGCCGGTGAAGGGCGCGGTGAGGGCCACGCGAGTGTCGTTGATGTCCGCGGTCACGGTCTGGCTGAAATAGTACTTGAAGCTGATGCGGCCGTTGCTGGTGACCTGCTCAGACGCACACAATGATAGGGAACTCATGAGCACAAAGCATCTCATCAGCCGTCAGCCGCCCGTGTAGCTAGACCCATGCCATGCAGGTTGGCTACCCATGGCAGCACACGCAACGCACCTTGAAGGACTTGCCCACTTGACCGCTGCCCGTGCCGACGACCAGCGGTGAGGCCACGTGCTGGGTCACTACCGGCGTCACGCCCACAAAGCGCGCCGTGAGGAAGGGCGTGCCCTGGAGCATGGTAACGCGCATGCTGCCGGGACCGCCCGACACGCCCGTGGCAGTCAGCCACTCAAAGGTAACGCCCATCTCGTTGAAGTCCACAATGCGGCGGCTGACAAAGCCTTCGGCCGCGGTGATGGAGATGTTGCGGTCGTAGGCGGGTACAATGTAGCCGGGCTGTGAAGGAGGCGGCGGCAGGAGGTCACAGCAGCGCAAAAGGCGACGTTAGGGCGGACATGTGAAAGAGCTCCCGCATGACTGCAGTCAAGTCAACAGGCCAAGGCCGGTGTGTTTCGCACACGCACAGGCACAGGCATAGGCACAGGCACAGGCACAGGCACAGGCACAGGCACAGGCACAGTCCCAGGCGCCAGCAGGGGCGCGCACCTTGACGTCCCACTGCACGCCGGGCGGCACCAGCTCTAGGTAGCTGGGCATCACACGGGCGCGCCAGGGGTGCATCTGCACCGGCTCGTCGCCCACGCCGCGTGTGGAGCCGATGGTGCGGTTGTGCGACCAGGACGACCACCAGGAGTTGGTGGGGTAGGGGAAGGCGCTGGCGCCGGTGGCGAACAGATCCACCTGGGGCGCGTAGGTCACGTTGTCGAAGCTGGGGTTGGTCCAGTCGCCCCAGGCGGGGTAGCTGCGTGCAACAGGAAAGGGTTAGAGGGCAGCCAGGCAACGACTGAGAGGCGGGGCACGTGCAAAGTGGCACTTATGAGTCAGCAAGTCTGGGTTGCGCGGGGAGTCTGTCGCCAGCCGGCTCAGGCCGCAGCCAAGGACTTACTTGCCCTTGTACCAGGTGTTGGTGTAGCGGCTGAATGCAGCCGGGGGCGCCGAGGTGGGCACGATGGACACATCAAGAGGGGTCCAACCAACAGGCGAGACGGAGACTGGCGAGGGCGATGCCGGTGGTGAGGGCGCGGGGCTGGGCGGTGCAGGAGAGGGAGGAGGGCTGGGCGGCGCAGGGCTGGGCGGCACAGGCGACGGCGGAGGGCTGGGTGGCGCCGGGCTGGGCGGCGCAGGCGAGGGCGGGGGGCTTGGCGGCGCCGGGCTGGGCGGCGCGGGGCTCGGAGGAGGGCTAGGCGGCGCTGGGCTGGGCGGCTCGGGGCTTGGAGGTGGGCTTGGCGGCGCCGGGCTGGGCGGCGCAGGCGACGGAGGCGCGGGCGAGGGAGGCGGGGATGGGGGAGCGTTCAGAGGAGCCTCTGGGGAAGGCGGCGGGCTGGGCGGTGCAGGGCTGGGCGGCGCAGGGAATGGAGGAGGGCTGGGTGGAGCTGGGCTCGGAGGTGCGGGGCTTGGAGGCGGGCTGGGTGGTTTGGGGCTGGGCGGCGCAGGGGACGGAGGAGGGCCAGGTGGCGCCGGGCTGGGCGGCGCAGGGGATGGAGGAGGGCTGGGCGGAGCTGGGCTCGGAGGTGCAGGGCTTGGAGGCGGGCTGGGTGGTTTGGGGCTGGGCGGCGCAGGGGACGGAGGTGGGCTGAGTGACGCCGGACTGGGCGGTGCCGGGCTTGGAGCAGGGCTGGGCGGCGAGGGTGAGGGCACGGGCACGGGCACCGCGCCGAAGCTGCGGCTAGCCACCCAGTAGAGCAGCGAGGCCTTGCTGTGCTTTACACTGAACGAGCCACCGGTGATATCGACCATGGTGGGGTCGGCGCTCACGTTGACCTGCACCTCGGTCCACGACGTGCCCTGCTGCGCGGCGCTGGTGGCGGAGCCCAGCAAAGCGCGGAACGCGGTCCACGGCGTGGCGGTGCTGGAGCCGGCGATGCTGTCGTACGCCTCCTGGATCCAGGGCTTGCGCTGAGTCAGCTCCGATGCGCCGGGCAGGAACGGGATGAGCTGCAGGGCCGTGTACCCGGCCGCGTCCTGGCTGACGCCGCCGGCCTCTGTCCAGTACCAGACGTACGACTGGTAGACTTTGCCGGGGACGTGCTTTCCATTGGTGGGGTAGCCGGGGTACGAGGTCTCTGTACCGGCATCGTTACACACATAGAATGTGCCAGCAGGGTAGGCCTCCGTGCCGGTGGCGAGGATCTGGAAGTAGTTGCGTGCGCCGGCGGCCTCGATGCCCGCCAGCACCTGGCCCCACTTCTGCAGGTCGGCGTTGCCGATGGCGGCGCCGAACAGGCCGATGGAGTAGTAGGCGGCCACTGCGGAGCCCGAGCGCTGCGGGGGGCGGGCCACACCGTGGATGTTTAGAGGCCGCGGCATGCCTGACCAGGAATGCGCTTTCCCAACAAGTTTGGATGAGCCACCCATGTAAGCTTGCCAGAGGAGGCCTGCGGCCACACGGCTCCCAGCAGCACTGGCCAGGATGCAGCACAAGCACTCACCTCCTGGTACTTGCCCCAGTTGACCATGCCGCCGTCTGAGGTGCGAGACAGCAGGCCGGTGCTCCAGCTGTGTCCCTCGTACCAGTCCATGTGGCGGGCGAAGGGGAAGTAGGGGTCCGACAGGTCGGCACGCGGGTTGGCCAGATCACGAACCAGCGCCATCACCTGTGTTGCGGAAGTGTTGCAGGTAAGCTTGAGACACAAGCACAAGCTGGCAGCTACCAACAGTACCGTACACATGTTTACATCGGCGCATGCGTATCGCGTGGAATACGGTACGATAACAACGCAAGGCGGTAACAACGCACCGAGGGCGTGACGTCGTTGCCCCAGGTGACGTTGGCCTTGGCCAGCACCGCCGCGGCGTACAGCAATGGGCCGTAATCCTCCAGGTGGTTGGTGTAAGCGTTGTTCTTGCCCCAACCGTCGCGGTTGCCGCCGGACCCGGTGGCCCACTTGGCGACCCCGTAGGCAATGATGCCGCCCCTGTGGTGGGAGAGGCGAGTCGGGCGTCGGCGTCAAGAAGCCTATCGGAACACGCCGCATGAACACAACATCCGATCGCTACCAAACCTAAAGAGACCAAGCATCGAGATACAGCTTGCGTCGCTCATTGATTGGCAAACTCACCACTTGCTGTCATACGACAATACACGGGTGTTGCTGAGGTCGCTAGAGGTAAGCCACTGGTTCAGCATGGTCAGTAGGTTGCTGCGCAGCGTCACGGCGCTGGCCGAGAGCGCGGTGTATGTGGGCGACAGCTCCGTGGCAATCTGATACAACCGGGCCTGTGGGCGCAAGGAGGCGGGAGCGGGAAGCGTGTCACGAGTTGAGGACACCAAAGGCGTCAGTTGAGGGCTACGACATGCCAGCGCAGCAACATGTACGAGCGCTGCGTTGAAGCCCGTGCCTGCAACCTGTTTTGGACATCCCTTGCACACTTATCGCAAGTAATGATGCATGCCGGGCAGACCCGCGCCGGCCCTAGCCTTAGCCCCAGCCCCCACCATGTCAGCCAACTGTGGCGCGGCGTTTGGCAGCACGTCCGTGCCGCCGGCGGCGTTCACATCCGTGGCTGTGATTTGGTTGGCTATGGTCTGCAGGTAGGCCGAGTTGGAGCCGGCACCGCCCGGCGCCGCCCAGGTGATGCTGGGCAGCTGGTGAGGGAGGGGAGGGGAACAAGAGTCGAAGGGTGGCAGCGTCAAACTCCTGGGCTGGGCCGGGCTGGGCAAGGATATGAGCATGCATCCCTTGGCTTCACATTGTTACAGCTGTGGGCGCTCGCTCGCTCCTCAAACGTTACGCACCTCAAATGCCAATACCCATTTGGTGCCGACCACGGTCTTGAGATTGCCGCGCGGGCTCTTGACAATCAGGTACGCGGCCGGGTTGGGCGAGGGCGAGACCAGCGCCTCGCGGTGGTGGGGCATTGTGAACATGAGCAGGTTGGTGGAGGCGGTGCCGTCCAGAGACACGACCGTGTAGTCGATCTGCTGGATGGCGCGGTCAGCGCCGGTGGGCGACTGCGCCGCGGGCTGGATGCCCAGCGTCACGCGCGCGCCTGCGGGGACATGGGAGTGACGAGGTGGGATGGTAGGATATCCACGGGTAGATGGACACACGGCGTGCCATCAAACTACGGCGCCCAGCAGGCACCCACATGGGGTGCACACAACTATCACGAGCAGCGCACCGGTGGGCACAGCAGCAGCGCACGAGTCCAGCAGCGTCTCAAAGGCGGCGGCGTTGGCCGCCAGATCGGCCTTGCGCCAGCCGTAGGGCTGGGCCATGGCGTGCGTCACGGTTGCCAGGCGCCTGGGGACAGGGAATGAATGTGGCGGTTGTAGCTCTGCCATCCTACGTTAACCACCAATTTCCTACGGGCGTCAACATACCATCTGCCGGTGAAGGTGGTGGTGGCTTCAAAGTTGGTGCTAGTGGAGGTGGCGGCCACAGAGCTGCTGGTGTAGATGACCCAAGTCAGCTGGTTGTTCAGCGGCACCTGTAGACGCCACCCAGCGCGGATGAGTGAGGGGTTTGGTGGAAAAATAAAGCCGGTCGGCGCACTGCGCCTCTGAAGTCTGTGGGTTAGGCTCTATGGCCCTCTATCTGGCCGCCGCCTCACATGGTCTGCCATAAACACATGGTGGAGGCACGCACCTTGAACTTGGTGGCCGCTGCCCATGTGGAGGGGTTCGCAGCCAGGATAGCACCCGTAATCACCACCACCCGCGGCTTGACGGCCACGAACTCAACCGTCACGTACGGCAGGCCCTGCAACAGCGTCGAGCGCATCACGACGCCGCCGCCCGCCACCGCTCGCCACACGAAAGTGACCGACAGGTCGTCATAGGACTCGACCTCCACGACGCTGACCCCAGTAGTGGTTGTGATCTGAAGCTTGTAGTCGAAGTCGAACCGAATGCAGGCTCCGCCCAGGCAGGTGCCGTCAAGCTGGGTGTAATCGCGCGGCGACGCCACCCACAGGCCCGTTGGGAGCACCTTCACCATGTAGGGGTTCATGTTGATCTGTGCGAGCAAGCACGCGGTAAAGAGGGGCCATGTGATTGAGCCTGCCCGCAAAACTCCTACAAGGAGTTGGGGTATGGGCTTCGGGCTAGGCCCATGTGCAATGCAGTGGGGTACGTGGCGTCCGGTTTGGACTTGTAGTCGCCACCCACACGGGGAAACCCACATTCCGTAGCATATCCACCGCTTCTCGGAATCCCGTGCAACCGCCACACATATTTATATCTGCCTGGGCGGACCTCACAGCCCGCACCGCAACATGGACATGGAGAAATGCATGTATGCTCACCGGTGTGGTGTCTGCTCCAGTATACTGAAGCCAACTAGTCCACCAGGCGTTGGTTGGGGGGCGGCTTCGCAGCGCAGCAGTGGTAAGCAGAGTTGCGTTGGGACTCTCAACGTCCGCGTTCGTGAATACCATTTGCGGTGGGGCCGTGGTCGGGGTGAACATGCGACTTATCTCCGTGTATGACACGGTTTGCGAGAAGACCGCTGTGAGGAAGAGCGCCGGGGCAACCAAGAGTACTAGGGAACCCGTGCCGCGCCTGCAGAGGCGAGCAGGGCCCCTTGACGAGCATCGCATCACCTCGCGAATGGCCGACATGTGCGGACTGCGTCCCCACGCGGGGTCAGCCAGCAGACCGCCACTTGGCGCTTTCTCGTATATGGCGCGCAAAAATAGGTTTGGAAGGTCAAGTTGCTATTAAGGTAACTCGCAGGGAAGGCCACTGAACTGCCACACGAACCTCGCTGCCCGCACCAGAATTACTTGTAAAAGGTGAAGTGCCGACTGTTTAATGCATGTATAGGCACAGAGTCAAGGGTGGGCACCAAGGGGCCAGGGAAAGCCGCCCGCGGACTCGTATCAGTCTCTCACAGGGAAAACGGGCTATCTATTGGCACCTTCTATTGTGTAAAGGCACCTACCGAGCATAGGGCTGAATTCGCAGAGAAGAGATACCTCCCGCCCGCCCATGCTCTGGAGCGCTGATCGGAAAACCACACTCTGCCACAGCACACCTGGCGTATTGGAGTACAAAACCTCACAACCCAAATTGCCAGCGCTTAAGAACATAGATGGAAGCCGAAAAGCGCACTTTGGCAGCACCCGTGCCCGCGCGCAGAATCAAGCGTCAGTTCGGAAACGCTTACTGGAAGGGACATTAAGAACGCCACACATGTCAACATGCGAAGGACGATCATTGATCCGAGCGAAACAACGGCTACACGGGCCGGACATCACTCACACAATCAATCGCTTAAAGCATAATACGTACAAACTAGATAATGAACGACGGAAGGCAGGAAAAGTGCACGGGCACTCTGCTGCGCACCCCTAAAACGACTACACCGCACTCAAGTTGCGACAAGTGACGCCCGGCATGCTGCAGTGGCAGTGGCGCCACTGCAAATTGGTGTTGTCAGCTGGTCTGCACCCTCTGTGTCCCCTGACCTGCCGCGTGACGCCGTGACGTTGCTCCAGGGCACAACTGGCGATCCCCTCCGGCAGTCCTGGCCATGGCAACAGTACCTGCGAGCAGAATAGGATGGCCGGCGGCATTCTGGACCGGCGGTCACAGCCGCGACAAGGACCCGAGCCGTGCGCCTTGTGGCTCCATATGTGGCTCGGCGTCTTCGGGTGCTGGGACTGTCCCCTCTGTAACATCCGCATATGCGTGCCAGTCGCCCCCTACGGCTGACTACGTACTTCCTCCCAGGCCAGCGCAACCACGATCTCACCACTGTCCCGGCCACTGCAGTGAGCTGCCGCCAACCTTGCCGCCGCGCTTCCGCAGCGGCCTGCTCCGCCATGTACAGCAGCCGCCTTCGATCCACGTGCGCCAGACATGCTGCTGCGCATCATGTGGTGGTGCGCCCGGCCCGCTGTGGCCTGGTGTGATGGCAACCCCGTCAGTCCTGGTCGTGCGGCAGGCGGTGCAGCTGGCGGTAGCAGTCCGCCACGTCCAGCAGCCCGCCCGCAGCCTCCCGGACGGCCGCGGCACTGCAGCCGTGGCGCTCGTACCTGCAAACCCAAACATGGAGAGGGCCACGGGCTGCAATCGGCTGCCGACCACATGGCTGCGCCATGGCTGCTTTCGGCGCAGCCCCACTGGACCTCAGTGCTTGACCGGAACCCCAAGCGCAGCCACCGGTCGTTTGCCGGGCCTGCCACTCACCAGTGCACGTAGGCGCCAGCGTCCACCAGCGCCAGCGCCCTCCGCACCGTGTTTTCCAGCAGCCCCACCACATTGGACCGGTTGGCCACAGTGGTGAGGCTCGCCGAGCCACCGCCACCGGGGGCTGTCCCAGCCGCAGCCGGCGGTTTGCCGCCACCCGCCCCGGCCGCCCCGCTGGAGGGGGCTGAGGCTGCGCCGCGCCGCGCCTCACGCAGTAGTGTTGCCGCGCCTGAGCGCAGCCAGAGGCTGGCCTCCGGCGCCAGCGTGGGGGCCGCACCCGATGGACCTAGGGACTTGACGTAGGCGGACAGCAGGGCCGCCTGTGCCGGGCCGCCGTCGCCTGGCGGCACGGCGGCAATCGGGTAGCCACGGGCCATGAGGAGCGCACCTGCAGCACAGGGACCACGGGAGGCGGTGTTGGCCGGAGTTGCAGGGGATGCGGCGCTGTGTCCCGCACTGCTGCGAGAGCCGTCGCGCACCTGCGGTACTGATGGGCGCGTTGCCACGGAGCGCATCCGCTCGCGGCAGCAGTGAGCCCATTGAGCGCAGCGAGTCCGCCCACATCCCATTGACGGCGGTGTTGGGGTGGCAATGCACCGTCCACGTCTCCAACATCTTGGTGCACGGGTCCGCACCTACCGTGGTCACCTGGGGTGGCCGGGTGGGGCCAGCGGGCAGCGAGGACGGATAAGGTAATGAGCTATTGCAGCGTGCCCCGCACGGATCTCGGGACGCAATGTGCAACCCACCGAGCTGTGACCCTGGCGCCCCGCCGCGCTCTCTTTGGCCGCATACCGTACCGTTTAGGGCATGTACAGTGCCCGGGCACGCGACTCACCACGTCCCGGATGCGCCCCATGCTGCGCAGTGCATCGGCGCCATCCAGCGGCCACACCAGTCCGGTCAGGTTATGCGCCACGAGGCGGTTGATATCGGACATGCCTCCGCCGCCGCCGCCGCCCGGCAGCAGCGGCGCCACGGCAGCGCGCTGGCAGGCGTCCATCAGGTCCTGGTTGCCAGTCACAGGAGCGAGGAACGATTCATGCCAGTAACACAGCAGCAGCAGCCCAGACGAGCAGGATATGGCCCCTCGAAAGGCTACCAGTGCTTGTTCCTGCAGCTATCATATCACGTCCATCGCGCACTCAGGTGCCTTTCCTGCCTTGGATCCTAGCCCGTGCCCCACGCCCCACCTGGTTGCTGAACAGCAGCACCACGTCCGCGTACGCCTGCAGGAACGACAGCGCCATCACGGCGTTCAGGCTCTGCATGGGCGTGTCACCCGCCAGCCGCGGCGTCACGGACGCCGCCGCCAGGTGTGCCAGCGGGAACTCCTGGCGCAGGTGCTCCAGCAGCCGGCTGCCCAGGCCCGAGCCGCTGCCGCCCGCCAGAGAGTGGATTAGCATGAAGTTGGGACAGGCGTCGGCCTCCTCCGCCTGGCAAGGTGCGCGGCGAGCACGAGGTGAAGTCAGGTTAAACGTTGTGTGCTGCAAGGAGCGTGAGCGTGCAGCATTATTGCCTGCCAACGCACACAGGGCAGTCGCTCAGCCGGTGACGGGCCCACCTCTTTCCGGATGCCGTCATAGATGTGCTCCAAAATCCGAAACTCGGCCAGCGAGGGGTCCTCCGTGGCTGTGGACGATACCCAGGCCGGGCCCAGCGCGCTGCCGCCCGAGCGCGGCCAGCCCCCTGCCGGCTGCTGCGCCGCTGGCTTGCTGTACGGTGTTGCGCCACCGGCGGCCGAAGCATGGATTTGGTTATACCCGAATGCCCAGTTGTTGCCACGCCCTGACTGCAATGGGTGAGCGCGGCCGTTGCAGCGACAAGCCAGGAGACGTGAGTGCGAGGATTGGAGCATTACCGTGTTGCAGGGGTGCAGTCCACGGCGGTATGCAAGTGAAGAGCCTGTGCCTCACCTGGCCGAGATAGCACTGGTCGCGCGAGAAGATGCCGTCGCGGTCGGCTGATAGGACACCATTTACGACCTGCGTCACGCACACTTTGAAGCTCACATCCGGAACGAGCCGAGCTCAGCGCCGCTGCTGGTCACACCCCGCGGTTTGTCAACCGCCGCACTAGATCCGAAACGCCCGGGACGACTTTTGTATGCGATTTTGGTCCGGCCGCTTGCAAAGCCAAGTAGCCAAGCTTGCCGCTGCCGCAGCTCACCTTGGGTTCTGTGTCTACCAGCACCGCTCGTGCGCGCCGACGCCCGTCCAGCCCAACGCGGAAGACTTCGCCGTCGGCAAACGCGAGGTCGCCTGTGGCAGTCCAGCTTGACGGCACAGTGGCGGCCTGTGCTGCCAGACGCTCAAACAGGGCCTGCCCGACCTGGTTGCCGCACTGGCCAACCTGAAGCGCGAGGGCAGCCGCGCATTGTTCATGCGGCAGCACATTTGTCTCTGTGTGTGTGTGCTCGCTAATTACAATAGCGGCGGTGCTGTGACGCGAGTGGACAAGGACTAAGCCGACGCATACCATAGCTTTGGTTAATGTGTGCCAGACTTGAACATGGGGTTCAGCGCCAGCTGCCCCAGATTGCCCCACCAGCTTCCGCCCGTCCTTTGCAGCGGTTCCGCCCCCGTAGGGACCGCTCCCGCACCTGGATGGTAATTGTCGGCATTTATTCTCTGCTCTCCGATCCGCTTTAAGCACCACCCTGAGCGGGCTGCGACAGCTGCCTTAACATGCCCATATCGTCAGTGGGCCTTCACCTTCAAGCGCAATTCCTTGGTCCTCGTGGCAAACATTTTGCACCTAGACATGTGCACTGTTAAGGGCCAACGCTCGGAGTTTTGCCTAAATCGATTTGCTCTGCATGGCAAATTGTTGTGGTGCAATGGTGCACCAAGTGACACAGCCCATGCTCTTTAGTTCTGGAAGTGATAGCCCTTGCTTAGACCACAACTCGCCCGATTGGCCCAGGTCTTTTCAACGGCCCCATTTCGGCTTCGTCTCATTTATAGCCTGTTTTACGCTCATCAGGGCAGAAAAGCTGCATAACATACTGTGGTAACAATTTAACCGGCTAGCCGCTGAACTTGCAAGCAGACCGGAACTAATTGGCCCCACTGACTGGCCTGTTCGCCTGTTACTCAGTCAGGCAGGATGCGTGCACCATCAGTATAGACAAGTCGATTCGGCAAAGGCCCCGGCGGACTCGGCGCCAAGTGACTGCGCGATCGGACCATAGGCTTTTGCGTTGAGGAGCGTGCAGCAATACTGCCAGCATCTCTAGCAGCTTTGGAGGCAGCAGCATGGCGCTGGTAGCGACGGACGCGCAGAAGAAGGCCATGGAGGACCTGCTGCCGAACCAGGAGGACCTGCTCTATGAGGAGGAGTTGGCTCGCAACCCTTACAACCTAAAGATGTGGATCCGCTATATCCATGCTCGCGCGGACGCAGTGCCGAAGCGGAGATATCTGCTGTATGAGCGTGCCGTCAGGGCCCTGCCCGGCTCCTACAAGGTGCGCGGCGCCGCTGCCTTATTCTGCCTAGACGTTTCCCGGCACTTCTGTGCCTAGGCTTGTGACGTTGAGGCACAGCGGTGGGGCTCTGGCGGGTTGAGGCTTGGCTAGGACTCACTGTGCGCGGAGTCACACGGACTTTGCCCGCGGGAGGGTTTGCAGCAAAGTCGGGGTTGGTGGAGTCATGTTGGGCCCTGATAGCATGTGATGGCTCGGCGTCTTCGGGTGCTGGGACTGTCCCCTCTGTAACATCCGCATTCTTATTCTGGGCTGTGCGATTTATGCCGCATGGGCCCCAGTCATCGGCTGAGGATGAAGGGCACGTGCACAGGGTGAAAGGGAAGGGTGCACGGAGGCCGCGGGAACCCTGGGGTCTGGCACCAGGGTTCCGGGGGCTTTGCGTCAGTCGTCTCTCACGAGCATACCAGGAGGGCAGGAACCTCGCGCCTCCTGAAATGCACGTGTGCTAGTCATCGACCTCACGTCTCTAAACCTTGACCATAACGCCCTTGAACAATGAATGCACGCGCAGCTGTGGCACGCCTACCTGACGGAGCGGCGGCTGGCGGTGCGCGGCCTGCGCCCCGACGATGTGGCCTACGAGGCGCTAAACAACACCTTCGAGCGCGCACTGGTGTCTATGCACAAGATGCCGCGCGTGTGGCTGGACTACCTGCAGCTGCTGATGGACCAGCGGCTGGTCACGCGCACGCGGCGCACCTTTGACCGCGCACTGGGCTCGCTGCCCATCACGCAGCACGACCGCGTGTGGGCGCTGTACCTGGTGCGTGCGGTGCAGGGGGCCATGGCGTGACGGCTGGGATGCGGGTGCATAGGTGGGATATGGCTGATGTGTGCCTATGCGGGACGGGTGTGTGCGAGCAATGGCATGGAACTGCGCTGGCGGGCGGGGTGCTGTGCGGAGTGGGCGAATGGGGCTTGCCTGCGGAGGGTGCTACAGAATTACACGACGCCCATGCCGGCGCCCTGCTAACGTGTGGTCTGCATGGCATGTCGCAGAAATTCATTCACACGCCGGGCATCCCCGTGGAGACGGCGGTGCGGCTGTACCGGCGCTACCTGAAGCTGGAGCCCACGCACGCGGAGGAGTACGTGGCCTATCTCAAGGCCAAGGTGGGTCCAGCAGGGGTGGGGCAGGAGTGGGCTGGAAGGCGTGGGATGCGGCTGGGCGACGGGCCGTGCCTTGCCTTGCCTGGTCGGTCGCGAGGAGTGGCTGCGGCGGGGTGTCCATAAGCGGGGCCATGCCAACCGAACCTACTGGGTCGTCGGTGGGCTGCCGCTTTCCGGGTTGCTGGGGTTATGGGCTCGGGCACGGGCACCTTATCCTGTCCTACCATCATCTCTACACAGAACCGCTGGGGCGAGGCGGCACGGAAGCTGGCGGAGCTGCTGAATGACGACACGTTCCGCTCGCTGGAGGGCAAGAGCAAGCACCAGCTGTGGTTGGAGCTGTGCGACATGATCACCAAGCACCCCAAAGAGGTGGAGGGCATGCGCGTGGACGCCATCATCCGCGGAGGCATCCGCCGCTTTACCGACGAGGTAGGGCGGGTGGCGTGTACTGCTCGCAATGGGTCGGCGTGACCTTACGTGTGCTCAGACAATTGTTCAGTTCTTTCCCCCCTGCGCCGCAGCTAGGGCTGGCAGCCATACATGCCTTATCTCACACTGACCCTTCTTTGATTGACCATGCTGCTCCTGCAATGCGCCTGCTGCACACACACGCACAGGTGGGGCGGCTGTGGACCTCCCTGGCCGACTACTACATCCGCCGCGGCATGTTTGAGAAGGCGCGCGACGTGTACGAGGAGGGCCTGTGCTCCGTCATCACCGTGCACGACTTCTCGCTCATCTACGACGCTTACACGCAGTTTGAGGAGTCGTTACTGTCCGCCAGCATGGAGCAGCTGGCGGGTGACGACGAGGACGAGGAGGGCGGCAAGGAGAAGGAGGGCGACGACGGCACGGACTTCTTGCTGAAGGACGACGGCAATGACGTGGACCTGCGGTGCGTGT
This sequence comes from Chlamydomonas reinhardtii, assembly GCF_000002595.2. Taxonomy (NCBI): domain Eukaryota; kingdom Viridiplantae; phylum Chlorophyta; class Chlorophyceae; order Chlamydomonadales; family Chlamydomonadaceae; genus Chlamydomonas; species Chlamydomonas reinhardtii. The sequence continues at coordinate 3,567,607 of NC_057015.1, forward strand.
GCGTGTGCGTGTGCTCGTGCACGTGGGTCGGGAGGGCGTGCACGGCTGGAGTGACTGCAGGGATCCAGGCGCACATATCTTTTGGAATCCGACACCGTGGCAGTGGCTGTGATACCCATTCATGAAAAGCGATATCGTTTACATCTTTGCGTGACGATACCACAACGTCTTTGCTGAGCCCCGCCGCGCTAAGATGCGCATTGCATGTCCCCAATTACCGTACTGCCTCGTTGCATTATGTGCGGTCCGTGGCGCTTGGGCGCAATGATGCCCAAATTTGAAAAGCGATATCGTACATCTAAGAATGACGATAGCATTAACGTACTGCTGAGCGCACGCCACGTTTCGCTCAACGCCCCGCCTCAGGCCACTTTTGCCGGTCGAGTCCCCACACCTTACGGCATCCTACACGCCCTCCCTCCACACGCCCCCGCCCCTCCCCAGGCTGGCCCGCCTGGAGCATCTGATGAACCGGCGGCCTGAGCTGCTGTCGTCCGTCATCCTGCGCCAGAACCCGCACAACGTGGCGGAGTGGCACAAGCGCGTCAAGATCTTCACCGGCAAGCCCACCAAGCAGATCCTCACATACACCGAGGCGGTGAGTGGGTGTGCGATTGCTAGCGGCGCAGCCGGCAGCCTGGCGAGCGCGTTCAGCGGGGGTCTAACCACCCCAAGCCTGTTAATAGTCAGTGCTTGTCCTGGCCCGCACGAGTCATGCCCCCTAGCTCCCCACTCATCCCTACGGCCCTGCACCCGCTGCTGACGCCTTCACCCCCGCGGCGGCGTGGGCTTCACCCCCCACAGGTCCGCACCGTGGACCCGGACAAGGCCATTGGCAAGCCCTTCACGCTGTGGTGCGCCTTCGCTAAGTTCTACGAGCACCACGGCGACGTGGCCAACGCACGCATCATCTTCCAGAAGGCAACCGAGGCGCGGCACAAGTACGTGGACGACCTGGCGCACGTGTGGTGCGAGTGGGCGGAGATGGAGCTGCGCCACAGCAACTTCAAGCGCGCCCTGGACGTGGTGACGCGCGCCATCACGCCCACGCCGCGCCCCGCGCGCATGACGCCCGAGGAGGAGCGCGCGCTGCCAGTGGCGGACCGCGTGTACAGGTGGGCCGGGGTGCTGCCGGGGAGAAAGGGCTGGGGGGGCGGGAGTGGCAGGGGGCTGCTGTGATGTGCACGTGGTGTTGTGCGTGGACCGTGTTGCGGATGAACCTGCGCTCGTATCACTTTGCCTCTTTCGTGGCTCGGGCTTGACGTGCTGCGCACCCCTGGCAACCCCACGCTGGCTCGCCACGGCCTCCGCAGGAACCTGAAGCTGCACCTGATGCACACCGACCTGGAGGAGAGCTTGGGCACGCGCGAGTCCACGTGCGCCGCCTACGACCGCATTCTGGAATTGCGCATCGCCACGCCGCAGGTCATCCTCAACTACGCGCTGTTCCTCACAGAGCAGAAGGCATTCGAGGACGCGTTCAAAGTAAGAGCCAGAACGCTCTGCTTCTTGTTACTTAGGTTACCCCAGTTACTCCAGTAGCTTTGTTTTTATGGCCGAGCGCCGGTTCTGAAGGCCCTGAAAGCGTCCGCATTCCTAACTTCGCGCTCACAGGTGTACGAGCGAGGCATTGCGCTCTTCAAGTACCCGCACGTGAAGGACATCTGGACCGCCTACCTGGCCGCCTTCGTTGAGCGCTACGGCGGCAAGAAGCTAGAGCGCGCCCGCGACCTGTACGAGCAGGCCATCAAGGACGCGCCGCCCACGGTAAGGAGCGATGTTTTTGTTGCGGCTGCTGCTGCTGTTGCTGCGTAGCTGTCTTGGGTATGAGCCATGCGGTCCAGCGCGCACTAAAGTTCGGTTCCCCTATCGATGGAGCCCTGCCATTGATCAGGCACCCTGAAGTCCTGCCTAACTTTGCCTCCGCACCTGCCCTCCGCACCACGCCTCCGGCGCCTCCTCTCCACCGGGCCCCTCCCGCTCACCCGTCGTCACCCCGTCTCCGTCCAATGTCCTCCCCTCCCCCCCTCCAGGAGTGCAAGCCGCTGTACCTGGAGTACGCCAAGCTGGAGGAGACGTACGGCCTGGCACGACACGCCATGGACATATACGCGCGGGCGCTGGCGGCGGTGCCCAAGGCCGAGCGCAAGTCGGTGCTGGACCTGTACGTGAGCCGCGCCTCCGACTTCTTTGGGATTGCCAAGGTGCGGCGTCACGACCTGCCGCTTCAACGGCAACAGCATCGGTGGTGTTGCCCGACATGAGCGGCTTAAGTTAGCCTGACACCAGCCTAAGTCAGCCTGACACCAGGTGTCCAACCCCAGCTGCGCGCGGCTCCGTGCCCCTGCCTTGCGCGCATCCTCACCGCCCCATTCGCTCCACCCACCACCCTCCCCGTCTGCACTTGCTGCTGCCTGCAGGTGCGCGAGATCTACGAGTCCGCCATCGAGGCTGAGCCGCCGCACGAGCTGTCGGACGACGACGTGCGCGAGGTATGCATGCGCTACTCCGCGCTGGAGACCAAGCTGGGCGAGATCGACCGCGCACGCGCCATCTACGTGCACGGATCCGCCGTGAGCCACCCCGACCGTGCGGCCGACTTCTGGGCGGCGTGGCGCGCGTTTGAGGTGCGGCACGGCAACGAGGACACGTTCAAGGAGATGATGCGGATACTGCGGTGAGTGCTGGGGTGCCCGGGGTTAGTTGTGGTTGGGCGGGGACTGGGGTCCTGGGCCATGGTGGGGTGGAAACGTCAGGCGGTTGGGCTTGACTGTGGGTGGCATGCATGCGTGGGCCGCCGCTGGGTTGACTGTTGCCGGCCGGTTGCCAATATGCTGCTCTTATGCTGGAAACGCGCACGTGTCGCGCAGGTCGGTCAAGGTCAGCTTCAGCCACACGCAAATCAACTCCATCGTGGACGCGGCGCGCCTCACCTCCAAGGCCGACGCCGAGGCAGGCGCAGGCGGTGCCGTGGCCGGAGCCAAGCGGCCGCGTGACGGCGGCGACGCCATGGCGGAGCTCGAGGCGCAGGCGGTGGCGGAGATGGGGTTGGGCGCGGGCGCCGCCGCGGGTGGCGCGGGCCGTGGCACGGCACTGTCCGGGTTCGTGTCAGCGGGCGTGTACCAGCAGGGCGCCGACAAGGACAAGGAAGGCGGTACGGCGGCGGCGCCGCAGCAGCGCAAGCCGGCACCAGTGGCTGGTGAGTCGTCCTGCTAGGCTGTGCTGCTTCTCTGTAATCCTGTGTATTGTATAATTGTGCCTGCCTGCACAGTTACTGGTGATTAGCCCGGGCAAGGACACTTATGAAATTTTGGTTAGTGCCCTCTCAACGCGCCCCTCTTCCCTGGCTTTGCCGTGCAGCTAACCCTGAAGAGATTGACCTGGACGCTGACGCGGACGACGACGGCGCCGGTGCGGGCGGCGCCGAGGACATGGACGTGGCTGAGAAGGCGGTGCCCGCGGGTGTGTTCGGTTCGCTGGCAGGGCTGGCGGGCAAGGGGCAAGGAGAAGGCGGGGAAGCGGCTGCCAAGAAGCAGCGCACGTGAGGTAGCAGGGGGTGTTTGAGTGTCAGGATGTGTGATGGGACAGTGGCAAGGATATCTGTTTTGTGTTGATGTGTGATGGGACAGGGTTCAAGGCAGGTTGGCGAGGTCCCGTAGGGTGCAGCCGATGCCCAGACCCGTAAGCAGACAGCAAACAGTTTGCAGTGGCAGAGCAGAAGTGCATGGCTGGTCGAACGCCGGCGTTACTGTACCGACAAGTTGCTGGCTGGCTGGAAGTTTGCTGATGCGCATCTGTTTTGTGTTGATGCTTGGTTTGAAGGCTAAGGGTGTGGAGGCATGGCGTGTGCGGACTCAGGGCTGCGGCCTCGTCAATCGGCTTGCCACATGTCACTGCGAGGCCGATGGTGGGTCGCCAAGTGTCCTGGACATGGCCGCGGTCGGTTTCCACTAGCAGGCATCAGCCAGGTGTCCGCCAGGCCAGCAAAGCAAGCACAACTCAGGCACCCACTGTGTCAAATCCAACTACCCAAGTAGCCGTGACGCACGGGCGTGGCATTGCAAGAAGAAGAACTGCAGGAGGACTGGGACTCCCTTGTCCAGATGTGGTGCGCGTGGTGGCAAGCGCCAAGCGGTCAGGGAAGCCCGCACTCCGCAGGCACTGGTGCTCGCAGGGGTAGCTGTGGGGACCGCGCGGTCCGGGTACTTGTACAAGGAGCTGTCGGGGGCAGCACCCCTGTGCCGCATATACAGTTATTATGCTTAGGCAATTGCTATAGCAATCCGCAGCGGCCGGCTGCAACCCGGATCCAGGCAGCTGTCCATCCCCAGAACCGCCTGTTCTCGACTGAGCATACGCAAGTAGCGAGCAGGAAATACTGTGATGGCTGCTTGAGCCCTCATCACAAGGGCCTTCACATAGTCCGAAAAACGACCGACGTGTGGCCAAAGCATGAAAGATGAGCTCAAAGCTTCGACTGAAGTCGCGAGGAAATGCGGTGAGCGAGCCAGGCTAACGCGCAAAGGAGTGTGTTCGCGTGAAGTGAAGACGGCATTCCATGGACAGGGCCTGTCGGAGCGGCAGCAAATTGAGATGGCCATTGCCCTCTCGTTAAAACAACAGCAACAAAGCGATGCACCAGCTCTGCAGGCTCCCGCGACAGCGCAGGATGAGGCACGTGCAGACAGCCAACAGCCTCCCGCTGCCCAGGAGGCGGAACAGCCTCTCTTTGCAGAGCAGGTACGGGTGCATACTACAGAGAAGACCACAGGGCAGACCGCGGAGCCATCCACAAGGCAGGCCGCTCAGGATGCCCCGGAGGGAGCTACGGGGGCCGCCGAAAACGCTCTCGCACCAGCCACAGCTGCATCGCCAGTCACAGCCGCGCCGACAGGCCCGCTGACAGCCCCGCAGCCAGCTGTTGCCTCCAAGCCGGTGGCTGCCAAGAAGCAAACCTCAGCCGTAAAGGAGGCCCCCGCAGAAGCAGAGCCTGCGACAGCAGGTGGCCGCAGCAAGCGTGCTGCATCACAGCGGCGCACCTACGTCCATGAGGTGGGTGCTTGTGTTGTGGGCTGGGTCCTAGGCCAGCCTGTTAGCACTAGCTGAGTGCTGGTGTGTGTCGGAATTGCATGAGTTAGGGCGCCGCGTGTGATCTGGATATCATGGCAGCATGCGGGCTGGGGGCCTGTCTTCATGGCTGCTGCCAGTCCACCACACATACAGCCAAGACGTCAAAGCGTTGGCATATGCAGGGCGAAGAAAGTGACGAGGACGTGGGCGCAGAGGACGACGGCGGGGACGACAGCGAGTTTGAAGGACTGGGCGCGGGAAGCAGCAGCTCAGAGGACGAGGAGGAAAGCGACGTCGACGACGAGAGCGAGGATGAGCGGCCAAAGAAGAAGAGCAAGACGGTGAGAGCGCCCTGCTGCGCAATGCTGAGCGGGCCTGGCTTGTACCCATTTGGGTTTGGGGTCTGGGACCGGAACTCAAATGACGCAGGGCACAGCTCGAGGCATCTGGGAGGGGGCGCGTGGCAGCCAAAGTGGTTGGGCGAGGGCACACCGCGTCCATGGCTGAAAATGCACTATCCTGTCCACAGGCTGCCGCTGCGAAGAAGCCGGCCGTGAAGGCGGTGGCGAAAGGTGGCGGGGGCCGAGCAGCAAAAAGTGATACAGCTGCAGCTGCACCAGCCGTTAGCAAGGCAGCATCAGGCAAGGCCGCGCGTGTGGCTGGGCCCAAGGGCAAAGCCGCAGCAGGAGCGGTCCCACCAGCGGCTCCGGTGTCAGCTTTTGTCGCGAAGAAGCCAGCGCTGCCGACTGCCGTGGCGGCCAAAGCGCTCACCCCGGCCGCCGCTGTCGTCCGCGCTGTGCCCAGAGCCGCCACGAATGCTGCTGCAGCAGCGGACGACGAGCCCACGGAGGACGAGGAGGCGTGCAAGGACGAGCAGGAGGCGGAGGAGCAGGACAACGAGAAGCTGAAGGTGCAGCGGCCCAGCTCAGCGGCGGCGTCCGCGGCACCGCAACGGCCAGTGCTGCAGCTTCCGCGGCCGGGCGGGTACGTGCGGCCGAAGCCTCTGGGCGCAGCCACGCCCAACGCAGGCGGCCTGCCCAAGCCCTCAAATGCAGCGGCGGCCAAGCCAACTAGCAAGGCAGGTTCATCGGCAGCAGGGCCGGGAGCTGCACCCATGCAGTGTGGTGTGCGGCTTGAAGCGGGTTAGCATGTATGTTCGAGGAGTCTTGCAGCAGTTCTTACGGGCTCCCTTGATGGTCTTGCCAATGCAGGTGACGCCGGGTGGGAGTGCGTCCGCGCCCTTCAAGCCGCTGGGCCTGGTGAATCACTCCGCAACGCCCGGCGCTGCGGCCTCGGCTCCTTTCACGGCACCCACGCCCACAACCGGAGGCGGTGAGCAGGCCTCAGCGACGGGTAGCTTGACCACCTCAACCTAGCTCAAAGCTCATCTCAACTCGTCTATACCTCCGACGGGTCCCCTGCCCGTGCCCGTATGCTTTTGTGCAGGTGCCAGCGTTACCTCGGGCGGCATCCGCCTGCCGCCGCCGCTCACCACGGGGGCAACCATGGCATACCGCGTGCCCGGCCTCCGGCGACCGCCCAAGAAGACTTAGTCGTGCCAAGGGGCCTGGTCGGAGAGTAGGGATACCCGTGAAATGCGCCTGAGATACGGCGTGTGCAGGAATGACGTGGATGGGGCGCAAGGCGAGGCCTAGGCGACCACTCTCGTGGCCGAGTCGTGGGCTTGCATGGGTAGGGCTTCCAGAAGGTCTTGTGGTAACTCACTCACTTGTGTGGTAACTCTGTGTCATATACTCTGTGTCATATACTCTGTGTCATATACTTTAACACATTCAGTATATTGGCAAGATGGCTGGTGAACTGCTCGCAAAAGGCGACCGCGCATTTATCGATGAAAGTTATGAGGACGCGGTGCAGGCGTATACCGAGGTATGCGATCGTAGCGATGTAACAGTACATGGACTGTAGATAAGCATGCTTCCTCTCCGACAGGCCCTGGCAGCAGATCCTAGCGATGCGCGTATCTATGAGGCGCGCGCGAATGCTTATCTCAAGCTGGAGAAGCACTCTGAAGCGAACGCAGACGCCACGAAAGCTCTGGAGCTGTCGCCGGACCGGCCAAAGGCCTACCTGCGCAAGGGGTGAGACTTACGGCGGACACCCGGCCCCGCTTGGGTACCCAAGGGCGTCTGCGCGTGCGCTGGTGCCCAGGCGGCGTTCTCTTGCTCCGTGACTCTCAGACATAGCTTGCAACACCGGGCCTCCTGACCGCAGGATAGCGCTGTTCAACTTGGAGGAGTATGAAGCGGCTAAAGAGGCGTTCGAGGCGGGCTGTGCGCTGGCGCCCGACAACACCTTCAAGACGTGGATTCGCAAGTGCGATGCCGAGCTGGAGGGTAAGTTGGTGAAGTCACTTGTGTGCAGGGGGTAGAAGTGACGGCTATTGAGGCTTGGTTAGCAAGGAGACAGCTCTCTAGATGTTTATGTATGGCCTTCCCTGCAGATGAGGCAGCCGCTGCGCCGCAACCAGCCAAGGTCCAGGCGTCAGAGCCGGCGCCGGCACCCGCAGCAGCACCTGCACCAGTCCAGCCCGCTGCACCGGCGCAACCGCCCGCGGCAGTTACAGCGCCACAAGCGGCCGCGCCGGCCGACACTCCGGCAGGGCCGCCGGCCGGCCCCGCCGCTGCAGGCTCCTCTGCGGCGCCGCTGGCACCCGCGGCGGTTCCGGAGTACACTGGCAAGTACCGGCACCAGCACTACCAACTCGCCAACAGGGTGCGTACATGAGTGGGCATACGGACTGGGGGTTGTTGTAATCCTGCGGTTCCGGGCACATTTCCAGTACCTTGCGCTACCAGTGCGCGATGCAAGGTGGGGTTAGGTGGTCAGGCTCTGCCTGTCCAGAGCGGTTCTGGTGGCTCCAAACCCCCGCGGCGTACCGCCAACCAATTCGCGGCTGACCGCACCGCAGGTGACGGTGGACGTGTACGCCAAGAAGCTGAAGAAGGAGCAGGTGGCGGTGGCGTTCGGCGAGAGCCACCTCACCGTCACCATCAACGACACGGACGGCCAGGAGGAGTACAAGCTGGACGTGGAGCTGTACGGCAAGGTGGGCGGGAAGGAGAGGGTTGCAGGCACGACTAGCTACCGGAAGGAGGGGAGGGCATCGTGGCAGGGTACCGTATGCCATGTCAAACCACATGGTCACACGGACACGCGAAATGCTTTCAACCCCGGGTGTAATACGCATGTTCATACGTGCACAGGTCATCCCGGAGCAGTGCAAGTACGAGGTGCTGTCCACCAAACTTGAGATCGTGCTGGTCAAGGCGGACAACCTGCAGTGGGTGAGCACGGCGGCGTTCGTGCAATGTGGGGCGCGGTGTTGGGTTGCTGTGGCTGCGGCCTAGTCTTTGTGCGCGACGCCGCCCAAAGCGCATGACATTGCCGCGAAATGCGGAATGCAAGATGAAGGCCAGCGCTTGTCTTGACGGTATTCGTCGTGTTCGCAGGGCTCGTTGGAAAAGAGCGACAAGGTGGCGGCGCCCAACTACAGCACGCCGGGCACGGAGGCGCCGCGCACCTACCCCACCTCCACCAAGAAGCAAAAGGACTGGAGCAAGGTGGAGAGCGAGCTCAACGTGAGTCGTTGGGCGCCCGCGCCCGCCTATCCGCCTCTGCACTTCTGCCGCCTGTCCCGCCAGGCCCAATACTGTACTCTGCGCTTAACCTCTCGGGCCCCTTGCCTGGCTCCTCCCCTCAGGAGCTGGAGCAGAAGGGCGAGCTGGACATGGGTGACCCGCTCAACAACTTCTTTAAGAAGATCTTTGCGCAGGGCGATGAGGACACGCGGCGCGCCATGATGAAGTCATTTGTGGAGTCCAACGGCACCGTGCTCAGCACCAATTGGAAGGAGGTGGGCACCAAGCCCGTGGAGTGCACGCCGCCCGAGGGCATGGAGGTCCGCAAGTGGGAGTCGTGAGCGCGTGAGGAGTTTGCAGAAAGTGCAGGGGGTCAGCGTGCCAAATGGAGGCACCGCAAGGCGAAAGGCGAGTTGTAGGGGCGTAAGCACGAGCGCAAGGCAAAGGGTTTTCGCAAACGAGCAAACTCCGAGTTCAAAAGTTTTGGTCCTCCGCTGCGCTCTACACTTTCAGTTCCGAGGAGCTACGGCGACAGGGGCCACCCTAGGGATGTGCAGGTGTTGACGCGCCTATGGTCCAGGGGTGCTACGGCCAGGGTCACAGGACGGTTGAGCGATGTGTAAGTTTTAGCGTACCAGGTCTGAAACAGGAGAGTACCTCCCCTGGTCTGCAGTACTGCATAGATGCAATTGAAGGTTGATAGGCGGGATGGCTGACAGGGTCCTGAACTCATGTCACCGCGTCGTTGTGATGCAGTTCGTGCGAAGGATGGGCCGCTAAGTATGGTTTACGAAGATGACCTAAAGTTGCGTATTGGAGAAGGCAACCGCACGAAGCATGTGCATGGTTGAATGCTGTAGGGCTCCGTACTACATACCCAGTGTCTCAATTCGTCTTAAAATGTTGCCGCGCATCCAGCTCCACCGTGGCAGTACCAACCGATGACCATCTACGTCCGCTACCTTCGATGCTCAAAATCCCTGCTTGTACATAAAACCCACCCAGCTTGGCCTCCCACGGCTCCACCGAAAGCCGTCCAGCCTTGGTTGCGTTGAAGCCGTAATCTTGTCTGAGGTGCTACCACAAGCCTTCCATACACACCAGCACCCACAGACACGGTATACGGTATACCGGAACACGCCAGCCTCCTCAGTCACTGTCACACAGGTCAATCACCTCCTTCACCTTCTGCAGGCCCCACTCCTGAATGCGGACTTGGGCGGTCTTCTGGCAGTGCTTGCACCGCACCAAGCGACCGCCTCCTCGATGGTGATCCACTTCCGGCACCCCGGGTGCATGGCGCGCCCCAAGTAGTAGACCGGGTTGGTCTGCTTCAGGCGCTTGCGGCCGCCCCGGCGCCGGCCCTCCAGCTGGGCGGCCGTCTCATTGCCGCTGCCGAACTGGGCCGCCTGCCAGCCCTTCAGCTGGGTGGCCGTCTCCTTGCCGCTGCCGAACTGGGCCGCGTGCCGGCCCTCCAGCTGGGCGGCCGTTTCATTGCCGCTGCTGTACTGGGTGTCCACCCCCCGCAACTTCTCTGGCAGGGGCAGGGGGTCCTCGTGTGTCGGCGGTCCCCCGTAGGGCCCGCCGCCAAGGAACGCCAGCGTCGCCGCCATGCTGGCGGCGATGACGGCCGCGTCCTCTGGTGTCGGCAGCCGCCCCAGGTCCCACTTCAGCAGCATGCGGGCGAGTTCTGCACCACGCTCATCACACTATTGCCGGCGCGCACTGCCCGGCACCTGTGCTTGACTATAGCCGCTGGTGACAACTGACGTTGCCGAACCCCTTCATGCCCCGACCCCCCAGCCACGCTGGCATCCCTGTGTCTCGGCTCCAACGGTCATCTAAAGATTATTTTTTCTTCGCCTCCTTCGGCTTCTTCTCCTTCTTTGGCTTTGGCAACAAGTGCTCCGGAATGGGCAGCCCCTGTTCCTTGCATCTAAGCACCTCCTCCACCACTTTCCTGCATGGGTACAAGAGCGGGGCCGCCAGGTCACATGCCGTCCTGTGACACCATGCCCTGCTCCAATACCCTGCAAGGCTACAACCCGTCCCTCCACACACCAACAACCCCGCACTCACCGCTCCTCGTCCTGCTTTTTCGCCTCCGTCATGTGAGACCCCACGTCTCTCCGGATGTGGTCCGCTTCCGAGCACTTGCGGTAGCCCAATGATGACATGAAACCCGCGTTCAGCTTGGGCTCAAGCGGCGCCTCGTGCCCGTTCTCGTACTTCACCCATATCCGCCCCGTCTGCTTGTCATCTGCACTCTCATACCTGCACATGCGTGTGTGACCAGGTAAGTTCCTGCTCATGCGGCATACAGCCAAGGGCATTACGAAACGCATTGGCTCACAACCGCGGTGGGCCATGCCCTGCTCCTGGTGGCGCGCTGGAGAACCCCTTTGGAATCACCCCCGACCGCGCGCCGCCACCCCTCCTGAAGCGATTATGGCCCGTCTGTCACCCATTACCACCTCCTATATGTCAAGCGTGCGTTGCGTGCCAGGCACTCACTTGACGCCGATGACCACGGCGGTGATGCCGAGGGGTGTCCTCACAATGTCGTGCAGCTTAAAGCCGAAAGCCGCTATGTCCTCGTCGGCCGTTATGAGGGCTGGACCCTTCTTGCCCTGCAAAATGAATTCTCGTAAGTATGCACGCTCAGTGCAAGGTGGCATCCGACGAATAAGCACTCTTTGCCACTGCAAGCCCCACCTTCTTCACGGGCATTCTTTTTATGCTTTAAAGATAACACTGCGAGCTTTGACAATCCCCCCAGGGCTAGGTTTCGCGGGCGCCCTATGCAATCTAGCTTTCTCTCTTGTGGCAAGCACTTGCAATGTAGTTGCTGTAAGATTCTATAGCCTGTCACACTGGTCACTTAAGAAACGGACACGTTAGGTGTTTTGAGCCTAATTCGTTGCTTGTCACGAAATAGAAGCGTCGCTTGATCAAGAAAACTTTGCGGACATATATTGAATGACTACAAATTAGAAAGCGAAATGGTGGTGGTGGCGGGCAACTTGACATCTAAGCCCGTGCGTTTCCCTTTTCCCCCAGCTGAACCCCACGCCTGAATCCCCATCAAGGCGCCACCCACATCGGTATGTACATCCCAGCGCCGCCCACTACACATATGGCGGGTCTGTCCAAGTGTAGTAATGTAGGAGTCGTCCGCTCATCCTCCGCTCCACAATCAGCAACTACGCTACGCTTCGTGGAGCTACTGCGACAGACTCCTTGTGCCCGCACACAAGTTGAGTATGAAATGTGCCCCGGTTGGGCCGACGCTGGAACCCACGCCACGTTCCACACACGCCAATATCCTATGTACATTACGGTAGTCGCGGTCACGCCTCCAGCAGTCCCTCACCCCATGTCGATGTCCGGCACAGCAGGCGGCCCTCACAGCCTCACTCCTGCGGCCGCACCTGCACCGCGTACCTGCCGCTGCTGCGAAACACGCGCAGCCCAACCTGCTCGTCCACATACACAACTTCAAATAACCCACTTCCAGCGATGGGCAGTGGCAGGTCCAAGCCCCACACCACCAGGCGCCCGCTGCGGATGTTGGCGCGGATGGTCTTGGGCGTCACCGCGCTGTCGTCCTGTGTTGATGACACGCGACACAAAGCCGTGCGTCAAGCTGTCTGTGAGCAGGTGGACGGACCAATAAAGTGGTGCGCGGGCTAGTGGAGGGCCGTGCCATACACGGTATGGGTGCACGGGGCAAATAAGGCAGGGACAGCGGCTGGCGAGTGGTGCTGCGCTATCCGTGAGCTGCAGTCCCACACAGGCCAGAATCCCACCCCCATTTGACAACCCGCCGGCGACACGCACCACGGGCTCGTACGTGCCAGCCGCCGAGATGAAGCTTTCCGGCCCGTTCAGCTCCACCTTGTTGAGCGCGGTGCGGCCGGCGGCGGGGTTGAAGTCCTGGCTGGCCTGGTTGCGGCTGTTGGCTATCTTGCTGGTGTTCCAGGTGAGGTCCCACAGGAAGGGCTTGCCGCGCGTGAAGCGCACCTGTGCGCGTGTGTGCGTGTGCGGCGGCAAGGCGGGCAAGGAGGTAGTGTTGCGGTATGAGCTGCACACGCATGACGGCGTTGTGTACGGTATGCGCCATGGAAACATCACCTGTTCCGGGCCGCCGGTCCCTATGCCTGACCGGGAACGCTTCTCGTTTGCCATTTGTCGCTGGCCAAACCCCCCATTAGCGCCCATCCAGGCCACGGGTAGCAGCACTACCTGCCAAGCCTATTCGGGGTCCCTGCCAATGCAGCTCACCACCCAGGGGCCTCCGCCAATTGCCGCCTCGTCAAAGGGCAGGCCGGCGTCCCCGCCCGCAATCAGCTCATCCAACAGCTCGTTGACGCGCGGCAGGTCGACGACGGCCTCCTCTGCAGTGATCAGTTCCCGCAGCTCCAAGCTGACCTGGCGCAGTCGCTTCCTGCGGCGTGTGAGGCAGGCCGACCGGTGACGGCAGGCACTCGTGGAGCGCGACAACAGGCAAGTGGAGGGGTTGGGGGTGACGGGTGCGTCTGGGCTGGACGCGGGCCGCATGCGCGCTGATTTTGTTTCAATCTGCCGCCATCGCAAACGTTTCCCGTTTGGGCAGACGGGTCAAAATGCAGAGCTTGACAGCGGTGGGCATATGCTTGCAACTGCGGCTCGCCATTTAATTTAAGCACTTAAGACATGGTAACATTACACGGGTTTACCTCTCAGCGTCCTCTGGATTTGCCTTGGGTGCAAAGGCCGATGAAATTCGCTCCCAAAAGCTTGGCGCCGAGGCCGCTGCGTACACCTTGACGGTGCTGCGAGGGCACACAGCTAGTCTCAGGCCAGTTCTGGCCCTCTGGGCTTGGCACAGCTGCCGGACTTGGGATTTCGAGTGCAACATCCCTAAGGTTAGTTCGTCTGTCGACCAGAGTTCTTTGTCACGACTCCTGATTTGTGACAGCCTTCCGTTCGAATGTTTGTCGTCGCCGTATCGACAACGAAATAAGAGCCCATATCAACAACGAAATTCCGCCTCCGCCCATTCCGTCAACCGCCGCCGGTTTCGCCCCCACATTGCCCTGCGGCACTCGCTACTTCCTACACTACAGATTCTAGAGCAACATGTACTCCGCCCTGCCGCCAAAACCCGGTGGGCTGTGTCACTTCATGGCTCACCGCCGCCCACGCCCACGACCGCCGCCCCGAGCCCCGCCCCGGCCGCCGCCCCGGCTGCCACCCCGGCCACCCTTGCTCACGCCACCGCGCACGCCCATGCTACCCCCACGACCGCCCCCGCCCCCGCCACGACCACCACCACCACGCCCACCCCGGCCACCGCCGCCTCGGCCGCCGCCGCCCCGGCCGCCGCCGCCGCCCCGGCCACCGCCGCCCCGGCCACCGCCGCCCCGGCCGCCGCCGCCGCCGCGCTCCTCGCCGCCTTGCCCGCCCTTCTGCTGCTTGTGCTGCAGCCAGGCCTTCCGCCGCTCCACCACCTTGCGCTCCTTGCGCACCTGCGAGACACATGTTTGTGTTGAAATGACTCAGCTGCAAGTCCGCTACTGCGTGTGAGCCCGGTATCAGGCACGTGAGCAGCTGATCATCACACCGCGCTCATGCCAGCCGCCACCACAGAACATGCGGTACGGTATCGCAGCGGGTGAGCTGCACTGGATATGTGCCGGGCCCAGATGCGGTACGCACTGCCTCTCACCCGCTATCCCCTCCCCCCAAACATCACAGCCCCTTACCCACCTGGTCTTCCGTCTTGAGTCCGGCGTTGCGCGCCCCCAGCGGCTGCTGCCCGCCGCGGCCGCCCCGGCCTCCGCGGCCACCCCGGCCGCCGCGGCCGCCCCCGCCTGCTCCCGGTGACCCCTCCCGCTTGAAGCTGACGTGCCGGTTCTTCTTGTCGAACCGCGACGCCAGCCCGCCGCCGCCGCGCTCCGTGTCCTCCTCCTCGCCCGCCGCCGCCACGCGCTTGTGGTGGGACTTGCTCCACTTCTTGTACAGCTCTCCCTTGGCCTCCTCCCGCAGCTGCACCACCTTGCCCGCCTCGTTGCGGACCTTGCGCCCCTTGCGCTGCGTGTCCTCCGTGCCGCGCAGCACGTACTTCTTACTGCGCTTGTCCCAGTGGTAACGCCGCTTCTGGTCCGACATGCCTGCAATACCGCGGACGAAGAGGAGGAACAGGGGGATGGGCAAGGAACTGAGCAATGGCCAACAGAACATCAGGCGGCGAGTGACCCAGAATTGGTGCTGCCACTAGCTCATGCTACGAACCTGCCCCATCGCTGCACGCGCCGCCTTCACTTACGGTATTACAGCCCTCTGCCTCCCCAGTTTCCCTACATCCATTTCCCCATCACACCGCCACGCCGCCACACCCCCACACCGCCACGCCGCCGCGCCGCGCTCACCCTGCTGGTCCTCCGCCGTCAGGTCCAGCACCGCCGCCTGCAGCTCCGCGGCGCGTGTCTCCACCTCGAACTGCTCGTCGTGGAGCCGCCCGTCCCGCACGTGGCTGATGTACAGGCCCGGGTCCCTGTACCGCCCCTCCGCCACAACACCGTCGCCGTACGCCGCCGCTGCGGACGCCGCCGCCCGCGCGCTCTGCTTCTTGCCTCCAGCCGCCGCGCCTGCGCCGCCGCGCCCGCTGGGCCCTGCACCCGCACCCGAGCCACGCCGCCCCGCGCCGCCGTCCTCCTCGTCCTCCCCCTGGTCCTCATCGCCGTCGTCGTCGTCGTCGTCCGAGCCGCCCATCCCATCCTCGTCCTCGCCGCTGCCGCCGTACCCGTCCTCGTCGTCGTCCTCCTCCTCATCGCCCTCGTCGCGCTCGTCCTCCTCGCCTCCTCGACTGCGACGGCTGGCTGCCACCTGCTCGTCCGCCTCCAGGCGCATCTGCAGCGCCATATACACGCGCGCAAGCCAGCCCAAACACGGATCAACAACGAGCAATGAGAACCCCTGCCTGCGCTGCCCCGTACTTTTAGAACGATGCATCCCAACCCGCACCGCCCCCACCTCGGCGCCTCCGCCTTCGCTTCCCCTGCACCTTCCACCCCGGCCACTTGCCTTCTTCTGCCGCTCCTTCTCAATGATGTGCGCGTGCGCGGCGCGCTTGGTGGCCATGACCTCAGTGCTCTTGCCGCCGCGGCCCAGCGCGCCGCTGCCGCCCTCCAGAAGCAGTGGGTTGGCGAACGTGGACTTGACGCGCGCGATCTCGGCCTCAAACACGGTGGCGGCGGGGCGGAACGTCTTCAACCGCTCCGTGAACTGAGCCAGCGCCACCTCGTTCTGCATGGGAAGTTCGGAGGCGCAGGCAGGGTAGGGAGGTGATGAGCGCGGTATATTGCGAGGAATGCGGAGAGGCGGAAAGAGGCTTCAGATAACGGGACCGACAGGGGGTGCTATCGTACGCCACGGCGTGTACATTTTCGCATCTGCGACATAACGAGCCACTGAACGCGCCCGGCCCCTCCCCACCCACCTCGATCTGCGTGTACTTGGTCTTGGGCAGCAGCGCCAGCAGCATGGGGTGCACGCCCTCCTTGGTCAGCGCCCGCGCGCGCCGCACGCTCTGCGCGCTGGCCTGTGGCCGAGTCTTGCAGTACATGCTCCTGCGCGCGCATGCATCACGAGGCGGCATGCGTTGACGCGCACGTGGCCATGGCAATACCCACACGCCGCGGCGTGGGCGGGCCCCCAGCACCCCTCCGCCTCAAGCCCCCAACAGCCGAGCCCCCGAGCACCCAAGCCACCCGACCCTGGCACACACGCAGTTTCTCACGCACCAGGCATTGGTGAGCGTGCGCAGCATGCCCTCCAGGTCCGCCGACGCCTGCACCTGCTCCCGCACGTGCTCAATCAGCGGGTCCAGCACCACCGCTGGCAGGCTGCCGTACACGGACTCGGAGCTGCTGCTGGTGGCGGCGGCCGCCAGCGCCGCGGCGTCGGCGCCCTCCGCGGCGGAGCCGGGCGCCGGCATGTCGGGCACCAGCGGCGCGGGCTTGACGTCCCTATGCATGTGCGGGAGGGGTGCGCCTCGCCAACGTCAGGCCGGTGCCGCGGGAGGATGGCACCTGCCAACGTGACCCCGTGATTTCCGGCAGTGGGACACATACCGTAGCCCGTGTCCCCAACCTGTTACCAGCCCCACCGACCCATCCACCCACCCACCTGGACAGGTAGAGGTGCAGGTCCAGCAGGTATGGCAGCTCCTCGCGGGTGAGCAGGCTGCGAGCGGGCAAGCCAGCGAGCGGAGCGCGAGCGTGAGTTGGTTTGTGTCAATTGCATCAATACGTGCTGACCTCAGCCTGTAGCCATGACCACCACAAACTGCGCCAAAGCTCTGAATCCTCGCAACGCGCCCCCTCCTCAGCACTCTCATGCCTTGTACACACCTGTACGCCGTGCCCGAGCGGCCCGCACGCGCGGCGCGGCCCACTCGGTGCACGAACAGCTCCGGCTTGGGCGGGAAGTCGAAGTTGATGACGTTGTCGATGAGCGGGATGTCGATACCGCGGGCCGCCACGTCCGTGGTGACCAGCAGGTGGCTGCGGCCGGCGCGGAACTTGGCCACGTGGATCTTACGGGCGGTCTGTGGGCGGGCGTGACAGGAGGGCGCCGGCGGCGCAGGTGAACTGTGGGAGGGCATGGAGCAGGCTGCAGCGGACAAGCACGGTCGTGCCTCTAGCCCATCGCGTGCCCGGTGGCTGTCTAAATCTAAGCTTCTTTACACGCACACGCACCCTCCACAACCCGCCTCGTCCCGTACCTGGTCCATGCTTCCGAACACGCAGGCCGCGTCCACGCCCTCCTTGAGCAGCAACGTGTACAGGAACTCGGCGTGGTGGCGCGTGGCCGTGAACAGGATGGTCAGCTGGTTGGCGGGCACCACCTCGCGCACCAGGTGCAGCATGGCAGCCACCTTGTCCTCAAACCTGTAGGGGCGGTTCATGCCGTCAGGCGGGGCATAACGGTACGCTACAGAACCGCCCGTGCGCGCTTTCCTGCCAGGCTCCCGCCCCTGGGTTTCCGCTTCTAGGTTTTCCTGACATGCCCGTGCACCTGCAAGTTGTTTGACACACAAACACACACAACAGGCACATACACGCACACCTGCACGTGAAGAAGGCCAGCCCCAGCTCCGGCGATATCTTGCGCTCCGTGTCCAGCCGCACCAGCTGCGGCGCGTTTAGGCCGGCGGAGGCGAACTCCGCCAGCGTGGACGGCATGGTGGCGCTGAACAGCAGCGTCTGGCGGCCCGGAGACATCTTGCGCAGCAGCTCAGACACCTGAGTGTGGGCGACACGGTGGGGGCGGTGAGGTCGCTGCGCTTCGCGCTCGTTCGGAAGTTATGTGGATGGTGTGTATGCAGTGGCATGGGTTCGGTGGGAGCAGGAGCAGGTGCCATCAGGAAACCTCTTAGCACGTGTCATCCGCACGGCCGGTTACGGCTCGGGGAGTTGAGTACTGATGTCGTGTTGTCGTCGGCGGGTGATACGCGAGCTGCAGCCATCTCATGTTTGTAGACCAACCGAAATCGTGCTTGAGACAAGAAAGAAAAGGACGCTGCACCTCAGACCTATGCCTCATATTACCCGCACCCACGCCCTTCCCACACCGCTGTCGCTCCCACGCGGCACCCTTTGAGTCTCACGCAGCCATCTTGCCACCCCAGACAACCCATCCAGACAACCAATCCAGCCCAGCACCGCACCCCGCCAGCCGCTTCTGACCCAGCCCCAAACCTAGCCCTGCATCGAGCACCGCACCGCACCGCACCGCACCCGGCCTGCCCCCGGCGCACCTGCGCGATGAAGCCCATCTCGAACATGCGGTCCGCCTCATCGCACACGCAGTACTCCACGGCGCGCAGGCTGAGGCCCTCCACCTCCTCCAGGTGGTGCGCCAGGCGACCTGTGGCATGGAGGGGGGCAACAGGCAGTGGGCAACAGGCAGTGGGCAACAGGCAGTGGGCAACAGCGGGCAACGGGCAGCGGGTAGAGGGCACTGGGCCTCCTCATACTCCACCCGTGTAACTCCCCTTCCTCCTCCTATCCAGCCCCACCGCTGCGCCTTCCACAGCCACTCCGCCCATGCCTGCACACCAATCCGCCCCAACCCCCGCCTACGCCTCTCCGCCTCCCCCCCGCCTCAAGCGCCTCACCTGGCGTGGCCACGATGACGTCGGGGTTGGCTGCCAGCTCCGCGAACTGCACCTCCATGGAGTCACCGCCCACCAGGCAGGCGGTGCGCAGGCTGGTGTACTTGCACAGGTCACGAACCGTCTTGTGCGTCTGCAGGCGGGGCGGGGAAGCGGACGGGCGTAAGGGTGGGAGGAAAGGCGGGCGGAAGCGCCAAGGTGGCTGGGTATGGATATCATTGATGGGAAAGGCGGGGCGCGGACGCACATGCAACTTCGCTTATGCGGCAAGCTTGACGGCTTGTGTGGTGTGCTGTTTGCTGGCTGCAGGTTTCAGCGTGATCAGGAAATCCCTTAACACGTGTGCAATCCTCAGTGCCGGATGCGGCCTCGGGCGGTTTGGTACCCCTGGGGCTTCATCCCGGGGCCAGCCGCGAGGCGCCATCATGCACCCATTCCCCACCAGACGTCACGTAAAAAGCTAGCCCTACCCTTGCCGCCGGACACCTCGGCCTGCTCCGGACCGACAACGCAGCCGGCTCGGACGCACGCCTTAGCACCAAGGCTCTGCGACACATCCGCGTGGCCCAGTTGCAGCCACCACAACCATCGCCTCCCCACCCCAACCCCACCCCATCCCTCCCTCTGACCCAGTCCGCTCCGCTGCCGCGCCGCGGCCGGCACCGTAGCCACAGGGCCACAGCCACGCACCTGCAGCGCCAGCTCACGTGTGGGCGACAAGATGACTGCACGGGCGCCCGCGCGGATGCTGTGCTCCTTAAGCCTGCAGCCAGCAATAAGCGCGTCGGTTAGGGGTGAAGAGGGAAACCATGCAGCCGCGACCGCGGCCGTGCAGGCCCAGAAACGCAACTCGCATTCCACTGCTCAGGCACCCTTGTCCCGAAGACAGCCCCATCGTCCACAACGCTCTTGTCCTCAACCCATAGCGGTGTCGCCGACAGGTGACATCCTATACGATACAATGTCAGCGATGGTCTTCCTACCTGTGGATCATGGGCAGCACGAAGGCGGCTGTCTTGCCGCTGCCGGTTCGCGCCATGCCCACCACGTCCAACCCCTGCATGATCATGGGCATCGCGCGCCGCTGGATGGGCGTGGGCAGCCGGTAGCCCTTGCGCTTGATGGCGCGCAGCACGTCGGGCGAGAAGCCCATGCTGTCTGCAGGGGGAGAAGGTGCGAGGGCGGCAGCCGCAGGGGCAGTCAGGGGCCGGGTAGGGCCGTGAGGCTTGGGCTGGTGACGGCAAGTGCACGGCGCAGCTTGCAGTGGAAGTCGAGCCGTCGAGACCAACCGAACAGAAGCGCAGCCGCCAGCCGACTTGAGCAGCCAGAAAGTTGCGTACAGAGCACAGGAAGCATTGCTGTCGAACTTTGCTGAGCCAGCAGAGCACCTGCGCCGGCAGCAACACCAAGCATCGGTCTCGCTCACCGAAAGTTCCAGCCTTCATCTTCTTCTTCTGCTCCTTGAGCTTCTTGGCCCGACGGCCACCAATAGGCTTTTCCTCTTCATCAAACCCAAAGTCCAGCACCTCCCCGCCTCCGCCGCCTCTCGGCTTCTCCTCGTCGCTATCCATCTTAATATTGGGATGCTAGGGCCTTGTAATAATTTAAGTTGATTCACTAGGAAACGTAGTGTCGTCAAAAGACTTGAGAATGTCAAGTGCCAAACCCTGGTGTGCGCTCGGCTCGCTGTCTTTGACGCCCAGGCGTTTCAGTTGATGCTACCGGTACAGGCTTATGCCAGGCAAATTCTGTCTGCACTGTTGCTGATGCCAGCCGCATTGCACAGGCACGCCCTCGCTCACCCTCCTGGCCCCCGACCTGCCGACGGCACGCGCTTTTCACACAACTGCTTACACTGGGCCTGCTGGGGCGGCGCCAGCAATACTGATGTCACATACAACACGAGGCGCAAAATTGTACCCCCAACAAGTTGCAGTCATGCCCGCCCATCGCCCTCCATATCAGCCTTCGCGCTCCACCTTGGGTACCGCCCTGCGCTTAGTCCGTCCTTCAATACTCAACAACGAACGCTCGCATACTAAGCCACGGCAGCTCTTCTGGCTGCTGTCCGCAAGGATCCTCATATCACCAACATGGTCTCCACCTGGCACCTGCTCCAGACTCTCAGGGGTGGCGTACAAAGCCTGCCGCAGCCGCATTCAAGCGCCTGAACGGTTTCATCTGCCCCGCAACCTGCGTTAAATAAGTAAACTGGGCCGGCCTGCCGCCCGTCAAGCTCCCGGTCTGCCATTTACAGAGCACCGGCCTCCTGCAGCAGCTTCTTCAGGGTGCCGTTGGCGGCGGCGGCGGCGGTGTCATCGCCACCGCCCAGGAACTTCCCGCCCACGAACACGCGGGGCACGGAGCGGGCCCCCGTCAGCTCGCGCAGGGCGTCCTGCATCTCGTCCATGTCGGCACGGCCGTCCAGCTGCAGTCGGGGAGGGGCGCACACAGCGTCGCAGCATGTCATGAACTGGGAGGAGGGGGGTGAGGCAACTTGCCGCGGCCGCGGTGTGGGCGCCAACTGGCAGGTGCGCATGATTGCATTCCGGCCAGTACCGCACAGCCCCAACATTGCCGGAGCAGCGGAGTGACCGAAGCTCTTGATATGCGTGTGTTCTTTCACTCTCGCGAGGCGGGCTAATGGCGTTGCCTCAGCCACGTACCTGCACGCTAGGGAATCCCCACCCACTAACCCACCTCGATGACGGTGTACTGGCTGGGCTGCAGGAACTGGTTGATGGAGCTCTTGGCCTTCATGCAGTAGGGGCAGTGAGTCTTGCTGCGAGCGGGGTAGAGGCGAGAGCGGGCAGCCGAAAGTTGGCGAGCAAGTGAGCCGCAGGGATGACCCCGGGGAAGGCTACTGCTACTGCTAGGCAATCGTAACGCTGCGTGCGCTGGGGACAAGGGGCCTGCCGCGTGCTATCGCACCCCGCCCCTAGCTGGTTTGAAGCAACGTAATTACACCAGCGCACATCGCTGGTGCTGCGGTGTCCGCACCTGTACACGACCACCTGAACAGGAGGGCAGGGGCCGAAGGGGCGCGGGAGGGGGTCGGGTCAAGACTAGAGGTTCGCAGGCCGGGTCATACACGTGCGCGGCCCCGCACTGCGACCCAGATGCCAGCAGCTGTAATGCAAGTGCTTGCGCCCCTGCAGTTTGGAGGGTTCATTCGCGGCGTGCCCGCGCTCGCCCTGCCGCATTTCCCGGGCCCATCCAACCCCACGCGCGCGCGTCGCCTTGCCTTGTTCTTGGCAACCGTCTCCCTAATTGAGTCCAGCTTGGTTGCCATAGCGCGAGTGACAAGAGTCCGCCGGCCAGCGACCGAGGCGAAGGCAGCAGAACGAGTAGCGAGCATTTTGTTGTTCGTTGTAGAAAACGAAAGGCGCGAATATGACCTATAAATAAAGTATGATGATCTGGAGGGACCGGGATAGTCTACAATGCCGACGGGAACGTGTGGGCAATGCAGGGCGGCGACTCAGCCACACCTGACACTGCCACCCACCGTCACCGATTGGCCACTGCCTAACACCGTTAGCCACTGCCGAACACCGCCCACTCAGCCCTTCTTCACCTGTCCATACTCCAAACTGCTCCACCTCTGCCTGCGCCTTCACGAGACGGACCTGATGCCGGCTAGCGACCGTAATGCATAAACCCCCGTTTATTAGCTGACACCGCACGCACCTCCTCCTTCCCGGCGTGCCCTTCTACGTGGGGGCCCCAGCTCTTTTGACGCGCCGCCTCCGGGGCTTGAGCTCATGTTTATCCCAACAATCAGCAAGCCCTCCATCCAGCGCGATTGCGCGGCTTATGAGGGTGGCCGGTATATGCTCAAGTTCAAACGCATGCGTTATGCTACCCGCCGCAACACGAGTTGAACACGTCTGTACTAGGTTTCCGGGCCTAGGTTTCTACAAGGACAGGAATGCACGTCGTGCTCACCACCTTGTAACCACACACAACATGTACTCTCTGCCGGCGGAAGTTAACCTTCATCCTGCCTCGCTCCTCGCGTGTTCCATTCATGCCTGCAGCAGCCTATCACTGTCCTCCATCCCTCACACATATAGACAAGACGCGGGCCACCACCAGCGCGCAGTGCATTCATCACCTTGTTTGCTGCCCAAACAATGAAGTCCATAGCATTCATCCCGAGCCACGGTTCGCAATGATGCGCAACTAGGCTCTGCACCCAGTCGTTTTAGCACCGGGAAGCTGTTAATCCCCCGTCACGCCGTCAATCCGCATTGCCTCCCCCACACTTCCACTTCCCGCGCCTGCTGCATGCGGCACACACGCACTCTGCTCAAGCAATCACACCACACGCACATCTGCGCAGGACTCGCACGGCGCGCTGCCAGCCTACCCAAGCTTGCCCAACACGCTGGGTTTGGTCACACACACATACACACACTCCAGCACTCAGTCGTAGCGCAAGCATGGGCAGGACTACATACCGCGGCATACGGACCCTCAACACTTCATAAGTGTGTTGCCATTATGGGGTAGCAGTCCTCGCCATTTTGTTATGCCATCTACCCCTTGCCTGCCACGTTGCCCGCCACCCAGCCCCGCCCGTCGGCAGCAACTCAAGTCCCGTGTAACGGGGAGCATTCGGCCTTTACGGCACCCTAAAGCGGCACAGCACTCAAGCACGTGCACTAACCGGGGTGAGGCGGCTCTCACGCCACAAAATCGAACCTGTGAAAACTCGATTGGCTTGACGCAATGAAGCGCCCAGATAAGCATACAGGATGCCACCTCCATACACCGCGCCCCACATCATCACCCGACCCCCTGCTGCTGTGCTCCCGGGACAGCGCCAGCGGCCGGCCAAACTAGCATAAATAAACATTACATCCGAGCGCCGCTAACCACCTACCGCTGGAGCTTTCGCGCCAAGCCTGAAACTACCGTACTGATAGCCACGTGAGCTTACGAACATACCCACACGCGTCTCCATTCCATACGTTTCTTGCTCTTCCTCCTCCTCAGCATCTGCATGGTTTACGGCTTATCGGTACCGCGTTTAAAGCATGCGAGATAACATCATACCCAGCCAACGCTGCCGGCGCATGCCCAAAAGACTAGCATGATGAAATTGCTGCCAGTACTGGCGCAGTATGCAGCCTCCTCAGTACTACATTGCTTCATAAGACATCCCGACACGGCTGCGTACAAACACGCAACGTTGCTCAGAGAAGGGGCGTTATTCAAGTGCATATGCCTCAGCCGGGACCCCGCGCTGCCTCACATGGCCTCGCGATGGGGATCGGCATGGCAACCAATGCAAAGTGTGCATGCAGCGAGTGAGCCATACCGACCGGCCTCTCTGTCCCCGTGCACGCCAGCCACTTGTGACACCAGCCAGAGCTGCCTGAGCTGGGCCACTCCAGGCGCATCAGGTGTTTGGCCGCACCCGCGCCGGCGGCCGCGGCGGGATTTCCCCATTGAACGGCTGCCGCTGCCATGCCTGCTGCCCTGCCACTGCCGTCGAGTGCCCCATCGCCGGGTCATATGGACCCCCGCCGGGCCGCACCGGCGGCGGCTGGGGGTGCAGGAAGGTGGGCCAGGGCAGGTAGCTGAGGACGCACGGGATGAGGAACGCCACCGTCATCATCACCAGCATCACCACGCTGGTGCGGTCAAACATGTGAGCTGCATGGGGCAAGCGCAAATGTACAGTGCCAGCAGGCGTCAAGACGGGTCAGCCGTTCATCAGTAAGCCTGGACGTATGCGATATCGGCGGTATGGGATTGGGCGTGCGCCTGGCTTGGCCTCTGTATGCAATCTTCCACAAACGACATAACCCTTCGCGTGGGTAACTACGGTATCTCACCGTAGAAGACGAAGAGCAGCCACAAAAGTGCCAGGATAGATCCAAAGATCCACATTAGAACCGTCCCGGGGTCCACGACATCCAGCTGCAGGGTGCATTGGTGCCAGCAAGTATGGCAGCAGCGTGAACAAGGCTGTCATCACCTCCCATGGATACCGAAACCCAAATCCCCGATTCCAGCATCAGGCCGGTCTCAGCGCAAGCCACTGTTAGTCTCACCCAGTCCACCGGCGGCTGCTCAACAACGGGCGGCGGTGGTGGCGCCGGCTGCGGCTGCACCACCTTCCGCGGCGGTGCGGGCGGCGGCCGCACCGGCTGCGAGTCCACGACCATGCAATGCAGCACGCGGCCAGGTGCTTTGGACACATCGTCGTCTGCGTGTAAAGTGCACAGGCATGTTCAGCGCCCGTGGCTGCAGGCGTCAAGGTAGTACGGCTGTGCGGCTCTGTCTGGGGAGGTACCACACAGGGCCGCTGGCGTAACTTGCTTAGGCCGCTTACCCGCGAACAGCTCGCGCCCGGCGCACAGAACCCGCAAAAACTTTCCAGGCGGTAGCTCTTTCACCTTGGAGACCTGCGTGGGGCAGAACACGTAGCAGCGTCGTCACCTGCTTGCAGAGTTACATGGGCCCCATCCATGCATCCAAAAGCCGTGCTACGAGCGCGCAACGCAACATGAGCATGAAGACATACCTACCTCTGCTACCAGCAATTCCATCCTGTCGCCGCTGCTGACCCGAACCAGTACATCGGGCTCGTGCTCCGCGCCCACGAACTTGATCCGAAATTCGGTGCTCATATTGCCTATGTGCAGCGCATGTACATATCAAGGCAGCATCCCCGCTTTTGCGGGCTTCTGGTTCCAGCACCTTCTGTTCTGGCTGATAATGCAAATATGAAATCAGCTTTTGTATCGGCCGGGGATACAGTGGCCCAGAGCCGGGCAGAACTGTTTTGCCGAATTGCGAGTTCAGGGCGCGATTGGCTCTCGGGCAGAGAACCCTATAGCCGATGCCCAAAAAGCGCTTATGAAATAAACCGCTTGAAATGCTTAAACGTTCTTATGTCTCGACGATGAGCAGGCGCAGCTCGAGAAATGGTCCTGGAAACGGCCTAGCCAGGCGCCCACGGAGCCCCTAGGCACAAACTGCGATGAAGCTGCACCTACTAACGGGCCTCAGTATAGGGTAAGTTGCACCTTGCGCTTGCCTCGTTGCATGGTTGAACACAATTTCTGTGGGCGTGTCGCAGCCCGTTTGCGCCTCGACGGAGCGCGTACCGCGCCGTGCTCTCAGACAATGAAAACAAGCGCTTCGTCATCCTTATCTTGCGTGAACAGCCGCAGCAGGTGCGCGTGTGAAGAAACCGGGGCAGTCCATGCTGTGGACACGGTGTCGGTGCCTCCCACTGCCGCTGCGGCCTTCCCTCAGTGCCTGCCGTTCCCCTTGCTCCCGCCAGTACTTTAAGTCCTTTATAATCTCTATCCCTTTCTCCCGTAGGCTGACGGCGGACTTGGCCAGGCGCTGCAGCAGTGTCTCGACCGCTTGTGGGACAAATCAAAGGAGAACCCATTTGCATGGGGAGAAGAAAGCCCCGCCCACAAGGTGTGGCAGGTGCACGATCCGGTTTAACCATATGAACAGCCATATGCTATATGCATGTGCCGGGGGCTGCGGCATCCGTGGGCATGGAGGACCTTCGGAGACCGGCGCCGTTGTTAACCGCTGCGCTATGCGGCCGCGGCTCTTGAACTTCCCTGGCGCCGCCGCAAGAGTTGACCGACGGCGTGCGCGTTGACCCGCCGGCTCCCACCGCACACAGGTCGTAGCTCTGGAGCTAGACTGGTCAGCCATCGTGGGCATTGACTATCGCTGCCCGCTGCATGACGATGGGCGCCTGACGCTGGAGGCGCGACAGGTCGTCAAGCGGTGCTTCAAGACGGTGCGCCGGGCTGGATACTAGGCCACACTTTGCACCAAGGACAGGATGCAGCGGCGGGCGGCTCTATCACGAAGCTGTTTCTGCCGTCTTTTCGTGCTGCAACCCGCTCCTCCGCGCCTTTTTGTCACAGGTGGAGGATGCGCGTGACTTTTACTCGCCGGTGCCTGCTCAGGCCACCAGCT
Organism: Chlamydomonas reinhardtii; assembly: GCF_000002595.2. Lineage (NCBI taxonomy): Eukaryota > Viridiplantae > Chlorophyta > Chlorophyceae > Chlamydomonadales > Chlamydomonadaceae > Chlamydomonas > Chlamydomonas reinhardtii. Next base: position 3,594,409 of record NC_057015.1, read on the forward strand.
CACGCCGCGCCGCACTCTCGGCGGCGCCCACACCCAGCAAGGTTTCGCTGGAGGGTCACGCCTGGGCGGGTGTGGGCGGCGGCGGTGGCGGCCTTGGTGATGCCGTGATGACTGCACACCTTCAGAGGCCCGGCGCATTAGGGTAGGCGCTCGTTGATGTGGGTCGCATGCATGGAATTGTACCTTACGCAGCCGAGCGGACCTAAATTTCTCATGCGAAGACGCTATCTGGGTGAAGAATCTAATATGTGCACGTGTATCTGTTGCGCAATCGTTCTTGCCACCGTACCCTGCGCCTGCATCGCATGTGCAGGCAACAGACCTCGCATTCTCCGCGGGAGCACCCCCGGCCGCGCAGCACAAGCACCTCAAGCGCCTTTGCTGCCGCAGCTGGGTGCGCCGGGCCGTCCCATGCGAGGCCGGACACCACTGGCTGGCGCGCCCTCAGACGTAGCGCGGCGGGGCCTGCGGCGGCGTCCACAGGGCGCGGACAGGATGCGCAGCTGCGTGAAGAAGCGGCACCTTCCTGGCCGTCCCGCAGTGTCAGCGCCAGTCGAATGAGCCGGCCGTGCAGTCAGACCGGCCACCGGTCCAGGGTCACGGCACCGGGGGCAGCGAGCTGCTACACGGCAGCTGCGGCCGCAGGCGCCGGCGGCTGCTTGTCCGCGGACGAGGCGCCGAGCGGCAGCCGAGCGCAGTCGGCCTTCACAGGAGCAGCCGCAGCGGCGGCGTCTGCAGCGGCAGTGGCACTTAACGCAGCTGCCGCGGCGGCAGCGGGGGGAGCTGAGGGGCTCCGGTGTCTGGCGGCCAGGCGGAGACTGAACCTGAACGTGGAGCTGCCGTCGTGGGCGTCGGGCGGGACAGCAGACGGTGGGCTGTCGAGCAGGTCGCAGACGGGCACAGGGCGAAGCCGCGATGCCGCTGGTGCGTCGGGGGGCGGTGGTGGCGGGGGGGGCCTAAGCAAGCCCATGACGCGTGCGGAGATGACCCGCCTGAAGCACGAGGAGGTGTCGTCGCCACGGCGAGTGCGCTCCGTGGACAACCTAGCAGCCTTTGGGGATCAGCACCAGCAGCACCGGGAACCACACCCGCGGCAGGAGCAGGTCGGGACGAGGGCGGTGGCGGACAGCAGTGACGGCTCCGTCTGCGCTGCCGCCCGCGACCGGGGAGTTGCCAGCCTGCGGCAGCGCCCATGCTCCACAACCGCGCTGCAGCTAAACGGCCGCAGCCGCAACAGCAGCAGGTCCCTGCTTGGCGGGGCGGCGGCGGAGCGGGGCTCGGACCTGCACGGGTCCCTGTCAGGCGTTGGGCCCAACCGCGCCTTCAGCGGTGACCTTGACGCCGTGACCGCGCCGTACAACGCGCGCCTAGCCGCAGCGCGCGAGGCCGCCTACCGGCGGAGCTGTGACGCGGAGGCGCTGGCGGCGGCCCGTGTGCATGCGCGGCAGCACGGCGGCGCAAGCAGCACACGGAGCGTGCACTACCACCGGTCGCCGCCAGGGTGGGGCACATCGTGGGAGGACCTCAGCCGTCTGGCCGCCGCAGCCGGCAGCAGCGGTGACCCCGGCAGCGCACTCAGTGCGGGCAGCGGCGGCCGGGCCGCTGCAGCCGCAGCGGGGACAAGCGGCGTGGGCGACTCCGGGCCGGCCGTGGCCGCGGCGGCCGCGGCTGACGATGTGCCTCGTGCAAGCCGGTGGACGGTACCCAGTGGCACCTATCGCGCCTGCACGTTGGTACTCAGCTTTCGGGACCCGTTCTTGCCGCAGATGCTGCGCCGCTTTGTGAAGGTGCGCGTGTGCGGGGGTGGTCAAACTCGAACCGCCAGGCCTACGACTTGCCTAGGAGCTGTAAGCCAAATATACTGTAGTGCAGGGGTGTACACGTATGATTTACAACGCATGTACATGACGCACCCTCGCCTGTCCCACGCCAATGCGCAGAGCGACATTCGCCTGCTGAAGCTGTACGAGAGCGGGCTGCCACCCTGGTGAGTTAGGGCGGACGTGGGATCCACCAGACGAGGCCTTTGTGGCCCCTGCGGCATCGTGGGTCACGATGCAAACTGCAATCCTGGCTGAGCGTATGCAGGCATGGTTGACGTGTGCGGGTATCTGTCGGCGGTCGTGTGCGCGGCATTGAATGTGTCCCCCATACGCACAGGGCCATGCTGATGCCGTGCTACGGGTTGCCGTACCGGCCGTGGATGCGGCGGGCGGCCTGGCTGGCCTTCCTGGCCATCTCCGTGGTTTCCATGGCCGCCGGCTTCTACGACCTGTGGCGGAACGTGAGCCTATCATGAGCGCTTGCTGGTATTGGAATGACGCGTTTGCGCGTGTGGAAGTGTACGTGTGCAGCTGCCCTTGACCAGCTGTGCCGCATTTTAGCACCTTGGCATGCAACCGGTAGCACAGCTTCATACCAGCCACTTCTTATCAGCCAGTCCATTGCTTATTCCCTGCAGGTGCCGTTCCTGAAGCAGGTGGTGACCGCCATCGCCTCGCGCCTCTACCTGCCGGCCGCCGAGTTCTGGGACCGCCTCAGCGACTGGCTGGAGCGCCACACGCAGCTGCGCATGAGCATCCTGCTCACCTACCTGTTCAGCAAGTCGCCGCTGCTGGTGTCCTTCATGCGCGCGCTCCGCAGCCTGGCGGCGCTGCTGCAGCAGCTGCTGGCGCCGGCCCTCGCGGCGCTGGGCGCGGCCCTGGCGCCCGTGGCGTCGCTGCTGCAGGCGGTGGCGGCTGGGCTGGGCGGCGGCGTGGCGGCAGCGGCGGGTGCGGTGGCGCAGGCGGCGGCGCCCGTGGTCGCGGCGGCGGCGGCTTACGGCTCTGAGGCCGCAGCATTCGCGGGCATGGTGCTGGGGCCGCCGGCGCGGGCGGTGTGGGGCGTGGCGGTGCTGGTGGCGCAGCTGGTGCGGCTGGTGGCGGCGCTGTTGGGCATGGTGCTGGTGGGGCCCGTGCAGCTGGCCTACACGGTGGGGGGCGCGCTGAGCTGGGCGGGCGGCGAGCTGGCGGAGCAGGTGGCGGCGGCGTGGCAGGGCCTGGTGTGGGCGCTGCAGTGGACCGTCACGCTGGGCCGCGCGGCGCAGCGCGTGGCGCCAGCGATGCAGGCCGGCGCACGGGCGGCGGCGTCGGCTGCGCGGGCAGCGGGTGCGGCGGGCGGTGCTACCGGCGGCGCCGTGGGCGGTCTGACGTCGGGCGTGGCGGTGTGGCAGTGGCTGGGGCTTGAGGTGGTGGGCGCGTACAATGCAGTGCGCCTGACCTTCGTGCAGGCGCTCAAGTCCTTCCAGGCAAGTTGCCGCAGCCACGGCCGAGCACATTGTCTTTAGCCTGGTACAGCCAGGCGCTAGACCAACGCTGTACATGTTTGGGTAGTTCTGTATGGGCGGTACATGCCGTCCGCTTGACCCAACCTTTCTGTCCTCGGCGCCGCTCCCGCTCCCGGTCTCCTCCTCGCTCGTTTGCATTGGGTTCGGTTTAATTTGGGCTGCCATCTAAAACCCCGCCCACTACCCGCAGGCCGTCATGAACTTCCTGTGCACGGTGGCGTGTGTGACGGTGCAGCACCGCGTGTCGCTGCTGCTTCAACTGCGCCGCTTCCTCACGCGCCAGAAGGGCCGGCTACCGGCCGCCGTCGCCGCCTCCGTGCCGCTGCCGTCCTTCGTCAGCATGCCCTCCTTCGACGGCGGCGGCTCCTCCTCGGGCGGCCCCCAAGCCCGCTCGTCTTATTCGCTCACGCTGTCCACCTCAGGCAACCTGGCCAGCCTGCTCTCTGGCCACTCCAACGGTGGCGGAGCCAGCGGGCACCTGCCTTCGGTGTTCAGTCGCGGCCTGTCGGGGGTTCTGGAGGCCGAGGCGGAGGCGGACGAGTCGTCAATGAGCTTGCCGGGCGGCGCGTCGCCGGGCGGAATGTACCACTACAGATACGTCGCTGTGGCGGCGGCCGCGGCAGCGGCTGCCGGAGGTGACAGCAGTGAGCCGGACAGCGGCGACATGCGGGTGCTAATGGCGGCCATGATGCAGCGCGAGCAGGCGGAGGCAGAGACAGGAATGGATATGCGGGGAGAGGAAGCGCTGGGCCGGCGGCTCGAAACTGGCGCCGGCGGTGTGGCGCACGGCGGCGCGTTGTTCCGCGGCTCTGCCGCGGCGGGGCTGCGGCGGCGGCATGTCGGGGGAGATGGCAGGGGCCACGCTGGCCGCAGCGAGCCGCTGCTGCAGCGCCAGCTGTCAGCTGTGGACGAGTCGGAGCACGAGGGCCTGTCTGGGCCGCAGGGGCGATGGCCCTGGGGTGGTAGTGGCGGCGGCGGCCCCACTGGAGGGCCCGGCACCAACCACGCGTCGGCGCGCCGGCACACCGCGGACGAGGCGGCGGGCAGCTGGCAGCACGCCAGCTGGGATGCGCTGCGGGGATCAGAGCGGGGCAGCAGGCACGAGGAGGAGGAGGAGGAGGAGGAGGACGAGGAGGAGAAGGCGCCAGGGTATTGGCGGGCGGCGGCTAAGGCCTTGTCCGCGTCACTGAACAGCGCAGAGCAAGGGCGCAACCAACGGGGCTCTGGGCGTGGCCAAAAGCCCCAGCACGCCTCCGCAGGAGAGGGCCTTGCCCAGGGGCAAAGACAGGAGCCGCGACAAGGGAAGAAGAAGCGGCAGCAGAAGCAGCCCCACACGCGACGCGTGGAGGGGCACACCTCTTCAGGCGAGGCCGTGCATGAACGCGGCAGTGGCAGTAGCAGTGGCGGAGGAGGCGGCCTGGCGGGCGGCCCGCCCCTGGTGCGCGCGGAACCAGCGCCGCACATTGCCAGGCATGGGGCGTCCGGTGGCGTGCCCCGTGTCGAGGGCACTTTCACGGTGTTGGGTGGGATGCCAGCGCCGGCGCCGGAGGACATTCCACTGGCGCGGCATCTGCGGTCGTCTTCGGCGCCGTTGGTCGCGAGGCCGCAGGATGCGGGCTCCTCCCCAGCGACCTTTCCAGCACTGGTGCCTGGAGCAGCGGGCAGTAGGAAGCAGCTACTGAACGGACTTGGGGCCAGCAGCTCTGCGGAGGCTCAAGTGTCTGGCGCAACTTCAGGAGAAGTTGCCACTGGCGGGCCGGCGCGGCAGCATCGCCCGAGTGACGGTGGCTGCTCCCAGCCGCCAGCGTTGGGCAATAACGGTAACGGGCCGGCGGGGCGGGCAAGTACGCAGCAGGGGATGCTGCAGAAGCAGCGGGCCGTTCCCGCGGCGTGCTGAATTGACGGCTGCCCTGGTGGGTAGAGGTGGAGCGGGAGTACAATTTAGGGAATGTCTTTCATATGGGGCTCACGCACTGGCATGTGGCCTCTGCTTCGACAACCTGCTGTAAACGCCAGATTCTTTTACACTTCGAGCACTGCGTCATTTGGCAGTCGGCCCTCCTGTATGCATATGTTTTGATGCCCCGCCTTATTGGCGGGCGCCGTGTCGACAGGAACTGTATGTAGACTTGGATGCCGTGTCTATTGCGGCCCGTCAGTGGATACGGACGCGTTTTGGGCAGGATTGATGTTTGCGCATGGACTGCGGGAGATGGGGGCGGTCCGGTTGTTTTACTTCACCGTTGAAACTTTGAGGCACAGACGAGTAAGAATGCGGTGCGAACAAGTTGAACTGTAGTATGTGAGGCAAGTGACCGTCGGCAGCCTTGGACGGGTCGCTCTGCCGCTTGACGGGGGCACGTCGTAAGCGGCCGTATGCGGCCGTACGCGATCATTCCGTGAAGAGGGGCGAGGAGCGCACATGCATCGGCTCGGTGTTTGGATAGCGTAGTTGCTGTGTAACACAGGTTGTAGTTTCTGTGTAACACAGGTTGTAGTTGCTATGTAACACAGGTCGAGTTGCAACATGAACCATGAGTCGCTCTGAAAGAGCGGCTTCTGTCCGCGTAGCCGGCAGCACGGTTGACAAGGATGTGCAATTAGTGCAAATCCGCACTCGCGCTGTTCTCGGACTGCCAAACAACTATCAGTGCGTCAAAGTCGAGCTCACAAGCAAGCGGGCAGTTCTCCTCTCCCAGCTGTTCACTGCGCAGAATGGCACGGTAGCAGCCGCATTCGTTGCGAGGCTACCGCACCCTGGAGATAACAAGGTCCAGCTGCGAGTGAGTGAGACATGGGCATCCAAACACGCGACCGCGTCCACATGACCACGCGCGTTGTGACTCTGGGCGCGCCAGCCAGATACTTGCATGGCTATCATATATAATCTGATACATGTTCGGAGGCAGTTCTGCGTCTCGGAGCGTTAAATCAAAAGTCTGGGAAGTCTGGAAAGTGTTTTGGTGCACGCGCCTGACTCCCGACTCGACCCGACCTGTCAGGTTGTCCCGAACGCGCCTGAAGGGCGGCTGAAGCTCGCGTACCGCGTCCTCGCCAACGCCTTGTATGCCTATCTGGACTTGCGGGCAGATGGCGGCGCGGGCGCGGCGCAGCTGCTGGAGACGGGTACGGCCGCAAAGTGGCGGACCGTCAGGCTGCCGCTGCGGGAGCGCAACGTCGTGGGTCAGCTGCATGGGCCGGAGGTGGCACACATCCTGGTGAGGGAAGCAAACAGGCGCCGACCATTGCCACGCTATCCCATATAAAGAGATGCACACACGTTGTTTGGGTTTCGGGAAGGTCTGGCTTGCGCTCCGTTTGTCACACTTCTTACAGCAGCTAATGCGCCCAGCCTTAGCCTGCAACGACAAAGAAGGCGTTAGCGTCGCCGGGCGTGGCGTGGCATGGCATGCGCTGGGACGCAATCCCTCCAAGGCTCCAACCCAAACCTTGTCTCCCGTGTTCCTCCTTGTCCGCCGCCTGACTGGGCCCTACTCGTTGGGCTTGGGCACATCACCCCATCCCACCCTCAACCCATCACCCCTTGCTCCCAGCTGGACTACGTCGTACTCACGCTGCCCAACACGGTGGCGCGGCTGCCCGAGCTGGAGCTGCTGCCGCCCCTGGCCCGCCAGCTACACAGCTACGCGCACGGAGGTTTCATGGTACGGCATGGGGGCTGGCTGGCGAAGGGAGGGGACTGCCACGGTTAGGGACCATACGCGGGGCTGTGGCTTCATAGGCAAGTGCGGGAATGCGCCTGGATTCAGGCGGGTTAGGCGTTACTTAAACTGCGCTCTATGCCCGTCCACTGTGGCTGTCCCTTGCATGCAGGGCGCGGCCCTGTCCCTGCTCGCGGAGCCGCGCTGGGGCACCATCCTGTCTGAGAGCATGGGCGAGGGCGGCGACGACAAGGTGCGGCGGTGGCGCGATGTTTGATGAGGAAGCAAGGAGAGAAGGATGGACACCGCGGCATGTGTAAGCGTACGTTACTGTGCATGTGTATAGGTATGGCTGGTTACTCTGTTGCTGCACACCTGCAATTCGGCATGCAGGTGGAGTCTGTCATCCGCGAGCTGACGGGGCTGCAGCGCGACGGCGTCACGGCGGCGCGGCGGGAGCTGCTGCCGCTGATGCTGGTGCTGGAGAACAGCCCTGTGCTGTGCGCGTACGGCCTGGTCAGGTGGGCGGCGGGCCGGTTGGGTGGCGGGCTGGCTGGGCGGGTGGTTGGGTGGTTGGGTGGCTAGGTGGGTGGCTGAGTGGTCGCTGGGTGGGTGGCTGGGTGGGCCGTGATACTTTGCAGGCGTGAGTAGGAGGAGAAGGCCGTTTCTCACTACAAGTCCGGAATGTGAGGCCGCGCTTGTCTTGGGGCACATGCCTCCCAGCTTGCATCCCCCGGCCGCAGGATGGGCCATGTGCTGCCGCCCCGCCAAGTGCTGGAGGCCGACGCCGCCAGCGACGCCGCGGCAGGCCCCGCCGGCTGCATGCCCGCCGGGCCCTACCTGTGGCAGTCGTGGGGCCTGCCGCCCGCAAAGGTGCCCTACATGCTGCGGCCGTTCCTGGCGGGCGGGCGGGGCCCCGGCCTGAACCGCTACGGCTACGCGCCCATGCGGCTGGAGTGGGACCTGTGGCTCAACCCGGACGATGCCTCGGGTAGGTTGGAGGCGAGGGGCTGGCCGATGATGTTGATGACGCCCCTGTCGGGGTCGTGACGTTCGTGGTGGGGGGTCGTTCCGGCATGCTCGCTGCGCGGTACTGACACGCGTGCGCGGGGCCAAGCGTGCGTTGCATCGCTGCCTTGCATCGTCAGACTGTAATCTGGGGTGCTCAGCGACCCAGACGCTGCTGCCGTCAGTGGCTGCTCTCACGCTGCCGTCACCGGCTGCCCTCACAGATCTGGCGGGCGCGGTGGTGGACCACGGCACACCGGGCGCACTCGTGCAGCAGGTGGGTGGCGCGTGCAGGGCTGGCGCGTGCAGGGCAGGCTGGGACCCGCATGGACACGTGGCACCGGCCCTTGTGCTCGACATGGGCCGTGTCCTCTCTGAAACGCAAGAGCGCCAGCACTGCCGCCGCCACCTTGCCTTCCCCACACCTCCCCCGTAGCTGCCCTGTCGCACCCGCAATCCTTGCATCCCCCGTAGCTGCCCTGTCGCACCCGCATCTCCATCCACACCTCCACCCGCACCTCCACCTGCACCTCCATCCACACCTCCACCTGCACCTCCATCCACACCTCCCACACGCACGTTCACCCGCACCTCCAGGCCATCGCCATGACGCTGGGCTGCAAGGGCGTGGCTAAGTCCATGGGCCGCCGCCACAACCGCCAGCACGGCATCAGCCCGCTGAGATGGCTGGCGGACTTCGCCACCGCCCTCAACTCGGGGGCGAACGGCAAACACGACACGCCGCTGCCGCTGTTCGCACACCCGCACCACGTGCGTCGCCACGGCCAGCAGCCGCAGCACGCGCAGTACCCGCGGCACGCGGGCTCCGTCGACGCCGCCACCGCGGCGCAGTACACCACGCACGCGGATGGCTCGACTTGCCCCAGCCTTGAGAGGTATCTGCAGCTGTCGGTGGCGGGGCTGAAGCTGCGCCTGCCGCCAGCGGCGTCCGGCGCTGCGACGTTGCCGCCGGCGGAGAAGCTGGCTGTGCGGCTGCGAGTGGTTGGCAACACACACTCACACAGCCCGGCTGAGCTAAGCAAGTTCGCCGAGACGGGAGGCGCAGCGGCAGCAGGGCCAGCGCCCGCGGCTGCTAGCGGAGCTAGCGCCGCCGCTGCTGCTGCCGCCACGGGGCCGCGGACTCTGCTGTGTACACAGGACCTGTCTGGCAAGCAGGGGGCGGCGGCGGGCGGCGGCGGCGGCGGCAAGTCGTCTCTGTACCCGTTGGAGGCTCGCGACATGGGCACCACACTGCTGCTGGTGGAGGTGAGGGCCCGTGAAGCGTGCTGTGGGCTCGGGGCCTGTCTGTAATGCCCACCGGTCACGTGCACTGGCGGGCTGGCACCCACAGGCCGCCGCGCCTTGCCCCGCTCCTACCTCAGCTTTAGCCCCAGCATACAAGGGCCTCTCGCGCTTGCGCCCGTTTACACAAGCACACACTTGCTCATACAAACAAAGACGTGCACACACGGTTTCACACAGGTGATCCCGGCCAAGGGCAAGCCGCGCACCCTGGCGCGGTCCATCATCCCGCTCATGTCGCTATCCGGCCGCGGCGACGGCGCCGTCACGCTCAGCGCGCAGCTGCACGTGCGCCGCGCACCCAAGCCCACGGCAGCAGCAACAGCAGCAGCAGGAGCAGCAGGGCCCGGCTCTGCTGGCGAGCCAGTCACCCACACGATCGCGCCGTCCACTCCCACACTGGGCGACGCGCCGCGGCCGGTGGCAGAGGCGGTCGAGATGCAGACGGATATTGGGTGTACGAGTGGCGACGAGCGGGCGCGCGGCTTCACGGCGTTGACCATTCTGCCGGCCGGTCCTCTTGCTGAGGCAACTGAGGGCGACGGTGAGGGCGAAGGGCGGAAGCAGCAGCCGCAACACGCAGAGCTGGAGGCGGCTGCGGCTGCACCAAGGGCCCAGTCCATGGGGCGTGAGGCTGAAGGCGGGGCCAAAGGCACCGGCGCCGCACGAGGCTGGTTGCGCGCGCGTGGGGCCCTGGAGAAGGTGGGGCCGCCCGCGCATGGCCGTTCAGCTCACTCGGCCACGACGCCGGGCCCTGGCACGCCGAGCGCACCGGCCTTCAAGGCGTCTACCAGCGTCAGGTGCGCGCGTGCCGCTTCTCAGACCCTCAGCCAGTTGTGCGGAAGCGCTGCCTAGCTAGTCGCGCCACACACGTAGTGGCCCTCTGGCCCTGCTGGTGCAGAGTCTGCGCCGTGCCCACTGCCCAAGTCCGGCAGTGCCGCCACACCTTGTCACACCCTGCCACCACACGCCTGCTGCGCTGCCGCACCGTGCGCTGGCGCGCCGCTGCTGCCACCAGCACACACAGCGCACTGTACCTCGTGCTTTCCCACACACACACACACACACACACACACACACACACACCACACACACGCACACACATACACACTTTCACATGCAACGCCGCACAGAATCGCGAGCATTGTGGAGCGGGCGCGCGAGCAGGCGGCGGGCCTCGGCGACGGCGACGAGGACGAGGCCGCTCTGGAGGCCGCGCCCGAGTCGGAGGCGGAGTCGGACTTTGAGGAGGAGGGGTTGGAGGAGGGCGAGGCGCTGCCGCAGCTGCTGCTGGAGGGGATGGTGTCGGGCGCGGCTCTGGGCGCCGATGACGTGTTTGTGGCCACAGGTGCGTCGGCGAAGTGCCGTGTGAGTGTGCCAGCGCGTTCTTGCCATGACATCAAGTAGAGATGCCGCGCGGGGCCCTCCTTTGCGTTTAGGTTGCAAGCAACGCAGTCTGTTGAGATACCGATACGCGGCTTGGTACGCATGTGGCGGCGTCATGCGTCCTTGTGGTCGCAGACGCGGCGGCAGCGGACTCGCAGCTGTCGCAGCTGTGCTCCGGTACACACCGGTGTGCCGTGAGCGTGAGCCTGCGCTGGGAGACGCTCACTACACTGCAGGTGTGTGTGATGAATGCCCCCTGATCGCCCACCCCGCCACTGCGCCCTGCTCAATCAGCCGACGTCTGTGCCGGGGTGGAGCTCTGGGCGTTGGCCGGAGGGGTTTATGTGCGCAACGCCTCGGGCCCCACACGGCGGCCACCGCCGTGGGATGGGGCCCACACTCACTTATGCCTCCTGCCGCCCTGCGCCCTCTCCCGCACGCCGCCTGCCCTTAACCCAACCTATCCTCCCGCTCCTCTCCGCTCCTCCCCCGGCTCCGCAGGCGGCTCACCAGCTGTACGGCCTGCCGCCGCACGTGGCGCAGTCCTGCACCGCCATGCTGTCCAGCCCCGGCGGCCTGTTCCTGGACATCAAGAGCGGCTACAGCACGGCGCCGCAGCTGCGCGCCTTCGCCTCCACACTGGCGGGCATTGGCGTGTATACCAAGGTGTGTGTGTGGGTGTGTGCGTATGTGGGTGTGTGGGTGTGCGTGAATGTCTGCGTGCGGGCTAGGAAGGCGTGGGATGGAGGGCAGCTCGCACAATTCCTAAGCACGCACACGCACACGACGCATGGCATACCGTACACGGTCATTGTGTGTTCTTGTCCTTATGCTCTCCAGCACACATGGCAGGGTCCTTGCATTTCCCTGCAATGCTGGTGCTTTTAAGACACACACGTCGCACCTGTCCACAGGCCGTCTGCAGCTTCGTGCCACGCCAGATCGACTATGAGGACCCGCCGCCGCCCGCCAGCGCCGCCGAGACCGGCCTCAGCCGCGGCGGCGGCACTGGCGGCGGCAGCTCGGCCGGCGCTAGTGCTATCGGCAGTGGGGTCGGCAGCGGCATCGGCAGCACAGCACGGCAGCTGCAGTCCGCCCTGGTTGCAGCGCATCCTGTCGGCGGCGGCAGCACACCACCCTGCGGTACCAGTCCTGCCACACCCGCCAGTCCCAATGCCGCCGGTGCTGCCGCCGCCGGCGGCACCTTCGGCGGCGCCCCCGACGACGGCGCGGCAGCGCCGCCGCCACCTGCCAAGCCTGCCGGCGGGTTTACCAGTAAGAAGCAGCTGCCTGGCCCTCTGCCGCGCTTCTTTGACACGGTGCTGTTCTTCCACGGACTCAATGGGCTGGAGCTGGCGTGCGAGGCGGGCAGCGTGCCGCCTGGCACGTGCGTGCTGTTCAACGGCGCGTCGATGCTGGTCGAGGACCCCGGCGCGGCGGTGGCGGTGCCGGACGCAGCCGTGCTGCGGCGGCGGGCCGGAAAACTGGTGGAAGAGGCTGTGGAGGCGGAAGGGGCGGAGCGGGCAAAGGAAGAGGAGGCGGAGGGTGGGGCGGGGAAGGGCAAGAGCAAAAGCAAGAGCGACAATTCGGGCCTGCCGACTGAGGCGGAGCTGCAGGCAGCTATGGTGCGGGCGGGCATGTCGGTGCAGGAGCAGATGCGGCGGCGACACGGCTGCCTGTCTGGCGGCTGCTTTGGCGGCGCGGACAAGAAGAAGAAGGCTGCTCAGCCGCCGCATAAGTCCGTTGAATTCACATCCGTTATGGACGAGGTGGAGAGCGCGGCCAACACAGAAGCAATTGAATTGGCCGTCATGAGCGGCGCCGGCAGCGGCGGTGGCGGCGGCGGTGGCGGCGCCGCGACAGTGCTTCCAGAACTGGTGGACAAGGAGGCGTGGCGGCGGTACTGCACCGTGGTGTCCATGTTCAAGGTGTACGGTAAGTGTGTGGGCGGTGGGGTGGCGGTTGGGGTAAGTGGCTGGGGTGGTGGTTGGGGTGGTTGGGTGGCGCATGCGCATGCGCAAGAGTTGCTGCAGGTGGGTATGGGGGGCCTGTGCGCACGCAGTACGCAGCCTGGTGTGGGGCGGCGGCGGGCGCGACGTGGCCCAGCCATTCCACAAGGCTAGCAGGCGGGCGCTCGGTGGCCAGTGCAGCGCCCCGCACTCTCAACAACAGCGGCACAGTGAAGCTGTGACCCCCCCTAGCTACGCCCTCTCGACTTATCTAACATGCATGGACCCCCCCCGTACCTGCCTACGCCTTCACTTCTTAATTAATCATGAATGTGACCCCCCTGCCCCGTGCCGCCTACCCCCTCAGGCGGCATCTACGTGCAGGAGCCGGACTGCTCGCCCAGCTGTGTGGACGCCCTGACGCGCCTCACCAACAGCCACCCAGACTACCTGCCACTGGGTGAGGGGGCTAGGGGGCTGGGGTGTCGGGGCTGGGCGGGGGGGCCGGGGTCGCGGGCATGTGGGAGCTGATGCTGACACACCGAATCGATGCGCACACGCTGACCCTGTTGCGCCACTGAGGCCACAAGCGGAGGAGGCACACAGCAGCCTGTGTGGTGAAGGAAGTCGACAAGCGCGTGTGCATGGGGGTGTGACGGCCGCTGCATTCGCGCCACTCGCAACACGCACACACACACACACACACACACACACACACACACTTGACTTTGCGCAACGTTTTTCTTGTGCTCTTTAACACACACACACACACAGGCTTCGCGTACGGGCACATCAGCACCAAGGCGGTGGCGGCTGCGGGCCATGTGGGTCGCGGCATGGCGGCGCAGCAGCTCATGGAGGAGCTGCAGAGCCGCAAGAAGCTCAGCGACAGGGTGAGGGGTGGAGCGGAGCAGGCGGGGGAGGGGGTGGAGGTACCAATCCAAACCACCACCACCACACGCGCGCCTCCTGCCCTTGCAGGTGAGCCGCTGGATTGACGACGGCGTGCACGTGGGCGCCTCCGACCAGGTCTACCTCAGCTGGGCCCGCCGCCTGCTCACGAGCGAGGAACTGCTGGTGAGGAGGGAGGGGGGTTGTAAATACCGGCCCAAACTAAACCAAAACCAACGAAAACGACCGGAGCACATGCAGAGGCGACAGTTGCAAACGATAATACTTATGGGAGAGGGCCGATTGGGGGGGCATTTGTTCAAATGCCCAACATCAAGAGAGAAGCAGGGGAGTAGGGACCAAGGGATTGTGGCATTTATGTAGGCCGTTTTAAGGCTCTAAGGGCCAGGGTGAGCCTCGCACGCCATGCCTCAACCGCCACGCATTCCACCGCCCTCGCATTCCACCGCCCTCGCACACGCCCCCGCAGTACCTGCGCTCCCAGCGGCTGCTGTTGCGGCTGCTTGCGGACTACGACTGCGGCGGCGGCGGCCCGCTGCAGGAGGGCCCCGCGCTGCTGGCGCTGCTGGACGGCATGGGTGCCATGCGCTACATGCTGCTGCGCTTCTTCCGCCACTACGAGGTATGGGTGTGTGCGTGCGTGTGTGTACGTGTGCACGTGTGTGTGTGTGTGTGCGTGTGTTTGTTTGTGTCCTGGCCCGTGTACCCGTGTGCGAGTCGTACGTCTGCAGGTCCGCAACCGCAGAACGCTCGGTACATTCGCGGTGCTGCTGCCGGAGGGGGGCAAGCCGTCTTGATGCGACCGTACTCAAAACAACTCTATGAATGCGCCGCGTGTCAGGCATGACCGCGCCCAAGCCAGGTCCCCACCCACCGACACACGCGTCCCCTTACACATGCATAGCGCGGCCCCTTCCACCCCATGTGCAGGCCACCAGCCCCATCACGCTGTTTGAGATCGGCTGGAACTTCAACTACACCAAGTCCTTCCTGCGCCTGGTGCGCAACCGCGGCGCGCTGGCGGCGCTGCCGCCCGCGGAGAAGATGGCGACGGCGCTGTGGCTGGTGCGCAACCGGCAGCTGTGGGTGTGGCTGCACCGCTGCGGGCGGCGGGACGCGCACAAGCTGGTGAAGGAGGCGCTCGCGTGTCTGGTGGAGAGCTGCAGTCTCAAGGAGTATAACCTGGTGCGGGGGTGGGGACTTGGGACGGAAACAGTTTGAGGGCGTGTTGTGAAAGACGGACTTGAGGGCAGAATGACGTGGACCGCGCGCGCGTCGTGCATGCACATGCCTGGGTTGTATACAACACAAGGACGGCAGGGGCCACGACCGGACCCAAGCATCACTGAGGCAGCAAAGTGACAGAGGCACAGGGCCACTGTGTGCCACTGCGGCTGCCGGCTCCGTGCCGCAATGACCGTTGCCCTGCCGCGTCCCGCGCCCTGTGCAGGTGGTGGAGGTGCTGGGCGGCGAGGGGCCCTTCCGGCGGGAGTTCGTGGGCTGGCTCTGGCTGGGCGGCTGGTCCTACCTCCGCCGCATCAAGGCCTGCAAGGTGGGGGAGGGGGCCGCGGCACCGCCAGGGCCACCACTGTGCGGTGTGCGCACATGGCCACACACTTAAAAGAGGGAGGCACCGGGTACTGTGCACTCGTGCAGCAAAGCGCATGCGCGTGCCTCTTGCTGCCTAGGGCAGCCGGGCACGGCTTCCTTGCAATATGTGCCAAGCTCCCACCACCGGTCGTCACGATACCCGCCGTCCACTCTGACAGCCTCCTTGTCCTGCTCGTGTCCCTGCCCCCCTCGCTCTCTGCCCCCAGGAGCACTGGGCGGCCAGTCCCGACACGCAGCTGCTGTGCGAGCCCGCCCGCCTGTACGGCTACGTGCAGTACGCGCGGCGCGTGCCGGGCGGCGGGCTGCTGCCGGGGCAGGGGCTGGACGCGGAGGAGTTCGAGGGCAGCAAGAAGCGCATGCCGCGGGTACATGCGTGGCGCGCGTGGATGTCATGTGTGCGCATTTGGTTTACCCGTACTGTGTTTTATCATAGTCGATTGTGTCCTACCGATTGTCTGGGGGAATGCGTGCTCATGGTATAAACCAAAGGTGCACTCTCAGCACACACGGGCGGTACCCAGCGCCGTTCTTGCCCACAGCGCACAGCTGCACAGCATATTGCGGTACCGGAGAGAACGCACCAACCGTGGACCACATTGCCGCCGTTTTGTCGTGCCACGCAGTTTTGGCTGAACGGCGACGTGGTGGTCACCCTGGACCCCACGCACACGCGCTACAAGGTCTGGTGGCTCAAGCTCTGGTGAGTGGAGCGCCGGTGCGGCCCTGCCGCCTGGACTAGCTGCCAGCCAGCCCCCCGACACGGGCGAGCGCCGTGGTTAGCTGAAGCAGCAATCCTGTCACACGCCGTTGCGCCTGCGGTGCAGAGGAAGCAACGCTGCGTCAAACTTAGTTGCCTGGCAGCCGTATTGACGTGCTGTATGGTGGCACTCGGGTGTCCGCTGGACATGGTCAAGGTAGCGCTGGCGGTCCCGGTCACTGCTGACTCCGCCCTTCCACCCTTCCACCCTTCCACCCGCCCACCCGCTCACATGTGTGTGCAGGCGCGCCGCGCGCAAATGCGCGTGCTGCGTGGGCACTTGGGCCTGCCACTGCGCCATTATGGAGCTGTGCTGCTGCTACGCGCTATGCCTCTGTCCCATGCTGTGCTACCCTTACTGCGTGAGTGCACAGTGAAGAGGGGGAGGGGGATTACATTCATGATTATTTAAGAATTGAAGGCGGGGAGGGGTTAGCCTATGCACGACTCGCGACGAAGGGGTAAATGCCCGGGGGCGGCACTGCGGAGAATCAACAAGGCTTCACAACACGTCTGGGCGCAAGGGCAAGAGCATCCTAGGGATGCGTGCAAGGCCGATAAGGTACTGTGAACCTGGCACGCCCTTTCTTACCCCCACGCTCTCCTCCTCGCCCTGTTGCATAGGGTTTGGTTGAGTTTGGGCTGGTATCTACAACGCCCCCTACGCCTTCACTTCTTTAATGATCATGAGTGTAATCCCCCACCCGCAGCGGTCCAAGGTGCTGCCGCTGCTGCTCGCCGTCATCCTCAGTGAGTCGCCTCCGCGCCCGCGCGCCGAGCGCGACTAGCAACCCAGCGGTCCAATCGTGCTTCGTGGCCAGTCCACAGAAGCAGCACAGATTGTGTGCTACGTGGCCTCCCGAGCGTTTGGGGGAGGGGCAGTGTGTCTGGGCCAGGAGACGCGTATTGGGCTCCCCCCAAGCGCACCCTGGGATCATAGTGCCGGCTTGGCAGCGCAGTTGTGTACCCCCATCGTAGCCTCTCGCCCGTCTTGTCGCTTCTTCGACCCTGACCGCCAGCGCTCCTTGCTTGCCCCTAGTTGACCAGCCCACCGCCAACCTCCTTGCGCCCGCTGCCACCGCCAGCCGTCCTTCTGCCACCTGCCACTCCGCCATCCCACCACCCCACCTGCTGCCCGCTGCCACACACACCACCGCAGTCGTGCTGTGGCTGCTGCTGAACGCGGGCGTGCTGGGCGGCGCTGTGGGCGGCACCCAGGGGTCCGACGACGTCGCAGCCGACGTGGAGCGGCTGGATGATGAAGTGCAGCGCCCCGAGGACAGGTTGGTGCAGGACGCCGAGAAGCTGTTACGCCGCCGCCTGCTCTCCTGAGCGCAGGCGCCGGAGGCTGGCGCGGTGACGGGAGGCGCTAGCAGTTAAAGGCGGCGCGACGGCGGTGGTGGTGGCGGTGGCCTCATCGGAGCTGCGCTGGCATGCGCCGCCGCAGATGTAGCGCGCCGCAGTCGGCGGCGTGGGGTACGGAGTCGAGATGGAGAGGCCGGCGGCTGCAGGGACAGGAGCAGCGGCGCCTGTGCGGGCGCGGTTGGAGCTGGGGTGTGAACCAGGGTAAAAAGGAGGGGGCCCTGAAGAGAGAGGGCCAAAGAGGAGTTCCGGAGGGCGCGGCTGAGGCCTGCGCGCTTGACCACGCTAGTTAGAGCCATGCAGCGCATACGGTACCTATGTTCACGACATACAACTATATAAGGCATACATGCACCTGTGCATAGACACTTTGCAGCATTCGTGTGTGCCGGTGTGCTGAATCGTGGTTGCACGGCGATGGTGTTGGGGTATCGGGTACCGTCATTGATGGGTCAGGAGGGGGCCGAGGGAGCCAGTTGGTTGAGGCGTCCTGCTGATGTTCTGTGTAGCAACATGCGGTTGGTTGTCTCGTTGGAATGCTGAAAACGAGTTCGGCCATCGGCATGCATTGTGGCGCGCCGGCTGTGCAGGAGCCCGCGTAGGAGCTGGCCAGGGCCCTGGTTGCTGCGGCCGCCAGCAAGCCCAGCCTCGAGAGTAGCAACTGCGGTCGCCCTGAGCGACGGCGTCAGGCGTAGTTGGTAGCACACAGTACAGGGGTTAGTCTTGAGGCACGCGGGGTACGGCGGGGGGTCCACGACGTACACGCCAACGTCTCTACGGCCTCTGTCCTGATGCAGCGCAGGCACTGATGAGCCTGGCACTCACACTCACAGTCACATCGGTGCAAATCGGTTTCAGTGTAAACACTCTATATTCTATTACATTCAACATACTGCATTTAGCTTTCTATCACGAGGGCAGCGACGCTGCACGTCAGGAAGGAAGTGCTTCCTTAAGAGGAGAAGGTGCCCGGACAAATGCAGGCATCCACCTCTCTCGGTAGCGCATGCCGCACGCAGCTGGCGGGTAGGACTACGCAGCAGCGGCGCAAGAATGCGTGCGGGACCAATCCTCATATGCACTGCTGGTTTGCGCGCACAGGCAAGCGCGTCGTCAGCGGACATCGCTACCCAAATGCCCGCATTGCCCTGAAGCCGGCTAAGAGCGGCGCAGTGGCCTCGGCGGTGGTCGCCGAGGACAAATGGCTTGCTCGGACCGTGAAGGAGGTGGCGACGCCATCCAGGTATGCCCAAATCCTGTAGAGAATGCATAATTGGACATGGATTGAAGGGCGGGCGGCTTGATCTCTGGCCCCCCTCTGAACAGCCTTGCCGCTCTGCGGGAGCAATCGAAGAGCGCCCTGGCGACGCTGCGCATGCCGACGACACGCAACGAGGACTACCGTTTCACGGACATCGCACCGCTGCTGCGGACGAACGTGCAGGTGGGGTGTGGCATCGGCGGGGTGCGGTGTTGCGACTGGGCTGGCGACAGCGCCGGCGCAGACACAGGCAGCAGGGCCAGCAGCACCGGTCATGTCAGTAGCCGTAGCTAGAAGCCTACCAGGGGAGCAAAGCAATTGGGCCCCGGGCTGCGGCTGTGGGGGCCTGAAGGTGGCCCCGGAACCCGACCATGCCCAACGGCAGCACATACCTCACCTGCGGAAGCATTGTGGCGTGGGCCTGCTGACCGCAGCCGCACCACCCTCCCTAACCCGTACTGTATGGCAAAGGCATCATTCCACCGCTTCTGCCTTCCGCGCCCACGTCCTTACCCCTTCTTTCCCCTGTCCTTCTCCCGTTCTCCTCCCGCCCGC
This sequence comes from Chlamydomonas reinhardtii, assembly GCF_000002595.2. NCBI lineage: Eukaryota > Viridiplantae > Chlorophyta > Chlorophyceae > Chlamydomonadales > Chlamydomonadaceae > Chlamydomonas > Chlamydomonas reinhardtii. Next base: position 3,613,499 of record NC_057015.1, read on the forward strand.
ACGCACGCCGCCCAGCCCGCCGCTGCCGGCGCCGCCGTGCCGTCTGAGCTGCTGGCTGCCCACGAGCTGCCTGGCGCCGCCGCGCGCCTGGTGGTCGTGGACGGCGTGTTGCGGCCGGAGCTGAGCTCGGGGCTGTCAGGACTGCCGGCGGGCACCTATGTGGGACCGCTGGCAGGGGCGCCGGAGGCCGTCAAGCAGAAGCTGGTGAGTGCGGGCCGTGTGGATGTGTTGGGTTGTGTGTGTTCGTTGGGGGGCTGGTAATGTGGTGCAAGATGTTGGTAGGAGGGTGGAAGTGGGTTGAGCGAGCATGTCGGTGGATTGCGTATGGATGGGGCATGGGCTCGAATGACGGGGGCCCTGCAGTTGTTGAAAGGGGCAGGGCACCCGAGTTGTGCGCCTGCTGGCGGGGCCCGGCACAAAGCGGGGCGTGGTGGCACAAAACCCTGGTCTTCAGTACCCGGTACCTAACCGCACACGTGCGAAGGCGCGGTGCGCGCGCACACGCATGCACCAGCAACGCGCATGCACCAGCTACTTCACACGGACGCACACGCCCGCGCGCAGGGCTCGCTGTCCAACTCCCGCGGCGGCCCCTTCGCCGTGCTGAACGGCTCCCTGGTGCCCGAGGTGCTGGTGGTGGCGGTGCCAGCGGAGAGGCAGCTGGAGGGGCCGCTGTTTGTGCTGCACCTGGCCTCGGGTGGGTGGTGGTGGGGCACTGGTGGGCGTGAGTCAGGGCGGGAGGGGCGGAGATGGGAGGTAGGATAGATGGTGGGAGCCAGAGAAGGCAGGAAAAGCGGCCCAGAACAGCAGGTTGGGCAAGGGTTGGCACGGGAATGCGGTGGGCGGCAGGCTGGCCGGTGTGTGGGGCTGTGGGTCGTCGATGGCGTAATGTGATGTGGGGGCAGGAGCGCGGTTGCGGAATTGATACTGGGGCAAGGATTGGCGGGGCGCACGCGTGCTCGTTTTTGTTTACTGAGATACAACGTGTTCTTGCCCCCTCCATGCCCTGGCCGCACGCCGCATGCCCCACAGGCGCCACCGGCGCGGACGAGGTCGCCGCCAACGCGCCGCGGCTGCTGCTGCACGCCGGCACGGGCTCCTCCGCCGAGCTGGTGGAGGAGTACGTGGCGCTGCCGGGCGGGCGGCGCTACCTGACGGTGGCTGTGGGGGAGCTGTTCCTGGAGGCGGCCGCCAGCGTGCGCCACTCGTACGTGCAGGTGAGGATGGCGGCGGCGGGTGTTTGGGGGCAGCGAGGGGCGGTGAGAGATGCCCGTTTGTTGTTTGCAGCCGTGCGTGTGTGGCAGGGGCGTGGTACAGTAAACGCAACCCCGCCTGCTGTTGGACACACGCCTGCTGACCCCTCCTCCCTCTCCTCCTCCCTCTCCTCCTCCCTCTCCTCCTCCCTCTCCTCCTCCCGCTCCCCAGCGCGAGGGCGAGGGCTCCTTCCACTTCAAGAGCACGCTGGTGCATCAGGCGGAGCGCTCGCAGTACACTCTGGCGGAGGCCAGTGTGGGCGGAGCCATCGCGCGCCACGACCTGGTCATTCAACAGGTGTGGGCGTTGAGCGAGCGGGTGGGGAAGCCGTCCATGACCATGGAGGGGTGGGGGGGCGGGGGATTGAGTGGGCATCAGGGGGAGCGTGTGATGCCGCGAGGGATACCACGGCTATGCTGCTTGGGTGTGCACCACAGAGTTCTGCCCCACCTGCCAGTGAATGGAAGCCACGGTGTGCACAGCTGAATGGTGCCCTTGCGGCCGCCACAAGAACTTGCCGCCCTAACCTGCTCGCGTTCCTCCCCCATCCCTTTCCACCATCCCTCTCCACCCCACAGGGCGGCCCCGAGACGCACACCCAGATGAGCCACTTCCTGCTGTGCGGCCCCAGCCAGACGCACGACCTGCACTCGCGCCTGACGCTGGACCACCCCCACGGCACCGCCAACCAGCTGCACAAGTGCATCGTCAGCCACGCCAGCGGCCGCGGCGTGTTTGACGGCAATGTCAAGGTGTGCCTTAGCAGCGTGTGTGCCTCTGCATACAAATGTGCGAGCCCTCCTCTCCCTCCCCGTGACACTTGTGGCTCACTCCACCTGCACGCGCCGGCATGTACATGTGTGCACACACTTCCATGCGTGTCTCATTCTTATTCTGTGCTATTTAAGACGCTCCCACCTACACACGCACGCACAGGTGAACCGGCTGGCCCAGAAGACGGACGCGGGGCAGCTGAGCCGCAACCTGCTGCTGGTGCCGCTGGCCACGGTCAACGTAAAGCCCAACCTGCAGATCATCGCAGATGACGTCAAGTGCACACACGGCTGCGCGGTGTCCGACCTGCGCGACGACGAGCTGTTCTACTTCCGGTGAGTAGAGAAGACCTCGATAGAGTGCAACAGCTGCAGCCTGCAATTCGAGGAGGGGAGGCGGGCAATTTAGTTGCAATCCCTTCCTGTTCTGGGCTTATGTGCTACACAAGGCCCTCATCTTTCCCAGCTCACCTACCTGCTGCTGCTCCGTCATGTGGTTCCCTCCTGCACCTGCCCAAACACAGCGCCCGCGGTATCAGTGCGGAGTCGGCCCGCCAGGCGCTGGTGTTCTCATTCGGCGCCGAGGTGATCCAGCGCATGGGGCACCCTGTGCTGCAGAAGCGCGTGCAGGACGACGTCAGCCGGACACTACTCAGCGCGGAGCCGTTCGCGGCCTCGGCGTAAGAGCGCGAGTGTGTGGTAGTTCGTTGGTGCCGTCAGCGGAGACGCTGGAGATGGAGGCGGAAGTGGTGGTGGTGTTCGTGCAGGCTAGAGGGAGCGGGGAGGGGGGCTGGGAAAGTGGGGTTTAGGGCGCTGCTTTTTGTTGACTGTGGCAATTCAGAGGCGCGGTCTGGAGCCTTGACGGGTTTACTAATGGGCTGCTGGCAATGGCGGGGGCTGATGACAACCGGTTACCCAGAGGACTATTGACAGGGTTGGGCTTGAGGCGCAGCGTGAGGGGTGTGAGGCGCCGGGAGCGCGGGCCGGATCAAGACAGTTGCATTCTTATGGCTCTCCGATCCAAAGATACACCTTCCGGACTGAGGGAAGGCTACATGAATTCTGGGCGTGCCTGCCATACACTGTGCTTGCGCCAAGTCGGACAGACTTGGCAGCTGCTCGGTAAATGCGCGTTTGCAGGGGGAGACCTTTGACAGTTTGGTTTGGTTTGTGCCTGCTGTGCATGTGCTTGACAGCGGGACGTGGCTGGACACTTTGCGGCGGGCCGTGCCCGTAGAAACCGCCCCCGGCTAATGTCCGGGAGATGAGGTAGACGCTTGCGGCCTCAGACGGGCGACGTGGCGTGGGCGCAGCCCACTTGTCGCTTGGTGGGGAAATCTATCTGGGGAGAGTGACTGAGTGAGACGTTTCAGGGTTCATTGCGGATTGCAGGGGTGACTGACTTACTGTGAGACCTCGCTGCGAGTCGCTGCATGGATTAGCGGGGGGAGGCGGCAGTGCAGTGACTGTACGTTCATGCGCTGGCGAGGGTGGGCTGTAACCCCAGTGAACGAAATGAGCACTCCAGCCACTCCAGGTTATGGCAGCGCGCATTCCTCAATCAATGTAACAATGTGCTCATGTGCACTCATGCAGCACACACACTGCCAGCAGGCTCTCTGGCCCTGTCAGCACCCTCAGCACAGTCAGCTAGCACTCGCCATATAACACGTGCACACTGGCGCTCTCAACGCCCCTGCTCTCAACAGCAATCTGTTCGCTCTACATCCCGTGTCGTCGCCTCGCTTCACAGGCCGCCCGTGACCACAGCCAAAGCTCGTTCTTCGGCTTGTCCTCTCGCTCATGCCGCTCTGCACCCTTGAGCTACGATTTAGCCACAGCCCCACACCACGCCTGCGTCAGTCATTCTCTCGCGGATTGTGTTCCGCCGTGCGCGTGCACCACTCGGCACTCCACCCCTTGGGTTCCTGGCCATGGCACGAAGGCGCTATGCTACATTGCTACCATATGTATAATGCTCTCTCTGCCTTCCTCACCGTTCAGCTCAATGTCAAGCAATTTCAACTATCGCACTACTTCTCATCCGCTCGCCACCGGGCACTCGTACGACCCAGAGGAGCACTAACACCCAAGTGCACCCGATGGCGCAGTCGCCACCTTCTGCTCTGAGCCTAGCCTAGCGCTGCAACCGCCGCAACAATTGCGGTACGCGGTACACAGCAGCAACTTGAGGGCTCTGCTACATCTCACAGCCATGAGTCGACAGGCCCACACAACTGCAAAGAACGGAACAGTTAACGCTTAGCCACCGCCGTGTGCTTTCGCACAGCCTTGTCCCCCTTGACCGCAATCTCCACAATCTTGTAGAACCATATCAGCTGCAGAATGTACACGAAAATCATGAGCGCCCAGCAGGGGTAACACAGTGATGGCGGCAGCCACTGCGGCGCCACGGTGAAGCTGGGCCAAATGATGGAGTAGGGCCCAGCCAGCACGCGGCACACCAGGAAGCTGAGCGCAAACCTATGGGCGGGAGAGCCATAGACAAGCAGAGAAAGAGGCCGTGTGAAGTTATATTTGGGTGTTATGGCCTGCATGAAAGACCAAGGGCGTACGGATTGGCTGGGGTATGCGGCACACGGGGACTGCAGGTCTGGAAGGATTTGGGCAACCAGCAAACCATGACAAAGACCGGGGCTACACCAGGTATGCCCTGTGCAATTCCGGTGTTGCGGCGCTTGTGAATCACACAGAGCCCCAAGCACTCACAGGATAAACACGCCCCATTTGAGCCGCGCAACCGCCTTGACGCCGCTGGCGTTGAGCGCCTTGGCGGTGTGCAGGATGGGGTTGGAGATGTCGAACAGCGCCTGCCACGTCACCTGCATGCGGATGATGTTGGTGACGTACCTGCGCGGCACGACGTGGGACCGGCAGTGAAGTTGGCACGTGCTATTTCGCCCGCTGCAGGCCATACCAGCGCACACCACAAGCACGGCACGATGCGGCGCGTGCTCCCCTGACCTACTAAGCAGCGGCCTTCCAAGCGCCGCCTTGCGCCTACTCTAACCTCTGGGCGTTAGGAAGGCCGCTATAACCTCTGGGCGTCCTGGATCCAGGACTGAGGCAACCAAGTAACTCACCCCAGAACGAGCAGTGCCATGGTGACGATGTGGTGTGCGACCATGTCGTTTTTGAGCTTGGTGCCGCAGCCGAGAACGGTGCCTGCCAGCTCGTACAGGTAGTAGGCGAAGGAGAGGACGATGTACCAGCGCTGACTCATCATCACGGGGTGGTTGGGCCAGTGGCCAAAGCAGTCCCACGTGCTCCACGGCGTGCAGCCGCCGTTGTGCGTCGCAATCACCCACCTGCCGTGCATTGCAGGCATTTGGCTCAGCCGCCACATCCACACAGAACTAAATGCCCCTCCTCTTCGCATGCTCTAGTACACTGACAAAGGCGTGGCGAAGGACAAAACGCGTGCCCAAAAGGTCACAAACCCTAATCCGTTGCCGGCACCTACCACGCGCCCAGCACCAGCGCCAGGTTGAGCGCCGCAATCCACATGCTGTCGGCCGTGGCCGCCGCCCGCTTGTGCACCGCCTCCGCAGTCTCAGTGTCCACAGACGCGGCGGCAGGAGCCGGTGTCGACGAAGTGGCAGCGGCTGTTGCCGGTTTCCCGCCGGGAGACGAAGCGGCCATGACCTCATCGCCGCGCGGCACCATCCGCCGCAGCCGCGCGCCCCCAGCGGGGACCGCCGTCGGCACGTCCTCTGCCTTCTCCTCCTCATCCCGCTCCGATGCGCTGTCCCAGGTGCGCGCGACGGGCCCCGCCGGCGAAGGCGCGACGTCGCAAGCGGGCTCGACAGCTTCCGCGCCGAGAATCGTGCCATCGGCGGGTCGAGCGAGCAGCCGGCGGGCTAGCCAGGGCGTGAACGTGATGTCGTAGACACGTCGCAGCAGTAGCAGCAGAAGTGCAACCCAGCCCGCTACCGAAAAGTCCCAGAGTCCCAGAGCAGAGCCCGGCTCCGCCAGGCCCGGCGCCAGGGCCGCTCCAAGGAGTCCAAAAGCCATATTGCAAAATGAAAGGCTTGCCGGTGTGCCTGTCCTTGTTGGACCCAGAAAGGTTGAGTCACCAAAATATCTCGCAAACCCTTCGGTCGGAACAACAGTTAGTTGCTTCCAGAGACTCTTCTGCACACGCGCCTATTATGTTGCGGTCCGGTCTTATTTAATAGGAGTTGGCCTTTGTTTAGAAAGCAGAGATTGTTTGAGCGGCATCTCCGGGAATAACTTCCGGCCTGCCGCCCAAACCCGCCCAAACCGCTGGCGATTTCAACCCCGCCCACCCGCCGGCCCAGCTCTTAAACAGCGAGCTCGTTGCTGCCTCTTAATGAACGACACGACAGGACTTCAGGGTAGCGTTCCTAGCAGGGGTAGCTTCATCAACTCAACACATCCAGCCCGTTTGCAGTGCTCACTCCGGTTCGCTTTGCTGCCGCTCAGATGCAGCGCTTTGTTCGTCCCCCGTCAAGGTATCAACTGCTCCGGCAGCTAGCCCACCGGCTCCAGAACCCCAGGGACCTACAATGAATGCCTCAGCATGACGGATTAGTCCCTGTCACGTACCGGCACTCTTGACTCCCGGTTCCTGGGACGGCTGGCCCGCCGCTGGCGACCCATCGACAGACCTACTGGGGACTGGGCATGACTTACGGAATTCTAACGCGTTTACAGCCTAACGACCGACGCGCAATCCTTTTCCTCACCCGGCCAAGCCAGCCGAAAATTTGTTCACTCCTCTTAGTAACCTGCCAAGTCGCAGGTACCTGCCTCACTCATCCGCTCATCTCTTCGCCCCAGTGCCTGGCACCCAGCCATCAGAATGCGCCGTCGAGCTCGCCGCCCCGAGTTTCGCGGCGGCCGCACGCAGATTCACTCTGCTGCTGTTTTGAGCCTGCAGGGTATGATACACTCCACACTCCCCCATCCGCAACGGGGCATCCTCAGCGTACGACGCAAGTACAAAAGCTCACGATACACTAGCCCATCACCTGCTGAGGCCACGTCGGAGTCAAGGGGCGTGCCTGCGTCGGCACCCGCGCGCAACAGACGCCTCACACGCCCCACGGGTTGAATCCCACGTGGTGCGGTGTCCCCAAGACTACGGCCTGACACTGCTGGGTGGACGCCCGCCCCCGCACGATCACTGCGCCAATGCCGCCGTCCTCGAAACCAACGGCCTCCCTGCCGAGGCCCCACCCCCGTCCCCATGCACTACCCCTATCCTCGCCTGGCATGCACTGCTGCACCCCGGCCAGCCCGGCTAGCCCGGCGCCGTGCCCACAATCACAGTCAGTCGTTCCCGAATCAGTCCAACACACGCACATAGTCTACCCCAGCTCCCGCGCACAACCCGCTGCATGAGTTGAGCATACTCATGCGCTGACAGCCACCTTGGCGCCAGCCGCCGCCGGCTGCGCCACCGAGGGGTTGACCTCGGCGGTGTTCTTCTCCGCGGGCGGCACCAGCTGCCAGAACTTGCCCAGCGACGCCTCCCAGTTGGCCAGCAGGCTCTTGGCCTTGGCGCTGCCAGTGTGCGCCACGTGCGCCTCCAGCAGCCCCCGCAGCTGCGCCTCTCCGGCCTTGGTGATCACGCGCTGCACGCTAACGATCTCCGTGTTGACCTTGTCCGTGAACGAGCCGTCCTCATCCAGGAAGTAGCCCAGGCCGCCCGTCATGCCCGCCGCCACGTTGCGGCCCACCGAGCCCAGCACGATCACGCAGCCGCCAGTCATGTACTCGCAGCAGTGGTCGCCCGCGCCCTCCACCACCGCCTCCGCTAGCGAGTTGCGCACCGCGAAGCGCTCGCCGGCGCGGCCGTTCACGAACAGCCGGCCGCCGGTGGCGCCGTACAGGCAAGTGTTGCCGACCAGCGAGGCCTCCTCGGGCTTGAAGGGCGAGTTGGCGGGCGGCACGATGGCGATCTCGCCGCCGTTCATGCCCTTGCCCACGTAGTCGTTGGCCTCACCCACCAGCTTCACCTCCAGGCCCTTGACGCAGAAGCAGCCGAACGACTGGCCGCCCGAGCCGGTCAGCGTCAGCTTGACCTTGCCCTGGAAGCCGCTGTCGCCGTGGTGCTTGGCGATGACACCGGCAACGCGGCCTAGCGAGGAGCGGTCCACGTTGACGATCTCGAAGGCCTTGGACACGGTCTTGTGGTCCTTGATGGCGGCCATCACCTCGGGTTCCGCCAGGATGCGGTCGTCCAGCTGCGGGCCGTTGTCGTGCACCTCCTGCGCGCGGCGGGTCGAGGACTTGCCGCTGGCGCCGGCGAAGGTGGTGAGGAAGGACAGGTCCAGGCCCTCGGTCTTGGCCAGCTTGACGGAGCGCTGCTTCAGCAGGTCGGCGCGGCCAATGACCTCATCCAGGCTGCGGTAGCCCATGTTGGCCAGCTCGGCACGGACCTCCTCGGCAACGAAGTGGAAGTAGTTGACCAGGTCCTCGGGGGCGCCAGGGAAGCGCGCGCGCAGCTCCTCGCGCTGCGACGCCACGCCCACGGGGCAGTTGTTGGTGTGGCACACGCGCGCCATGATGCAGCCGGTGGCAATCATGGCCACGGTGCCGAAGCCGAACTCGTCGGCGCCCATCAGCGCGCCCATCAGCACGTCGCGGCCGTTGCGCACGCCGCCGTCCACGCGCAGCACCACGCGCTCGCGCAGCTCGTTGCGCACCAGCGTCTGGTGCGTCTCCGCCAGGCCCATCTCCATGGGGCCGCCCGCGTGCTTGATGGACGAGATGGGCGAGGCGCCGGTGCCGCCGTCGTGGCCAGACACCTGGATGATGTCGGCGTTGGCCTTGGCCACGCCGCTGGCGACGACGCCGATGCCGGCCTCGGCCACCAGCTTGACCGACACCTTGGCGCGGGGGTTGACCTGGTGCAGGTCGTAGATGAGCTGCGCCAGGTCCTCAATGGAGTAGATGTCGTGGTGGGGAGGGGGCGAGATGAGCGGCACGCCGGGCTTGGAGCGGCGCAGCTGCGCGATGTAGGGCGACACCTTCTGGCCGGGCAGCTGGCCGCCCTCACCGGGCTTGGCGCCCTGCGCAATCTTAATCTCCATCTGCTCCGCGTTCATGATGTACTCGGGCGTGACGCCGAAGCGGCCCGACGCCACCTGCTTGATCTTGGAGGTGGCGGTGTCGCCGTTGCGCAGGCCGCGCAGGTAGGAGGCGGTGGCGGACTTGCCCTCGCCGTCCACGTCCGACAGGTGCAGCCAGCGGATCGGGTCCTCGCCGCCCTCGCCCGAGTTGGACTTGCCGCCGATGCGGTTCATGGCGATGGCGATGGTCTCGTGCGTCTCGCGCGAGATGGCGCCCAGCGACATGCCACCGGTGCAGAAGCGCTCCATGATGGCGGCGGCGGGCTCCACCTGGTCAATGGAGATGGGGCCGCGGTCCGACTTGAACTCCAGGCAGTCGCGCAGGACGGCCACGGGCGAGTCCGCGAAGTGCTGCTGGTAGGCCTTGTAGGCGTCCTTGTCGGCAGCGGAGCCGTTGCCCAGGCCGATGGCCTTGTGCAGCAGCTTGGCCATGGTCTGGTTGTTGGAGTGGAACTCACCTGGGAGGCGAATCAGGCGTGTGGCGGGTGTGGGAATGGGTTAAAGAAAGGTAGCACAAGACTTGGCAGTGACAATCTACGGCACGGTATCCGGCCGCTATCTCCCTGCTTCCGTCCCTGGCCGCAGTCATGCCCCCGCTCTCGCGCCTTCTCACCCTTGGGCTTGGACTGGATGAAGCCGTAGTCCTCCAGCTTGGTCATGGCCTTCTCGGGGAAGCCCTTGGCCCACAGGCTCTCGGACTCGCGCTGCAGGTCCGCCAGGCTCATGCCGCCAATGCGCGACACGGTGCCCCTGTAGGTGGTGAGGTGCAAGGCAACGGTGGTTGGGAGTGACGCGAGCGTGAGCTAGGACATAACGCATCAACATCCACGGCCTGCTTCCAACGCAAAAGTCCCAGTTGTACCACAACCCGCATACAGCCCGTAGCAACCCAAATGCGCCCCAGCCGCGGTCGAGCACCCGATCACCCCGCCAACAAACCCGCAGGGCGCACTCACTTGAAGCACATGTCCATCACGTCCTTGCCCAGGCCGTACGCCTCGAAGATCTGCGCGCCGTGGTAGCACGACAGCAGCGAGATGCCCATCTTGGACAGGATCTTGAGCACGCCCTTCTCCAGCGACTTCTTGAAGTTCTTCTGCGCCACCTTGACGCTGATGTCCGGCACCTTGCCGGCCTTGATCAGGCTCTGCGTGCGCGCCGACAGGCGCCACTGGCGGCTGGTCTCGTAGCCCAGGTAGGGGCAGATGGCGTGCGCGCCGAAGCCGATCAGCATGGCGGCGTGGTGGGTGCTGTAGCAGGTGGCGGTGTCCACCACGATCGAGGTGTCGCTGCGCAGCGAGGTGCGGATCAGGTGGTGGTGCACGGCGCCGGTGGCCAGCAGCGCGGGGATGGGCGCCTTACCGGCGTCCATACCGCCGTCGGGGCGGTCCGACAGCACCACGCACTGGCAGCCGGCCTTGACGGCGGCCTCCACGTCCGAGCACAGCTTCTTCAGCGCCGCCTCCATGGCGCCGGGCTTGCCGGCCTCGAAGAACAGCTTGAAGGTCTTGGAGCCCAGCACCTTGTCGGTGGAGATGGCCTGCATCTCGCTCTCCAGCAGGATGGGCGAGTCCAGTAGCACCTGCTTGTAGCTGTCGGCGCCGGGGTTCAGCAGGTTGCCGCGCGCGCCCAGGCGCATCTCCAGGCTCATGACCAGGCCCTCACGCAGCGGGTCGATGGGCGGGTTGGTCACCTGGGGGACACGGGCAGCAGAGACGCACGCGGACAAGCTCAGTGGTGCAGTTTGGCGTGTCCGTCAGTTCAAGCTCCAAGCCCTTCCCGTGACACCTCGTCCCAGCGCTGCAACGCTGCCAGCCCGGCCAGCCCGCAGCCCGCAGTCCGCGCCCCACCTGCGCGAAGCGCTGCTTGAAGTAGTCGTACAGCATGTGCGGCTTGTCCGACAGCACGGCCAGCGGGATGTCGTCACCCATGCAGTAGGTGGGCTCCACGCCGGTCTGCGCCTGGCTCTCCACCACCATCTGCGCGTTCTCGGCGTCCATGCCTGTGTGGATGCAGAATGTACATGAACCCATATTGTCAGCAATTACCCACAGCCTTGCTAGCCCGTGCGATGACACGCCACGGGCCTCCGCTGGCTTACTATCCACGCAACCCCCCATGCTGACAAGCTTGTGGGGCTGAATCTGAATGCGTCGGCCTTGCCACGCCCGCACCCCTACCTCCGTTGCGCTCCCCAACTCCCCTGCCTTTCAAACCCCCAGCTCCGGCACCCAGCACCCACCGATGGCGGACTGCAGGCGCAGCATGGTAGCGGCGTCGTACATGGGCTCGTTCAGGAAGGTGCTCTCGCCCAGGTCCGTCAGGCGGCGCAGCGAGGCGGCCAGCCACTCCTTGTAGGGCTTGCGGCCAGCCACCAGCTTGCTGATGGCCGACGTCTCCGAGAAAATGCCCTTCTCCAGATCGGCGCACACCATCTGGCCTGTGGGTTCGAAGGCCGCGCAGACGGGGTTGGTTGCGGGGCTAACAATGGTTGAGGGGAGCGGCTCCGATACAACAAAAGCAATCCGCCCTTTCTCGCCGTCGTGTGTTTGTCCACCCCAGCTCTCCAGTTACCCAGCGTTCTCACCCGCTCAGCCCCCCATCGCCTCGAACCGCCACCCCAATCAGGCTACGCGAAGCAGCACTCACCGGGGCCCAGGCGGCCCTTGGCCACGATGTTCTCGGCGTTGGTGATGGCGTCACCCAGCACGCCCACCTCGGAGGCCACGTAAATCATGTCGTCCTTGGTCTGCCAGAAGCGCGCGGGGCGCAGGCCGTTGCGGTCCAGGCGGGCGCCCACGCGCTTGCCGTCGGAGAACACCAGCAGCGCGGGGCCGTCCCAGCCCTCCTGCAGGCCCTCGTAGAACTCGTAGAAGTCCACCACCTGAGAGGCAGGGCAGCAGCGGAGGGAGGTTTGAACAGGCATGAGCAGCGGGTTGGGGCTTGCACTGGTGCACCAGTGGCGATTATCCAACCGCTGGTGCTAGCCGCCGTGTCTGCTCTGCCTCGGCAATGTGGTGGGCTGTCTGCATAGCTCCGACGTCAACCTGGCTTCAGAATCCGCCCTAGACGCCCCACCTGTGCGGGTATTCGCCCTTTGTACTCAGGCCACGGACTGATATGACTACGATTCCCAGCTGCCCAGGCCCTCGCCCCGGTCCCTTGAAACACCGCCATTTGATTCGCGGCGCCCCCAGCCCTTCGTCAATCCCCCCAGTTACCCCTTTCGCACGCGCAACCCTGCCCACCGCCCCGGACCGGCTCCAGCCCCTACTTCTGCATTTGCCGAGCCTCTCCCCCGACTCTCCCCCCCCCCGCCCTGCCCCTCCCACCCAGTCCTCTGCTCTCACCTCGGGGTACTCCTTCATGAGGTCGGGGTGGTTGCGGTAGGCCTCCGGCACCAGCAGCATGAGCGCGTCCTGCGGGTCGGTGCCGGTGCGCACCAGCAGCTCCGCCACGTTGTCCAGGTTGGCGCTGTCCGACTGCGCGGCGTTGCACAGCGGCGTCAGCTCCGCCTCGCGGCCCTTCCAGATGGGGTTGCTCAGCTCGTGCTCGCGCGAGGCAACCCAGTTCAGGTTGCCCTGCAGGGTGTTGATCTCGCCTGCGGGCGAGAGGGGGGCGGAAGGGAGCACATAAATTACCAGGGTTGTTCAGCGATGCTGCACATGTAGCATAGGTTCTGTGGCGAATACACATCCAACCACAGCCGGGGCTCCCATGCAGCGCGAGCCCCCGCCTGCGCCTGTGCTGCGCCAACGCTGGCCCGCGCCATCCGGCGTTGTAGACCGGCTCTACTGTAGACACCGGCCAGCGACATGGCAGCGGCTGTGCGTCAAGCGCCCACCGCCATTGAGTGTTCTGCCGCTCTGTGCGCTGACCCACTTGCTTCGCTGCCTGCTAAGCGACTATTGCCAGGAGAGCCGCCTGCTTGCTGCCACCGCCGCCAGAGCGCAAGCTGCCGGCTGCTGCTCCTGCTGCCCTTGCTGTTCGCCGCTGATGCCGCTGATTTTGTCCAATGCTTGCGCGCCAGCACCTCCAGTGCCTCCAGGCCGTGGCGCCTGCCGCTTTCAAAAATTGATGGTTCTGCAATCCCGCCTGCCTCGCTTTTCATTGACCTCCCACCAACAAGCCCACCCATTCGCACGCAATGCAGGCCTCATTCGCATGCCGCTCACCGTTGTGGCCCAGCACGCGCATGGGCTGCGCCAGTGGCCACTTGGGGGTGGTGTTGGTGGAGAAGCGGCGGTGGTAGATGGCGAACGCCGACTCGAAGTCGGGGTTTTCCAGGTCGCGGAAGAAGGTGCCCACGACCGCCGAGCGCAGCATGCCCTTGTACACAATGGTGCGGCTGGACAGCGTGCAAATGTAGAAGTCGGGAGCGAACTCAGCGGGCAGCGCGGCGTTCTTAGCCTTCTCCACCAGCTTGCGCACCAGGAACAGCTCACGCTCCAGCTCGTCGCCGACCTGACCGGACTTGCCCTCAATCAGGACCTGCCAGATGCGCGGCTCCGTCACTTTGGCGAAGCGGCCCACGATGTCGTGGTTGACGGGCACCTTGCGCCAGCCCACCACCTTCACGCCCTCCTTGGCGCAGACCTGCTCCAGGATCTGCTTGCACTGCGCCTCTAGAGCGTCATCATTGGGCATGAACACCATGCCGACACTGTGAGAGGAAAGACGCCGAAGTATGGAGGTTAGGCCGAGTCAGCGAGCCGAGGCCGGGGGTGTTGCGCAGGGTGACACAGGGCCACACACGCTGGCCCCCGTCCACACCCGCAAAACAACTGCTTTACATTAAATTTTGACAATTCACAACAACATAATGGTAATTTTCCCCACAGCTCACCCCGTGGTCGTCTCGTTCAGCGCGGGCATCTCCTTCTTCAGCAGCTTCCAGGGGATTTGAGTCATAAGACCCGCACCATCTCCCGAGTCATCGTCCGCAGAGCAAGCACCGCGGTGCTCCATGCAGCCCAGAGCGGTCAGAGCCTACAGGCAAAGAATTGCAGGCCTCAGCACGCCCAACTCGAGCAAGCAAGCACCAAACCCTCGTCCAATTGGGTCTCACCTGCTTCACGACGGTGTGGCTCTGAACGTTCTTCAGGTTCGCGATGAAGCCCACCTGCAAATTGCACCAAAAGTGTTGGCTGCGCATGCGGCCGGCAAGATCAGTGCGAGTGGACTTACGCCGCAGGCATCGCGCTCGGCGAGAATCTCCTCCATATCAGCAACCTTGGGCTCGTTGGCCACAACGGTCGCGACCGCCTCCATGACGTCGGGGGTCACGACCTCCAGTGAAGCCCCAGACTGAGCGACCGCCGCGAGCGGCGCGACCGAGCGGCCGGCCACAGGCTGAGCAGCCACACCGCGCTTCACATTCTGCAAGCATATATGAAGAAAGCGCGCTGGGCTGATCAGACAACGAGCTGGAGGGGAGGCGCGAGCGTGGACACACCCTCGTGCACAAACCTACGCCGCTGACTGCGCGCCCTTCTGTGCGGCCAATTACAATTATAATTACACACTAACCTTGGCCTGAGCCTTAGCAACGCGCTGGGTAGCGGGAACGCGTGGAACGCTAGGAACTGCCTGCCGCGAGCTGCTGTCAAGACGCGAGCTCGCGCGCTGCTGCGCGCGTAGCTGAGTGTCCATGGTTGCAACTACTGGCCGAAGTGCGGCCGCACCTAATAAGGGAGAGCAACGCGTGCACTCACAACTTGTGCGAGTACGGCTAGCACGCCCCGTTGCATGGGCATAGAAGCATGGCGGCAAAGTCTTTCCCAGCCTCAAATTGAAAGCGTGACGTTGCTGTCTAGGCTCTGGTTACTTGGCGCCTATCACGCGGTTAGCAAAGCGTGCGTCTGCGTGTCCGAACGTTCCTCGAATTGCCAGGACTAGGGTTAAGCCAACGCCAACGTCCTCGCCCCGGGCCGCCCGGGGGGGCGCTTTTGCCTACATCATATGAAACGCGGTTGTAGGAGTGAACCGCGACTGGTGGGGACGGATTTGGGCCCAACGAGCGAGTCGACGAGCCATGGGCGTGCCCAAGCTCACGGCGGCGGATTTGGCATGAACTCGGGCATGGAGTGGAGCTTTGCAAGATGCCTCGGTCTTTCATGCTCACGCCGCTCAGGATACGGGGGGTTGGGCGCAAACCGGTGTTGGTTGCAACGGCACGACGTGGCGCGTGGCGTGGCCGCTTCGGGGCCGCGCGCCCGCGCGTGTGGCGACATGGAGGCTCGCGGCCGGGGACCTCGGCATGCCTGCCCAGACTGAGATTCACTGCGTAGTACACCAGCGTTGGCTTGGTGTGAATGATGGTCGCGGGCGCGGAGGCGGAGGGGCGGGGAGCAACCAGTACGCCCAAGCAGGGCACGGTGGTGGGGCGCCCCTGTCAAGGTGGTACTGACAAAGAAGGTGGCTCTCCCTCAACAACATGACGTGGCTCTTGGGTTAACGCACTTGCACAGGGCTGGGTTTGGAAACGAGGCAGACGATATGCGGGAGGGGAAGGTGCAAGAGCAAGTGCTGGAGGGCGCTGGGCGTCTCTTCAGGTCTCCCATGCCTGCCAATCACCTTCATGGGCCGTGGGGGCAAGTGTAGGGGCACAATGCGGCCCTGACAGGGCTGAAGAACAGGCCCTCTTTTGAAATTGCAGCGCCCCGTGAAACATGTGTTGGTGGCGACGGAGCGGTGGAGCTCAATTGAACTTTCTCCCCTTGCGCCCATCATGGCTACGTTACAAGAGTGCATTGGTTACACGCGGGACCTGCTGACGCAGCTCATGAACCCGCACTAGTACGGATGCCCTGATTTAGGCTCACCTGCAGCGCCAACACAGGCCCTTTGCACGGCCAGAGTGGATACGGTCCTGTGTGTGGCGGCCCAGCCGAAGCTACTGCACTATTCCCCCCTTCATTGCGCTGCGATGCTGCGTGCCGGAATGCGTGGGCCACACCCCGTAACGAACCTCCTGGACCCAGGGCGCCACGACCGCCCCCGTCCGGCTTCCGTGGTGCCGCTCTCATGGCACACTCCCAGCGCTCTTCATGCTCTGTTGCGCGTGAGCTGATGCAGTCTGATACTCGAATCCTGGCCGGCAATGACAAGATACCTTCGCTTACATGGGAAAAGTGGGCTGAGCCATGTACCTAGTCTGAGGCCGCAAGCATCTACCTCGTCTCCCGGCCATAGCCGGAATCGGTTCGTACAGGCTTGGCCCGCCGTAATGTGTCCAGCCACGTCCCGCTGCCAAGCAACAGCACAGCCAGCAATCAACCAAACAGCAGGAAATCCTCTAGCCACAACACTCCTCACTGCTACGTGCGGCTTACCATACACTGTGCCGTGGTACGCTCGCCAGCAAAGACCCTAACGAGACACCGGCCGACCTCAACCTGCGCGCCGGCGCCGCTTCTTGAGCGGCGCCGCGCTCTCCTCCTCCACGCGGCCTTGCTAACGCGGCGGACTACATGGGCAGCACGACATGGTGTGCGGCATGTAAGTTCAACAGAGAAACACGCGACACTGGTCCCCGGCCAGAATGCACCGCGCGGGCTGTGCACCACAAGTGTCAGCAGCACAAGCCTATCAGATTGCGCAACTGCTTGCTGCCAGAAAGGCGAGGTGTCTACCCCGACCGTGAGCGACACGCCGTCACCGTTTCTCTGCTGACTCCCGCAACCTCGCTCTCCACACCCTACCTCAGGACTTCCGCTTCCTACCGACAACACTTCATACACGTACGATGCCAGTCGCCGCCGTTGCCCTTTTGCCTGCAAATGGCAGATCCCCGCATCTCCCTGCAGATAGCATATCACCACCGTAATAACTGAGAGGTGCTGCGCGCTGCACCGCCCTGACGATGGCACCTAAGCGCACAGCCCACGCTCCTGGGCTCAACCCACACTCCAGCGTCACTTCTTGATGCTGCTCCTTCCGCTCTTTCCGTTAACAATGGCGTACGCGGCGCCTCATGCATGCTGGTGGCCGTTGCTGCTCCTGTCCTGCCCCTGCGATCGCATACAGCGCAAGCAGTGCGTGTCCGGGTGCGTAGTGTGCCGGCTACTGCCGCAACTGCTAGTACCGCACGGCTGCTCGTGCTCAAGCTCGCAATCCCTGTCAACTTTGATGCCGCACCGCCACAAAACCCTCACTGCGCTCACTACCAAGGCCCGGCTGCAGCAGCCGCAAGCCAAGGGTGCTTGAGTGCCTGTTCAGCGGTCAGGCCACTGCCGCCACTGCCGCCGTTGTCCGCCTCGACCGCTCGCATCAGTTGCTCCCTCAAGTCGCTCGCGGCATCGCTGAGCGTGAAGCGCAGCCCGCCGCACATCAACTGCTCAGCCGCCATGCGCAGGTCGCTGGCCGCCCTGTAGACCTTGTCCGGTGGCAGGGTCCGGGGGCTCCAGCACCGCAGCGGGAACGGGCTCCGGCTGCAGTCGCAGCCCTCCAGCCCCGCGTGCTCCAGGTCGATGAGCATCCAGCGGCCGTCCTCTGGCAGGTAAATGACGTTGGCCCACCGTACATCGCGGTGCACGTAGCCTGTTTGTAGTCATGATATGCAAGCGTGGACACGCGTGTGGCACGAAGCGATCATCGTAGCCAGTAGCAATACCCGCACGTATCGAATGCACACAGCTGATACTCTTGTCGCTAGATGGGGCACCATGCATCTATTCAGGCAGTATGCGCCAACCTAGACACGCCCCCCGTCTAAGTGCCGTGCATGTACCTTCGGCATGCAGCGCCGCCAGGCCGCGAAGCACGCCCGCCACGGCCGCCGCGAGCTCTTGCTCCGTGTCGGGTGGGCCGGTGCAGTAAGTGCCGTCCGCATCCAGACGCGGGAGCTGGGAGGCCTTAATGATGGCGTGCCGGTGCTGCGGGCCCCGTAGCCTTTCGTACAGCCTTGCGAGCAGCTCAAAGCTCACGTACCGCTCATGCGTTAGTCGATAGTCCGGACGTAGCCTGCAGGTCGCGCGCAAAGAATACAACAAGATGACAAGCAGACACCAGCAACCTGGTTGTGAATTGCGGGCTGAAAGCAAGACAAGCAGGACCCTAGAATCGCGTTGCAGCAGGTGCCAGTAAGCCACTCGTGCCGCGCTTTAAATCAGCGCACCGGGATGGAAGCTGACGTGGCTGCTGCGGACTTAATGCTTTGCCCGCCGATGGGTAACGCCGGCACCAGTTGTCCACTGTTTGCGTAGTCGTCCAGCAGGCGCCAGATGTTGAAGGCGGCAGTCACCACCGCCAGCCGCCCCTCCAAGCTCCTGAGTTCGAGGACGGTGCTGATAGGTTCAGCACGCACGCGCCGACTGCCGCTGCCAGCACTGCTGCTGCTGCCATCGCCGGTGCGTTTGCCGGTACTGTCTCTGCGGGTGCAATCATGTTGACTTGGTTCTTAGAAGCTACGATGAGACTCTCAACCACGGCAGCCAGTAGGCGCCCTTATTGCTAACTAAAAACAAAAAGCAGCATGCATGGTACCCGCCGATTGTGTGTGAAAACGTCTTTACGCATGCACGCACACTTACGAGGCCGAAGGAATGAGGCAGAAGAACTGCGGCAGGCACACGAGGGACAGACTTGCTCGATGAGTGGCAGGCAGGTAGGCTTGCGGCAACAGGCGCGAATATCGGATCACATGCGCACACGCCTTGATGCACACCCTGCTATCTATCCAGTGATTTCCAGACACGGCAACCAATAGCTACTACAGCAGCATATTCGTGCGTACATACCTGAAGGCGGCTACCGGCGGCAGCGTAGGCCAGCATGCACGGGCGCGGCACGGCAGGCAGCAACCCCGCGGCCCATGCCTCCGTTGTATTCGATGTCAGCTCATCCACCGCGAGGGGCAGGCTTCCTGGTGGGTCTGCCTTCTCCTCCCCCTTGAACAGCAGCGCCTTCTTCACCCAAACCATGAAGTCCGGCCGCTGCAGCCTCACTGTCATACAGGGAAACGCTAATTACTTCTGTGCGCCTGCCAGTAAACTGCAAGTGGTCGAAGCTCAGCAGGCCACCAGTGTTTGCTTCACGTGATCCCCGCACACTCCACACGCGCAGCTACCCACGCATGTCTTCACACGTGCAAGTGTTGACACGTCCACCACACGCCCAGCGCCACACCGACCCCATATGCCCACATCATGACTTATGCCAACCACACGCACTCGCCTGCGGCCTGGGCACCGCTGGCATCAGCAACGTTCCGGTCCATGTCCAGCCAGGTCACCTGCTGGTGCTTCGCAATCAGCCACCATGTGCGCTCCAGCAGCCGGTGGGTGAGGAACGCAGTGTACATCTCCGAGCTGCAGCCAGTGCCGGCGGGCTGCAGGTCATCGCACACGGCGCCGTACACGTGCATAGATAGCTCGTTGGGAGTGGCCTGCAGTGGTCGGGAGGCAGGGGGGGTTACATTCATGAGTAGTTAAGTGGTAGGATATGTAGACAATCTTGGGGAACAGCAATCGTTACCACGACGTCGACCAGCTCCAGCAGGCTCATAATGCTGCTGCATAGCTTGATTATTACGGCCTAAGTTGCCGGAGGCACGGCGACACTACTACGCGCAACTATTTGCGATCTACGGACGCTCACTGCCTTAATAGCTTTTCCTGCGTACCCCGACGTGTACTCACCTGCGGCATGGCATCGGAACCCACGCCGCGTGACGACCAGATACCCATGCATGGGAAGAAACGGGAGGGCGCGGTGAGAGGTAAAAGGGGAGGAGTGAGGATTGCATCACCAGCAGCTAGTGAGCAGCAGGCTGGCGAGGGTAGGTGGGGCCAGCGTGCAGCCCGATTGTGGGACGTTTGCACGTCCTAGGACAGCAACATTCAGCAAGCGGCCGTTGTGGAGGTCGAACACGCCCGCAGCCATTTGTGCCGTTCCCGTCTCCACAATCAAGCACATCAACGTATGACCCGGCACGAAGGGATAACACGCAAGCAGCCGCGTAGCTGCAGCAAGTTCCACCCATTTTGTGCGCCGACCTGCTGCGTCTCGAACACCAGCTTGTGTCGCAGCGAGCGAGGCATCTCAGCAGCCGCGAACGGTGGCAGCGGCAAACCCAGTGCCACAGGTGTGGCCAAGGACTTCTGCAGCGCCTCAACATCTCCATGCAGCAGCATCGCGCACAACGTGCCACGGCCAGCAGCGGGGGGTTTCAGGCAGTCCTCCAGGTAGGCGGTTGTAGGGTTCGCTACGAGCAAGGCGACAAGCAACATCGGTTGCGTGACAACTTGCGCAGGTTAAGGGGTGTGTGAGGGCATAGGTACCTCCCGAAATAAACCCGCCCTGCCGGAGTGATTAATGCATGCCACAATCATAGCTCACTTTGGGGCGGTAGGTCAGGTGGGGGCGGCTGGACGGGGCCAGCCGCGTGAACGGTGTCTGCAGGCACACAAGGGCGCGAGTCAACTCGGCGCGCCTGCCCAAGTGGCCAGGCAACAAGTCTCGGTCTCACAAGCTGCGCAGACCCACAATTCCATTTCTGTATGTTGCTGTCGGGTTTCAACCACCGCGGGATTGGAGAGTTGGTGTTCTTGCCAGTCAAGCGGTGAACCCAGTCCCTGGACCCACGAAAACTCACGGGGTGGTGTCGCGCTCTCCACGCCCAGGCCAGCTGCCATAGCTGCACGACCTGGGAGCGGCCGGGGCACATGCAAAGTAGGATTAGTATCCAAACGCCGCGGGATGCTAGAGCTGGTGGTCTAACTCAGTTCAAGTCGCGCAGTGAGCAGGCCATGAGCAGGTGTTGAGCCTCATCATACCGCGCGCTTGCAGCGCCTCGAATAGCAGCAGCTCCCTCTTCCGCAGCACGAGCGCCATGTCCCTGTAGTACCGCTTGTCCTCAGCGTTCTCCGCCGAGTCCGCAGATGCCAACACCTTGCGTATCTCCGCTCCTGTTTCGATGAGTTCATTTTGCAGCTTCTCCTGTTCCTCCATTTTCCAAGGGCCGCTCGCGCCTTGGCAGAAGGCCTGCTTGGCTAAGATGGACTTCAAGTTACAGGAAACGCATCCGAGCTGCGTAAATTTACATAGATGTCGCCGCTCGCAAGTACACATAAGGTTACCCCTGCTTTGCACCGGAGGGGTGCCCTTGAGCATGCCCATGCGGCATGGGCACGGCATGGGCGTGGGTGTGTGATGGGACAGTGGGCCTGGTGAAGTAGCGGAGCGTGGGGTCGCGCTCACTGCTTTGCTAGTTTCGTTCTGTCTGTACTGACGCCGTTGTCCCTGGCTACGCGCTACCTCTGCGTGGCCACACGGCGGTGCGGGCTCGCCCTCCCAACCCCGCACGAAGACCGCCGTTCTCTGCTTGCAGGTACCCTCTCTGGCGGCGGAGCCGCCCTCACAACTTGTAACACGATGCAATGCATGGAAATCCTCCAGAGTCCAGCAGTAAAAGGCCCTATTTGTAAGCCACGAACCGCATGTCGCTGGGCCACCATCGTAGGCTCCTGGGCTGCGCAGGACAGCACGCGCAGATCCGGCAGTACCGCATCCAATAATGGGGGGTCTAAACCGATCGGTCTAGCCTCGCAGACGGGTGCGGGTACGTGTGGCCTCCCCACCGCCCGAGGACGGCTCACTCGGGCCATAGCCATAACATGCTCATCAGGCCGGGGCCAGGGTCGCCATCCCTGCTAACCTGTCGCACACTTGCACGGAACACGGAAGCCTGCGAATGGGGGAGCGAGGCAGCGGCGGACTAAATGGCCAGCACAAAATAGTGTGCGGCATGTATGTTATCTCCACAGACCTTCAAAGACCCTCAAAGGCTCCAGCGGAGCTTTCCAGAGTTCCAGGGCCCTTCACAACTCTCCAGAGGCTTGAACGGCTCTGTAACAGCCTGTGTCAGGAATGCCAGACCACCCTAAAAGCAGCTGGAAGCCGCTTTCTCCTTAGCGTCTGCAAAGCAATTGTATTATAAGCTATCTGAGTAACCGGGCTGTTTGGCCGGGCCTCTTCCCCGCTGACGTGTGTTGCAGATACCAGCTGTGCGGGGCGCCTGGCTCGCCTGTTAGGCCGGGCAGCCGGAGTGAATAACCATGGAGGCCAATGCCGGCCCGGCCGGCAGGCAGCCCGGCGGCAAGAATGTCTGCAATTGTGGAGCCAGCAAACCGTACGACCCTGCTTTCCTCAGTTTTGACTGATTAGTTCCGCAACGCACGTCAATGACTGAGTTTCAGCTGGCTCGGCAGTTACCGCTACACACTGCCACGCTCAGTGCATTGCCCCGTCCTGCAGCGTTTTTGACGAGTGTTGCGGAACTAATGCGTACTTAGACCAGAGCGGAAGGCGGAGTGGGCTTGCAGGCGGCACGAGAGTAGGCAGTCAGTAGCGCAAGTTGCGAAGTCACATGTTACCTCGTAACCGACGGTAAACGCTGTGGACGGTCGCGCCCATGGCTGGCTGACGGAAGGTGGCTGCTGTATCGGGATGGCTGGGCTGGACGACGCCGGCCGGGCTGGCGTTGGGACTACCAGAAAGGATGCGCCCGAAACCAACCTGGAGAACACCAGCGCCACCGGTGCCCAGCACGACATGTATGGGTGGGAGGGAGGGAGGGAGGGAGGGAGGGAGGGAGGGAGGGAGGGAGGGAGGGAGGGAGGGAGGGAGGGAGGGAGGGAGGGAGGGAGGGAGGGAGGGAGGGAGGGAGGGAGGGAGGGAGGGAGGGAGGGAGGGAGGGAGGGACAGGAGGCGTGATGCACTGCAGCGTAGAAGCTATGGCGCTAGATAGGCGCGAGGCAAGCAACGTCAACCCCAAAGCAACCGCGAGGACACGGCGCGCAAGCTGGGCTGCGGGCTGTGGCTGTGCGCTGCGCAGGGTGACTGAACGAAGAACGCTAAGTACGGGGAAGTGATGGATGCGGTTAAATGAGCAAGGGCGCCGGGCGGCCGAGGAAGTAGCGACAGCGCGATCGCTGCATGGCTCATCCCGGTCGCATTGCGGTCGGCATGGGCGCGTGCGGTGCATGCCGTGCGACACCAGGAAGCCACAAGCAGCAAACGCAAATGAATCCTCTGAAGGGGCGGCAAGGGACGCAAGCAAACGCAGACAAGGAGGCAAGGGGTGCAAACAGCGTAGGCAGCTGGCACCACGCCTTGATTGCCCCCAGTGTGCCCCCCCGCAAAGAGAGTCAGCCCAATCAACTCACCTTGGTCCTACACAAGAACCAATTGCAGATTTGCTCAGCCAGCGCCGCGTGCAACTAGCAGCTCCCAGTCTTCATGCGTGCCAAGCGCCGGCACCCAGTAGCCATGATGCATCCATGTGCAACATCTCCGCTGGCCGGGCCCCAGTAATACGCGCGCAGTGGTTGCAGGTACCCAACTCACATCAATAACCGCGTGTCTGGCAGCTTCCCAAATGCTTGCCGTACAACTGCCACCTCCCCTAGGTTGCACATTTACCCGACTGCGAATTGGCGACCCTCCACTCTGGCACGGCTGCGGGAGGGGGGGCGGGGAAGCTTGCCGTACACGGGATAGTCTTGGGTGAGCCAGCGCGGCACGCATCTTCTAACAGCCGGCACCGTCATATAGTCGCCCGGCGCGCCAGGGGTCTTCTATGGGGTACTCCTTATAGGTCTATGCAAAGAAATCGGGCCGGGGCCTGGTCGCAACTGGGAATAGGGGGCGGTTGCCGACCGTTGCCGATCACATGGGGCGAGTTGGCCACCCCGCACCCCTGCCCCCCTGCACCCCTGCACCCCTGCCCTGGTTGGAGCTGGAACATACAATTTATTATTTTTAGGCGGGCGACTGCTACGTATTAGTATTTGTTAATGCCTATTGCATGTAAATAGGCGGCGGGGAAATTCGGGCGGAGCGAGAGGTGCCTTCGCACGTCCATGGACAATTGACTTTCGCGAGGTTGCCCGAAAAGCAAGCCATGGCTTTGCGCAGTATGACTTCTGTACGTCGTAAATGTGCTACAAAGACACAGCAGACGGCGAGCCGTCATAAAGAGCCTGTCACCGTTGTCCATTTCTGTAGCGGCTCGCTCTCACGCCTCTTTCTTCCTGGTCCCGGCGCAACCCCCAGTGGCGGCGGGGCCAGGCTGAGAGCCTGAACGGCGCTAGCAGGGCGTGGGGCTGAGGGTGCACGTGTCGATTGGCGGCGAGTGACGTGACTAGTTTGTTAGCTGCGGGTTAGCACGGACTGTGCACCCCACCCAACCGGCCACGTCCGGATTTGCGGGGATGCCAAAGGCCCCCAACATAGAGGCGTGTGCTTAGTAGGCGCCCGCGTCAAGGTGGCTGGGTTGATAACGACCCGGGATCAGCCCTTTTCCTGCCATAAGGCAGCCACCTCCTTGTTAGGCGGGCGTGTTGAGTGCTACTATGCATGAGAGGGGCACACGCCTACCTATCACAAGGCGACAGGCGGGTGGGGATGTGGGCGGAAAGTGGCGACGTGGATCGCCGTACAACGGATCGAATGGTGTTGCGCATGGGCTTGCCGTTGCGGCAAATCCAGAAGGGGGACAGTGTGGGCGGAACGTGTAGTTTTACGCCATATACCGTAGGTAACCCTGGACTGGCCACGGAAAGTCAATTGAAGTCCTTTCACCAACGTCCCTACTACAGGGGAGACGGACGTGTGCTGACATGCAAGCCAGTTCAGTGTGCAGCTGCGTGCAGGACCGGCGCTGACAAGTCGTGAGATGTCCAGACTTTCAGTCGTATTGCAACGTTACGTCGGCCGGCCTGGTCTCCCACGGCACAGGCATCTATCACCATCATAAAACTGCCACCGGTGTGTCCACTCGCCTCGCACCAACGGCCAGCAACGGCACGTGCGCCACATCACCACAACTACTACTGCATTTCAAATCACTGGCCACAACACACGTTCGCACTCTGATCGTAGTCTTCTCTCGTGTCTACTTATATCAACCGCGGGCGTCACAAAATCCCCCGCCTTTTGCCACAAACATGAGCAACATTCACCCGGGAGCACGCCTGTGTACTCAGTTTCGACGAACACTTCAGTGTAGATATGAAATCCCGCTTGCAAAGCATGCGGGGAATGTGTTCGCCGAAATCCCTTGGGCTCACAGCTACAGCACTCAGAAATGCCTGCCTGTGAGACGGCTACAGCACCGTCCATTATGTGCTTTCTTTATTCCGATTCATGTAGCAAAACTTTTATGCAGGGTCGCAGTAAACACATAGGTCAACCCCATACGATTGCGCTGCTGCATACACGCAGTAAAAGGCAGTGCGTCAGGTTGACTCAAGGCAGCAGCACACACCTCTCCAGCGCAAGCACTGGTTCGGTACGTCACAGCAACACACACACACACACACACACACACACACACACACACACACACACACATAGACACACACACGCACTCTCACACGCACACCCATGGGCCCCCCGGCACCTCCCGATGCACGCCCCATCCGGCACGGTCCGATTGCAGCCTCTGAGCCAGCGGCAGTGCCGCGTTCGCACGTGGAAGCGCACGCGCACGCATACCGGACCCAGGCGCGGCGCACGGCACACAACGCGCGCCCATAAGAATGCACGCCACAGCCTTCAGTTGCTGTCTCCTGGCCAAGCTCCCGAATCCATACTCACGTGCGTTTCACCCGTCCCTCCGAACCGCAAACGCAGATGGCTGCAGCAGCTTGCCGCCGCAGCCTCTTCGGCAGTAGCCGGAGTCAGTCGAGGCCAAAGCTCCACTACGAACCCGCTTCCTTACGCCCTCCCAGCCCTCACCAACGAGGGGCCTCACAGGCTCCCATGACTTTTGCAACTTACACGGCCACGGGCTGGCGGCTGGGCGCGATGGTGGCCTGGCCGCGCAGCAGCGCCGCCGCGCGCTCCGCCACCATGACAGTGGCGGCGCCGGTCTGGCCGCCGGGGATGCGCGGCAGCACCGAGGCGTCCACCACACGCAGGCCCTCCACGCCGAAGACCTGTGTGGACGAGTGCGTGTGCGCGAACACGTACAGGTCAGTGCATGTGTACTGATATGCGCGCGCGTGTGTATATGTGTGTGTCTGTGTGTGTGGCAGAGGGGGAATCACTATACACCGTTGCTCAAGCTCAATGTCGAACAACCCCTTCCTCTGTAGCCTGTGATTCCATCACGATCGAGCTCCAGAATGCACGCTGCGACCCCGCACCACCAGCCTGCAATTCAAGCCTGGCCCTCCATCAACCCCTCTCCCAGCCGGTCCCCAGCCGTAATTTCCCACCCTTATGCCCCCCCCCCCGCCAGGCTGCCTGCCTGACCGGTGCCCCCCCGACATATATCGCCGGCGCCGCTCATCCTGCTGCTCCACGACGCCCCGGCCCCCTCCCCTCAGTATTATCGCTTGCAACTAACGCCTCTGCCTGCGCTCCGCTAGCTAGCTTCGTTTGGGTTAGTTCGGGCTGGTATTTACAACCGCCACGCCGTTCTCCATGAGCGGCTAACCCCCACCTTGAGGTCGGCGGAGGACACCACGGCGCCGGCCGCGGGCGAGGCGCCCATGGCCGCGGTGCCCACCAACGCGTTGCCCGAGTGCACGGTGCGGCGGATGTACTCCTCCAGGTCCTTGTCGCTGGAGGCGCGCTCGCCGGGGAACGTCTCCTGCGCGGGGGAGCGCGTTGGGGCGGAGTGGCAAGCACAACGTGAGCGCGCGGCGCAAGCCGGTGGCGGCGAAATGAGGAGAGGGCTGACTGAAGCAGACACCCTTTCCTGCAGTTGCCGGCTCTCTGCAGCCCAGCATACCGTTCAGTATACACACACAGCCTCACCTCCTGCAGGTACTTCTTGAGCGGCTCCTGCGCCGCGATCTTGCGCGCCATCTTGACGGCGTTGACCAGCGTGGCCAGGTCGGCGGGGTCGGAGAAGTAGTTGATGTTGATGGCGGGGTTGATGAACGGGTCAGCCGCCTTCAGGCCTGTGGAGGGGCATGGGCAGGGCACGGTCAACTCCAGTGGCGTGCAGTGCGGGCGGGCGGACGGAAGCGCGCCGGTGCATGTCCATTCAGCCCACGCGGCGGCCAGGGCACCATGCACCACAGCCCACCCCGGCTGCCGTTCTCGGTTTGCAGTCTGGTGACGCCGCTGCCCCCACCCCCCGTCGCAAGCTGCGTCCAGCCCTTTCCCTGCCTCCCGGCCCTTCTCACCGATGCTGCCCTTGCTCTTGGCGCGGATGGCCAGCAGCTGCAGCGTGATGCCGCCGGGCCATGCGCGGCCCTGCTTCTTGAGCTCGCCAAACACGATGTAGGACTTGACGCCATCGGGGTCCAGGGCGCAGCCCGGCACGAAGCGCATCTGCAGGTCGGGCTGCGAGAGCGAGGCTGCGAGGCAGAGCGATCGGTGGAGGAGAGGAGGATACGGTAGTCAGCGGCGCGATGAGGCGACGCAAGCATACGGTTGGTGGTCTGAGCGTGTCTGTCATGCTGCATGTGGGCAGTGTCTGTGCGATGCAATGTCACGTGTGTTAATACTTCAGGATATGGTATCTAAGTGTTGGTTCATGACCACGGTAAGCGAGTGGGCATGTGGCTGGAGCTGCAGGGTGTCAGAGAGCTACTATCAGAAAACACTCATCGAAGCCACGGGGGCTCTAGTGTTGTCAGCGAATCTCTCTGCGCGCGAGCGGTGATGTGCACCACATCTGAAACTCAGCCGCCACACAAACAGGCGAGCCGAGGGATTAACAGTGGCGCATGGCAAGCTCGCTAGGTCTGCACAGTGCATGAGAGCAGACTGGACCCAAAACAATGTCCATTGAATGCTGGAGAGCTACTATCAGATAACACTCATGGCGCCACGGGGGCGCTAGCGTTGTCAGCGAATCTCTCCACGCCGTTGCCGGCGGCGCTGTGCACCCCATCTGAAACTCAGTCGCCACAACAGCAGGCGAGCCGAGGGATTAACAGGGGTAGTGAGCATCCATTCTACCTACCCACCTAGCCACCCAGCCTCCACATCCCCCAGTAACCCGCCAACCACACGCTCCATATATCCACCCAATGCCCACCTGCAAGCAAAGATCCCCAGCCCGCCAGCCCCAATGCACTCACAGGAGGTGCGCACGAAGGCTCCGTGGTCGCAGCCGGTGGTGGCCAGCGGGCCGCGGCGCTGGAACAGGTACTGCGCCACGGCGCCCAGCTTGATGTTGCACTTGTCGTCATACACCTCGCTGGTCACCGACAGCTTCTCAAACTCTGGCTTGGCGCTGCGGAGGGCAGGGACATGGCACGTACGTGAGTAATCCGCGTGTGTACACCAATCGCCCATGCCTGAAGCCCGGCGCCAAGGGCTTTGGCCTGCCTGTAGCCCTGCGCTTGTAGCCTGGACCAGGCAACCCATCGCCCTTCGCGCCCGGCCTCTGTCTCCCACTCTCTATCGTCCATTCAGCCCCGCACTTCGCAGCCCATTGCCCAACACGCCGCCGCCGCTCACCGCGCCGCCAGCACCGCCGCGGGGTGGTCCTGCAGGTTCTGCCCCACACCCGACAGGTCCGACACCACATCGATGCCGTGCTCCTTCAGCGTGGCGGCGGGGCCCACGCCCGACAGCATGAGCAGGTGCGGCGTGTGCACCGCGCCCGAGCACATCAGCACCTCGCCGCCAGGGGCCAGCTCGGCTGCGGGGTGGAACGCACGCGGCGGGCGTCAACGCGGTGCATGGGTCCCGATACAATACGGTACTTCACTGCGTGAGTTTGCTCTTTTGTGCTGTCAGCGGTCAAACCTTGTCAGACTACCCTTCGCACCATCATGCATTACACGCCCGGCACCCGCTGCCCGCTACCCCCATGCCCCCTGCTCACCGGTGAAGCGGTCGCCGAACTGCTGCATGGCGTACTCCACGCCGGTCGTGCGTGCGCCCGACGAGCCCTTCTCAATGTTGACCTTGGTGGCCCGGGCACCAATCACCACCTGACAAGCGGCAGGCAGGCAGGCCAGGCATGTCAGCACAACCCTCTACGTTCCCCATGTCAGGGTAGTGGCAACCGCCCCTTCAGCAGATTCCCAGCCGCGCACCCAGGCAGATTTCAAGCCGCAAAGCACTCCCCCGCCACCGCAGACCCCTGGTTAGGCCATCTCCGCCGTCCTTGCCATTCCACGCATCGAGCGCAAATCTAGAGCCTCGTCCCTCGCCCCTCCCGCCCCGCACCTTGAGGTTGCCGCGCGCCATGGCGGGCTTGAGGTAGGTGCGGTAGGTGTCGGCGCGCTGGCCCTTCTTCTGAGACACCTGGAACTCACCGAAGCCGTCCTGCGGTAGGGTGGTAGGCGAGGCGCGAGGGCGGCGGCGTTGCCTTTAAAACATGGGCTTTCTCACTGGCCAAGTACCCCTCGCCCTGCTCGTCAACAACCGCGTCATTAACCCTTCTCTGTAAACAAATTGTAGCATTTTAATACCTGCGGGTGGCTCCAGTCGTTGAAATCGGGGTTGGCGGGCAGGCCGGTGGCGGCGGCGGCCTTGAAGAACTCATCGTGCAGCACGTTCTCGTAGCGCGGCTGCTCCGTGTTCATGCTGCCCCCAGTGCCGTGGTAGGGCTTGGGGCCTGCAGGGTGGCAGTGTGGCTAACTTACCAATTACACAAGTGCCGCCTGCTTTTCTAGAGTGGGTGAAGCCCAGCCGGTGAGGCCGCCCAAATTCCTTAGCACGCGCCCGACAGCTGCCCCCAACACCCCGCCATGCCACGCCACGCCGTGCCAGCGGCCACGCTGTGCTCCCACGCACCGTCGGCGTAGCACTCCGCCTTGACGAACCAGTCCAGCACGTCCTTACTGCTCCAGCCCTCCAGGCCCCAAGCGTCGTAGTCGGCGGCGCTGCCGCGGTGGTACAGCGTGGCGTTAGAGCCGGAGGAGCCGCCCAGCATGCGGCCGCGGGCCAGGTAGATCTGTGTGTACGGGAGGGAGCCAAACCATTTGGATAACAACGGCTTTGCTGGTGGCTGTGGTCAGTTCAGCCGCATGCAGACTTGCTGATGGACGGAAGTGCTCGGTGACTGGATTCTGTGGGCAGATGACGGATGTGGGAAATTGAGGCGGCGCGTCTGCACTACCGGGTCGGTCGGCTGGCGCAAGCTACCGTTTGCGCCGTTCCGCCTCCCAGCCTGCTGCAGCGGCAGGTGCCGCCAGCAGCGACAGGTCTAGCCTGCCAACCTGCTCTGACACCCATCCTCCCTGCTCTCAAGGCCGACCTCCTCGAGCGATCGAAACACTGCTCGACTGCTCATAGCTACGCCACCTGCCCCATACGGCCACTGGCCGCACCTCGCGGGCCACCAGCTGCTTCTGTGTCAGCGACGACATGCCCCAGTCCATCACTGGGTGCGCGAACAAGCGGGTGATGCCGGCGGGCACAGCCACCTCCATGGCGTCACCGGTAGGGCCAGCCTGCGAGGAAAGGCGAGCCAGGTGCAGAGAGAGGGGGATAAGGGTGTGTGCTCACCCACACACCGTGGCGAAAGCTGGCAAGCACCGTGGCAGGCTGACGGACAGCGGAGCTCGCCCCAACCACGCACCTCCAGAACCAGAACCTTCTTGTTTCCATCAGCCGACAGCTTGTTAGCAAGCACGCACGAGGCAGTGCCACCCCCGACAAGCACGTAGTCGAACTTCTCCGAGCCAGCTGGGCCCGCAGCAGCACGCACCGACAGGCGACGTGCACCACCTAAAACATGCATGTAATTAAAGCACATGAGGTCGTTTTTCAGGGGATAAAGCTGGGGCGTCCGACCCGATGCTTGCATTGCGCACACCAGTTCTCACCGACGCGACGGGCTGCCATGGAGCGTGGCGCAGCGCCCTTGGTGGCGCCGCGCGTCACAGTCTTGGGTCCAAGCATCATGGCCAAACCGACGCGAAAGGTAGGCACAATCAAGCCTGGCCGCTGGTCACAAGCGAGCTGAGATAGAAACAAATTGAACTACAGCAGCAGCTACGGACCTGTTCTCTACAAGTGACAAGGGTGCCACTGTTGTTTGCGCGATCAAAAAGGGTCCTTGCATGGAGGCTTGCTTGCGGGACTCGGCCGACTCGCAGGGCAGCACGCGCATAAGACCTCATTGGCGTCTCTGAGTATACCAGATCACATTCAAGCAGCTACTTTAGAAGGGCTGTCGTCGACACGACGAGGAGTAGCTTGCGGCACAGTTTTAATGCACATACCCGTTTGCAAATGTTTGTCCGGCGCGTTGAGATATTCGGTCTGCATCGTTGGCTCCTTATCATGCTAGTCTCGCTCTGTGCTGTCAGGGTCAAAGCGTTGACTTCCCCACCCTGCCCGCTCCCTCTCGCCCCTCCCGGCCCCGCCTGCCCGTCTTCTTGCACCGGGACGGCTTGCTTGGGTAGGGTGTGCCGAATTGGGGGTGGGCGAGCGTAGCCATGGTGTTGGGGTCGCCACAGCACAGGTAGAAGGGGTTCACGCCGCTGACAGGGAGGACGGCGGCGACGGCAATGGCGAGGATCTTGGCGAGGATACTTCGGCCACGGCGCACGGGCCGCCGTCATGGCCGTGAACAGCGCGGTAATTGCGTGCGATGCGTTGGGTAGCAGCGGCACTTGGTCGTATTGCCCTGCCCCTACTGCCGGCACTCGCATCTTTCCCAGCTCGGCTGCTCCGACTGTTGGTACCTTCACTGGTCGTCGGCGCTTATTCGCGGCTTCAGCAGACGCGGCTGCGGCGCCTTGCGCGGCCTTGCGCTTTGGCCTGCCAGACGTCGGGCGTTGCCAGGGGAGGGGCCTTCCCTCATTCCTTGGGCGTGGCTTCAAGGAGCCAGCTTGGCCGGCGCTCTGGAAAGGCGATGGTGCGCACTAACTGCCGCTGTCTGCCATCTGTTTGGCGACTGTTTGGCGACTGCTGCTGCTGTATGCAAATTTTGACTGCACGTCGGCAATGGAATTGACAGGGACTGACAATCCAGAACCGGTGGCTGGGAGATGGCCCCGCCCTACGGCCGACCGTGCATTACACTGTGATATTGGCCATGCCGCCAGTGGCCACACAACGCCCGTTGCACGCCACGGGACGACGCCAACCTGCCCATACCCTGTCCCATCGCACCGAGTGACCATGCCGCCCATGCGGCATGCCCTCAGCCATAAGACACAATCAAATGACTTGCAACCTGCACACACCAGAACCCACCTTCAGATCTGCTCCATCCTAAATCATGCCAGATGTCTCACGCCTGCTCATGCTAACGGCTCGGCTGATACGTCGCCCCTGGTCTCAACCCTGTGCCGCCGTGCTTGCCGCCACCACAACAAGCACGCAACACGCGGCACGTGCCACTGAACTACCCTGCCTTTTGCATGGCTGCACCGCTACAGTATGGTAGTGCTACCTGCCTGAACTGCTTGTCCACCACCCGTGGGTCACAGCCCCTGTGCTCTTGCACTGTTGATGCTTCACCAAAGCATACATGGCCTTTTATTGCATGCGAGGCACCCTCGACGCCCCCACGCTCACGCATCGCAGGGTTCCAGTTCTAAATGCAAACGCGCTGCAATCAAGACGTCGCAATCGCCGCTGAGGCTGCTTTTGCAACTTAAGTAAATCAAACTTCCCAGACGCATTTGGGATGGCTGTCATGCCCTCAAAACCCAACGTGCCCCGAATCAACCACACCATTTGGAGGCGGCGGGCGTGTTCCCTTGCCATTCGTGCCCATGCCATGTATAACGGTATTGCACACGCACGGCAGTCCACACAGTTCTGAACCGGCGCTGGGGGCCACGCGTTGTGGCAAGTAGACAAGAATATTACCGCCATTAACATTTCCGGTCAATCGTAAACACATCCCCACTTCGAATGTCATACTCCATGCAGAGTGAGCAGTATACCCGACCCTGAGCTAGCCATATACTACCCAACAATCATTTCCTAAATTACTGAAAGCGCCTGCGCTCACTCTTTCCCGTCCGCGCTGGCCTCGCCCTCCGCCGCAGCGGTGTCAGCTCCCGCCGATTCCCGCCGCCCGCGCTCATCGGATCCCGCTGACTTGTTGCCGCGCGCCTTGCCGGACGATTTGCCGCCGCTGCGGCCACCGCCTCCCCCGCCTCCCCCGCCGGCTCCACCTGCACCCAGGCCGCCCAGGCCCATGTCCCCCATGCCGTACGCACCCAGCCCCGCCGCCGCCATCCGCGCCAGCTGCTCCCGGCCGAGCTGCTGCTGCTGCTGCTGCTGCACTGCCGCCAGCAGCTGCGCCGATTGTATCTGCGCCGCCAGCGACTGCTGCTGCTGCTGCAGCCCCGCCCCGAACATGTGCCCCGCCGCGCCGTAGCCGCCGGCGCCCATGCCCATGCCTGCGCCCATGCCTGCTCCTAGGCCCATGCCCGCGCTCATGCCCGCGCCCATGCCCATGCCGCCGGTCATGCCGCCGCCCATGACGCCACCCATGGCGGCAGCCTCACCTCCCGTCGCGCCCAGCGCGGAAGCCGCCAGCTGCTGGTGCTGCGCTGCCGACAGTCCGCCCCACAGATGCTGCCCGCCGCCGCCCATGGCCATCCCCATCCCCATGCCCATCCCCATTCCCATTCCGCCCAGCGCGCCAGCGCCGCCGAACGCGCCGGCGCCCATGCCCATGCCTGCCTCCGCCGCCAGGCCCGCTGCGGCCTGCGCCTGCGCCAGGCGTATGGAGCCCATCAGCATCTTGGCCCGCTCCTCCTTCATCTGCCGGTCCATCGCCTCCAGCTGCTGCCAGCGCTCCAGCACCTCCGGATCAACACGCCCGGTGGCGCCCTTGTCGCCGTCTTTGTCGCCGTCTTTGACAGCCCCCTTGTCACTGCCCTTGTCGCTGCCTTTGTCGCCGCGCTTGTCGCCGCGCTTATCGCCGCCTTTGTCACCGCCTTTGTCGCTGGAACGACCTTCGCGCTCGCCGCGGTTCTCGCGCTCACTGCCATCACGGTCACCACCACCGCCGCCGCCGCCAGCCGCACCGGTGCCCCAGCCGGCACCCGTGAAGCCGCCATGCAGCATGCCGCCCATGCCTCCGCTCGGAAGCCGCACACCTCCCAGCATTGCGCCTCCGAAGCCGCCCAGGCCGCCAAACCCGCCTGCTGCAGACATCTGCGCCGCCTGGGCGGCTGCTGCTGCCGCGGCGGCGGCGGCGCTTGCTGCCGCCTGCTGGTTCTGCTGCTTCAGCCGCTGGTCGCGCTGCTTGGCGGCGGCCGCCAGTGTGCGCGGCCCTGCGGAGCCACTGCGAGCGCTGGATGGCTGGCGGTTCAGGGCGGCGGCGGTCTGGGTGCCGCTGGTGCCGCGTGAGGTGCTGGGCGCGCGCGCTGCAGCCTCACACTCGGCCTCAGCCTCGCCGCCAGCATCGGCGGCCGCCGTGTCGCCGGCCTTCGGCGTCGTGGCCGCGGCCTTCTTGAAGGGGCTGGCAGCAGCGGCCTCGCCGCCGGTACCGACCTCAGCATCCGCGTCGGCGGTCGCTGCCGCGGCTCCGCCGCTTGCAGCCGCTGCGCCAACGGAGGCCGCGCCCGTGCCGCCCGCACCGGAAGCCGCGGGCGCGCCCCTGGCGTCACTAGCCCCGCCTGCAGCACCGTCGGCAGCATCGGCATCCTCCGGCTGCACAACATCGCCCTCGGCGCTGCTGGTCGCGCCACCGCCGTCATCGCCGTGACCGTCACCGCCGTGACCTGCACTCGAGTCGGCTGCGCCGCGGTCGCCGCCCCGCCCACGCCCACCGCCTCTTGCTTCTTCGTCTCCGCCTTGGCCATCACCTGCTGCCGCTGTCGCTGCAGCCGCAGCTGCGCCCATGTTGGCCGCGGCCAGCAGCGCGGCACGCGTGCGCAGCCTCTCCGCCAGGATCTGGTGCTGAGCCAGGGCACTCAGGCTGCCCACGGCGCCTAGCCCGCCCAAGCCGCCCATGCCGCCTAGCCCGCCCAAGCCTCCAAAGCCGGCCAGGCCTCCAAGCCCGCCCATGCCCATGCCGCCCAACCCGCCCAGCGCGCCCATGCCGCCCGTGCCTCCCAGCGTCAGCCCCATGCCGGCCCGCGCCGCCGCCGCCGCTGCCAGGCTGTTCATCACCACGCCGCCGCCCAGCCCGGCGGCGCCAGCCACCGCCGCCGCCCTCGCGCTGGCAGCGGTGGCGCCGCCGACGTTGACCAGCGCCGCGGCGCGCTCCTCCCGCAGCCGCTGCAGCACCTGGCGCATTGCGAACGGCATGGACAGCTCGTGGCCGTAGGCCTTGCGGTCGCGCGCGCAGCAGCGCGGGCACCAGTAGTCGTCGGGAATGTACTTGGGCTTGCGGCTGCGGCGCAGGCTGGAGGCCAGCGAGCCGCCCAGCCCGTCGTCGTCGTCGCTGCCGTCGCCGGCGCCGCCCCATCCGGCGGGCGGACGGTGCAGGCCCACGCACTCGAAGTGGTACCACTCGTCGCAGTGGTCGCAGCCCAGCATGGGCTCGCCCTCCGCGTACAGCCGGCGGCACAGGCAGTACACAGACGACATCTCCGCCAGCCGCTCGCACTCCTTGTCCACCTGAACAAGAGAGCAAGGGCCCAACGGGTGTAGGGGTGCGCCATGACGTCTTGGAGTCCGCTTGTAGCTGCAGTGACATACTATTCAAGTCTGGAGGTTGCAAATGGTCGCGAAAAGCCGCGCCCGTCAAACCGCACCCCGCCCGGCTCCTGGCCCGGCTCCGCTGGCTGTGCCCCAAGTCTCGACCCCCACCCACCTTGACGGGCAGTGCCGACGCCGCCGTCAACGTGCGCCGCGCCCGCGCCAGCAGGCCCTGCACGACGGGCCGGTTGGCGTCCGCGCCCGCCGCGTTGCGCAGTGCCGCCTCCACCTCCCGCACCTCGTCCAGCCAGGCGCGCGTCACCGCCTGCCGCGCCTGCAGCGCCGTCACCAGCGGGTCCGAGGGCGGCACGCCGGAGGCCTCGGCGTCACGCAGCAGCCTCGACAAGGCGTCCAACGTCAGCCTGCGTGCAGACAGAGGTGTGCGCCGCGGGAAAGGGTTCGTTAGGACGCAGGTTTGGCTGCAAGAGATGTTGAGGTGGGTTGAGGTACGGTGTTGAAATGCCGTGCAGTTTGACGGAGGGCAATGACGGTACGCCGCCCCGTACGCATGCCCATCGAACCCAATCCGGGCCTCCATCCGGGCTCCAAAACAGGCTCCGACCCACTTCTGCGAGCCGAAGACCAGCGGGCCGGCCTTGACACGCCACCCCTCCAGCTTGAGCAGCAGCAGCGCCGCCGTCAGCAGCTCCGACGCGTCCACCTCGCAGCAGCAGCCCTGTTTGATGATCTCGCGCAGCACGTGCGCCGACGCCGCCAGCGTCTCGGGCGGCGGGCCGGCACTGCCCTTGGGCTTGGGGGTTGGGGTGGCCCCGGCGCCCTTGCCGGCAGTGGTGGCAGCGGCGCTGACGGCGGAGCGCTTGGATGCTGTGATGAGCGTCTCGTGTGCGGACAGCAGCTGCCGTGCCAGGGCCTGAAAGGGATAGGCAGCGGCGGGAAGGACAGGAGGGGCGCGGGGTTGACCGTCACCCGCCGTCTCTTTGGGAGCTGAGCCTGCGACGCAGACCCCTGCCGCCTGCCAGCCGCAGCCCTCGCCATCCGTCCTTACAACCCCCGGGCCTCAGCCCCGCTGGTGTCTCGGCCCTGCGCACCTCCCATCGCCTGAAGTCGTCCACCGCCGCCCGCAGCTCCCCCTCCTCCGGCAGCTCCACCCGCAGCGCCTCCGCCCCCGCCAGCAGGTCCTCCAGGTCAGACAGCAAGGGACGCCGAGTGCGCCGGAACCTGAGAGGGCCAGGGCACGTGTTTGATTGCGTTGTGTATATGCATGTGCAAGAGCATACCGTATGTGAAGCTGTGTGTTTGCGGTGATAGCCCCGAGCTGCCGTCCCGCCCCCTACTATCGCTTGCAACTGTCGCCTCTCTGCCTGTGCTCCGCTAGTTTGGCTTACTCCGGTTTAGTATGGGCCTGTATTAACAACCCCATGCCCCCGCCCGGCGCCGGCGCCCACCTGCTGCACAGCGCCTCCAGGCTGCCCACGTCCTGGCGCGTGGTGGCGGCGGCGCACAGCGGGCACGCCCAGCGCTTGGCGTTGCGCGCTCCCGCCGCCGACAGGCCGCAGCACCGGTGGTGGTACACGTCGCCGCAGGCGCAGCATATCATGACCGTGTCCTCCGCGCCCGACGTGCTCTGGCACAGGCACATGATGGGCGGCTGCCCCGGCGCCGTCCGCGCCAGCAACGCCGCCACGCCGGCGCCGCCCTTGGCCGCCAGCTCGGGGCCGCCGGCGACGCCGATGACGGCGGCCAGGGGGTCGGTGTCGTCGTCGTCGTCGTCCGAGTCGGAGCGCGGCGGCCGCGGCGGCAGGCCCCGCAGCAGCTCCGGCGGGATGGCCTGCGGCAGGACCATGGCCAGAGCCGACGACGGCAGCGGCAGCGGCTCCTCCGCGGCAGCGCTGGCGGCAGCCGCGGCCGCCCCACCGTCCGCAGCACCGCCGTCAGCCGCTACCGCTGCTGCCCCGTCTGCGGCTGCGGCTTGCCCGCCCTCCTGCTCCCCCTTCGCCGCGCTCGGCTCGCCGCCTGCCGCCTTGTCCTCGGCCCTTGCCGCGCCGTCCTCCTCCGCACTGCCGCCCAGCGCCGCCTCGTCCTCGTCCGCCTTCAGCTCCGCCTCCGTGGCCGCCCGGCGGACCCCAGCGCCCTCTCCGGCCCCCGCCGCCTCCAGCGCCTGACTGGCCGCCAGCACCAGGCGCCCGCTGCGCACCGGCTCCAGCCGCAGCAGCGCCGCCAGCGCCAGCGCCGTGGTTGAAGTGAGAGAGACCAGCGCCCGGTCCATCTGGAGAGAAGGGCGCGGGGGCGGCGGCGGGGCACGTGCGGGTTACGGCAGGAGCCGTGCCAACAAGATGAGTGGCAGGGACAAGGAAACGCTCGTGCTAGCCGGCCACAACCTGCCTGGGCAACCAAACGCCACAGACGACAAACCAAGAGGGCTGCCATCCAACCGTCCCAACCGTCCCAGCTGCTCTGTCTAGGCCGCCAACGCCCCCCGTATCCGTACCTTGACGACGGAATTGCGGCGCAGCAGCGTCTTGCGCAGCCGCTCCCGCCACGCCTCCGCCTCCGCCAGCGCGCGCACCGCCGCCTCCTCCAGCTCCGGGTCTGGGCCCAGCGGGCTGGTCATCGCCTCCTCGTGCATCAGCGCCAGCGTCTCCAGCGTCACACGGCCCCGCCCACCCAAGCCCACGCCCACGCCGCCACCGCCGACGACCCCAACACCGAACCCGGAGCCAGGGCCGGCCCCGGGTACTCCCGCCTCGGCTGCGCCGCCCATGCCGCTGTCCCCTCCAGGCAGCAGCTGCTCGCCACCGCCGTAGCCGCCGCTCATGTAGTCGTCATGCGTGCCGCTGGACTCCATGGCTTCCGGCAGCTGCTGCTGCGGCAGCAGCAGCGCCGCCAGGCGGCCGCACCGCCGCTGCTGCTCGTCCAGCAGCGCGTCCAGGGTGCCCAGCACGTCGGGCGCCAACGGCAGCCCTGCGCCCTGCTCGCGCCAGGCCAGCAGCTCGCCCTCGCTGATGGGCAGCGTGTGGGGCGGCGGCGCGCGCGCGGCGGCCAGGCGCGCCAGCACGCGCATCTCGAAGGCCGTGGCCTCCACCACCGCGCCCGACAGCGCGGAGCGAAGCACCTGTGAGTGGAGGCCGGACGTTA
The DNA here is from genome assembly GCF_000002595.2 of Chlamydomonas reinhardtii. Lineage (NCBI taxonomy): Eukaryota > Viridiplantae > Chlorophyta > Chlorophyceae > Chlamydomonadales > Chlamydomonadaceae > Chlamydomonas > Chlamydomonas reinhardtii. The sequence continues at coordinate 3,652,284 of NC_057015.1, forward strand.
CAGGAGAGGAGGCGAGGCCCGCTCCATGAAAGCAAGGTGTTGGGCTACAACTGGCAGTGCCCTGGCAACTTGCATTTAGACAACGTTGCGTGTGCGGCCCGCCCCGCCCCCCTCAAAGAAGCGGCACCACTTACGGGGTCCACGGGCAGGTGCAGCGCTGCGGCCTTGTCCAGTGCGGCACGTGCGGCTTTGAGCGGCGCCGGCGGCGGCACCTCCCGGGCCGGCGGCGCGGCCGGCGGCTCCTGCTCCTGCTCTTGCTGCATCGCGCCGCCCGCGCCACTGCCACCAGCAGCACCAGGGCCGTCTGCGTCCATAGGCTCAGACGCGCCCCGGCCGGCCTTGGCGGCTGCCGATAGCGGCGGCGGCGAGCCGCCCTCCAGCTCCGCCGCCGCCGCCGCCGCCACCAGTGCCAGTGCCGCTGCGGCCTCCGCCTCCGCCGCAGCCTGTTCCTCCAGCGGCAGGAACACCAGGCCAAACACCTCCCGCACCTGCGATGCAGACGAGGCAGGCAGGCAGCAGGCGCAATGTGACGAGCCCTTTCGCTTCCAAAACACCCGCGGCAGCGACCCACACATCGTCGAGGCCTGTCGCGTCAGCGCGTCCCAAATCCTCTCCCGTCCCCAGCTACGCACTTTGCGCTCCATCCGTGAGCGGTGTGACTGCAACGCCCCGCCTCCCTGCCCAGTCCACTCACGTGCGCGTTCCACTTGACCGCCTCCAGCCAGCAGCGCACCCGCACCAGCTCCGGGAACTGCAGCCCCAGCTGGCCGCCCTCCGCCACCAGCGCCTCCGCCGCCGCCACCAGCGACTCGTCCGGCTCCAGGGTGGGCTCACACAGCACCTCCTGGGGCGCCGGGATGGGAACGGGGCAGTGGGGCAAGGATAGTGAGCAAGAAGCACGGCGGGAGACCGGGATGTGCTGCGCATGGCCGTAGTGAAAAGGAACTGAGGACACCTGGAAAGGCACCAGTGCACAAGCACCCGCGGCACCGAGCCGCAAGCCTCGTCAAACTCTCCCGACCCCTCTTCATAACATGCCGGCCCGCTCCCGGTATACGCTCCCCCCCCCCGCCCGCCCCCGCCTCACCGCCGCCCTGTCCCTGAACAGCGAGGCGCCTGTGAGCAGCTGCCTGAGCGCCGCCAGGTGCGCCTGCGGCAGGCAGTGCGCCGCGAAGCCCAGCGCCTCCGCCGCCGCCAGCGCCGCCTCCACCTGCTTGGCCGCCGGGTGCTCGCCGGCGTCCGCCTGCAGCAGCAGCCGCTCTGCAACGGCACAGGCAAGGTGGGTCGCAGTCAGAGGCGGCGGCTACAATATAACTCCACAGCAGCAGTGCGGTCGGATTCTCACTGGTAGCCTTGAATCATGCCAAGCCAGCCATAATTGACTCGGCCTTGCCGCTCGCCCTCTGGACCTGCCGCCTGCCCCAGGCCCCTTCCCCGCGCGCCCTCCCCCCACCCCCACCAGCCTGGCCCCACCCGCCTGGCCGCACCTGACGTGTCCATCCAGCGCTGGGCTCCCTCGCACAGCCGCGTCATAACCGCCAGCCGCTCCAGCCGCAGCCCCAGCCGCGCCCCCTCGGACACAAACGCCTCCAGCTCCTCCACACTGGCAGGAAGGTCAGCTGCCGCAGCAGCCGCGCCGCCCTCCTCACCCGTCGCCGCCTCCGCACCCTCGCCCGCCTCCGGCCCCGCAGCAGCCGCACCACCTGCAGCGCCACCGCCACCCGCCGCCCGTGCCGGGTCCCGCACCGCGCTGGCGTCCACCGCAAGCAGGGCCTGCGCGCGGCGGTCCCAGGCCGCCGCCGCCTCGTGCCGCTGCCTCAGCGCCTCGTAAACCTCGCCGCCCACCGCGCCCATGGCGGCCGCCTCCGCCAGCGCCTCCGCCAGTGTGCTGAGGGTGGTCTTGGCGGAGGCGCTGCCCAGCAGCCGCCGCGCGCTCTCCTCCCACTCGCGCCGGCGGATGAGCGCGCGCAGGCCCTCCGCCTCCGGCATCTCCACGCCCATGCGCTCGCCTGGCAAGGGCGTTCATATTCCAAATCATATGGCCGCATGGAGATGATGAGCATGGTGCTAATGAACGGCCGTGGTATGCTAGGGTTGCGGCCTAGAGCCGGCTCATGCGGCAGAGCGATATGGTGTCACACAAACACACATGCGCGCGCACACACACATACACACACAAACACACACACACACACATGTGCATACGCACACACGCACCAGCGTGCAGCAGCAGCCGCATCTCCTTCAGCGGCGGCGCGGGCTGCCTGCCGCCGCTGGCCGCCTGCACTCGCGCCAGCCAGTCCGCCGCCTTGTCCAGCAGGTCGCTGAGCTGCCGCACCTCGGGCAGCGAGACCTGGGGCGCCAGCGGCAGGGGCAGGGGCAGCGGCGCCGGGCACGACTGGTGAGACCATGGCGTGGTAGGGCGGATGACTCCGCCATTGCATTCACACGCTAAGACGCAGGGGCAGAGCAGTGGCATAGCACCGTGCACGAGCTCCCCAGCGGCCCTGCGCAGTGGCTGCGGCACGGTGCTTGGACCTTAAGGGTGGCTTCCCCGCCAGCCCCAATGAGCCCCGCCGCCTTCCCCAACGCCCGAAGCCTCGGCCCGCCGCGCCTGTGCCTACCGGCAGCTCCCCCAGCTGCTCCACGAACGCCCTCAGCTCCGCCAGCGGGGCCTTGCGCCGCAGGAGCTCCTTGGCGGCCGCCGCCGCCGCCTCGCAGCGGGCCAGCAGTGGGCCCGTGGCGGCGGCCTCGGGCAGTGGCAGCAGCACACGCGAGGTGGTGATCTGCGCGGGGCACAGGTCGGAAGGGGTTTCCATGCATGACTAGTTAGGAGCACACGATGCTGGGACGGCACGAGGGCTGTGTTGTGAGCGGCTCTGGCGGTGCCGGGTCAACCGGTGCAGGACAAGCACTGGGATGCGGCAGTCATGCATCGGCTCCACATACACACGTGCGCACACGCAGTCGTGAGCACACACACCTCTTGGTGCAGCTGCCGCAGCTGCGCCAGTGTGGGGCGCTGTTCGTACGGCCAGGCCTGGCTACTGCCGCTGCCGCCACAGCTGCCCTCCGGCGGCAGTAGCAGCTGGCGGGCTACTGCTGCCAGCTCGCGGCCGGCCGCCAGGCGTTGCTGCAGGTCGGTGAGCTCGGGAAGGTCCACCAGCAGCCCCGCGGCCTGCAGCGGGGGGACAGAGGTGTGTGTATTAAAGAGCACAAGGAGAACAAAGCACAAAAGCAGTGTTTGCGATGCCAGGACAGTGGCGTATGTGTGTGCGTGTGTGTGCGCATGTGTTGAACAGCGAATGGAAATGAGACCCGCCCAAATGCCGTGTGTATGTGCGTGTAAGACACAACGTACGATGCCAACGGGTGAAGCGGTCGCGGAGCGCGCATACGTGTGACGCGACCAACAGTCAGCGCATCAGCGCACATCACCCCTTACCCCCTCTCACCTTGGCGCCCAGCTCTTCCATCGCCGCCAGCGGCACCAGCGGCCTCTCCTCCACATCCTCCGCCGCTGCCGCCTCCCCACCGCCCGCCGCCCCGGCTGCCGGCAGCGGCCCCATCAGCGCCACGTACTCCTCGCGCCAGGCGCGAGCGGCGCGCGCTAGCTCGCGCAGCTTGGGCAGCGCCGGCGCCACCATGGGCGGCGGCTCCACCCGCAGCACCGCGTCCAGCGCCTCCAGCGCGGGCCGCCCGCGGGTGGCCGCCATGACGGCGTGGCTCCACTCGCGCGCCGAGCGCAGCGCCGCCTCCGACTCTCTGCGGCGTGGTGGGGAAGTGTAGAGATGGGGGATGGGGAAGTGTGGGAATGGGGATGGGGATGGGAGTATTTGCATCAGTGCATGACGACAAAGGAAAGCCGCCAAGTGGGATTGGCATGATCACGGCCAGGGTGGAGATTGGGACCACGACCGCCTCCGCCACACACCACCGTCCCCCTCCACCACCACCCACCTGGCCTCGTCCATGTCGCGGCCGCCCCACACGAACTGCTCCGCCTCGCCCAGCGCCCCCTCCACCTCGATGGGCCGCGCCGTGCCCGTCCGCAGCAGCGCCCGGCAGCGGCCGCCCCAGGCCGCCGCCGCCGCCACGTGCTGAGCCTGCAGCGCCGCAAGCTGTGCATCCGGGTGTTGGTGTTGCTGGTGCTGCTGGTGTTGCGCGGGTGTCGCCGCGCTCCTGGCCGCAGCCGCCAGGCCCACTGGCGCAAGCACAGCTGCAGCTGCAGGTGTGGGTGGCGCGGGAGCGGCTGCGGCTGCGGCTGGCGCTGGCTTGGTGCCGTGCGGCGCAGCCACTGCCACGGCTGCTGAGGGCTGCGGCGTGCGCGATGTCTGGGCCCTGAAGATGGGCCGGGCCGAGCCAGGCCCAATGAGCGGATCGTCGTCGTCGTCCGCGCTCTCCGACTTGAAGCGAGCAGCCATCCCGGCGCCAGTGCCTCCGCCCCCGTCTAGGTCCATAGGCGCCGCCCCGGCCGCCGCCCCCGGCTCAGCCTTCACAGCCACATGCCCCGCCACCGCGCCAAGGCCCGGCTCTGCCTTCGCCTCGGACTTGCACGCGCCCCTCCAGCCCAGCGCGCCGCCACCGACGCCGCCAGCGCCCTCGGTGGCGCCGACCGCCGGCGCCGTCGACGCCGCCACCAGCGCGTCTGCCTGGGCCGCCGCCAGCGCCGCCGCCTCGGCCTCAGCCGCCGCCAGCCGCTCCGCAGGCACGCGCGCCGCCACGTCCTCCGCCAGCTCGGCAAGCTCGCGCAGGCTGTGCCGGTACACCAGCCGCCACCGGGCCGGCGCGCAGCCGCACAGCGCGTCGGCGTGCAGGCAGCACACCAGCTGGCCGGGGCAGCAGTCGCACTCTACCGCGCTCAGGTGCAGCGGCGCACGGCACACCTCGCACTCCGCCTCCTCGTCCGCCGACGGGGCGGCGGCGGCCGCGGTCGCGACCGTGCCAGCTGCGGAGGTTATGCCGCCGGTTGCAGCAGCGCCGCCAACCGGCGCGGAGCCGGCGCCGCCTGGTGGGGCGTCTGCGGCGCCAGTCTTTCGGCTCTTGCGGTTCTTCCGGCGGCCGGGCAGCGCTAGAGCGCTCGCCGAGGCACCTGTACCACCACCACCACCACCGCCACCGCCGTCGCCACCGCCAGCCGACGCGCCGCCGGTGGCTGCGGCCGCCCCACCCGCGCCCATGCGCCTGCTGCGGACGACACCTGCGTCGTGGAGCCGCCCGAACGCACACGGACATCCCCAAATGCGTCAGCACGTTTCACAAAGACAAGCTCCGATACCGGTACCTCTGGCCGCCCCGCCGCGCTCACCTTGTGCCCACAGCCCCAGCCACAGGCGCTGCTCCTGCTGCGCCAGGCGCCTGAGGGCCGGCACCAGGTAGCTGCAGGGCGCCGGCGCCGCCTCGCGCCGCGCTGACGTCAGCAGCAGCTCCTCGGCGCCCAGCAGCTGTGTGAAGGCAGGCACAAGAGCGCGTATTACAAGCCAGCTGGCATGCGTTACGGTATCACATGCCGGGGTCTCCACCTTGGTTGCCGCCTCACATGCTGCCCCCGCGCTGTACACCACGCCGCAGGCCCCATCCCATCACACACGCGCTCTCACCGGCGGCCGCTTGAACAGGCGATACCGGGCCGCCGCCGCCGCCGCGTGCAGCGCCCACTGCGGCGGCGCCAGCGCCACCGCCTCCGCCAGCCCCAGCCCCAGGAACACGGCGGCGTGGTAGGTGCCCGGCCACGTCACCACCAGCTCCCCCGGCGCCTGCGTCACGCCGTACACGGGTAAGCCGCCGGCAGCCAGCGTGCGCGGGTTGAGCATCACTGCCAGCTGCAGCAGCGGGTCGAGCTGGTTCTTGGCCTGGGGTGCGGGGGAGCAGGAGGAGCAGAGGGGAGCCGGAGGGGGGGGCGGGTGGAAGGGTTTTTGCCTAGGCAGCGGCGGACCAGAGACCAACACCACAAGCAGGGGCAAGCAGGGGCCACAACCCCACCAGTCACCTGCAGCCGCAGCGGTACTTGCCCCCTTCCCCTCTTGTTCCCCACCTCCTGGCGGGTTGCCGCGCGGAAGGCGCGCTCAAAGAGGTGCTGCGCCGCCGCCGGCACCGCGTACCAGCGCCGGCCGCTGCCGCCGGCGCTGCCGCCCTCGCCGCCGCCACTGCCAGCCCTGTGTGCCGGCGCGTGCAGCCAGTGCGCGGCCGCCAGCCCGGCGTCCTCGGTGTGCCAGCAGCAGGTGGAGAAGGTCATGCCGGCGGTCAGCCAGGGCGAGGTGACGCCGGGCAGCACCGCGCCGGGCGGCAGGTGCCGAAGCAGCCAGCCCTGTGAAGCAGGAGCAAGAAAAAGGGAAGGGGCACGGGTAGTCGTTCCCAGTCGTGGAGGTCGGGGGCATGCAATATATATGGATGGGACTGCTGTTTTGTCCATGGCAGCAAGCGTTAGAGGTTGTTGAGACAAGACACGGAACCCAACAACGCCCATGCAGCGCACGCATGCCATCCCCACGGCGTCGCAAGTTCGCATGCCCTACCTCGAGCCGAGGCAGGATGTTGAGGTTCCAGCCTTGTCCCGTAGCCGCAGGCGCAGCTGCAGTGGGCCTCGGGAATCCGCTGCCGTGCGTGGCTGCGTCCAGGTCTGCGCTGATGAGCACCTCCGCCTCGTCCTCCACGCCATCCACCAGCCGCCAGTATTCCTCCTCCACCTCCTCAGCAGACAACTGGCGAGAAAAGGCCAGCCGGGCGGAAGCGAGGCGACAAGGAAGGTTGAAGACCGAGCGAAAGAGTTCAGTCACAAGCGGGTTACAGGCCTGTGGGTGAACCTGTGCGTGCTGCGCCCAAAGTTATTCCGCACGCGCCGCTTTCTGTTTGCTCCTTCGCGCCGACCCACTCACCTTCTTGGCTTTGGACTCGCTGCCCCAGTGGCTTTTCCGCATTGCCGCCGCCATCTCCTCAAACTCCGGCCAGCCCATCTCGCCGCCGTCGGCGAACAGCGCCCCCGCGGCCTCGGCGCGCGCGCAGCGCGGACACAGCCAGTCACCCTCCGGAACCGCGGCCAGTGGCGGCATGAGGCAGTACAGATGGTAGCCGCGGTCGCAGCAGTCACACAGCAGGATCTCGGCCTCATTCTGGCCGCTGCTGCACAGCTCGCACACCAGCGTGTTGATATCACTGGGCAGGCCGGAGCCGGGCGGCGAGGAGGGAGAGGCCGGGCCGGCAGCGGGCATGGCGGCTGCGCCGACGCCGCCGGCGTATGCGGCTGAGTCGGTGTCAGGGGAGACGTCGACGCTGCGCGGCGCGCGGCCCCTGCCGCCTGCGGCGCCGGCAACGGCCGCTGGCGCAGCGGCTTTGGGCTTGGCCTTGAGGGAGGCGGCGCAGGTGATGGCGGGCGGCGTGGTCTCGCGCTAGAGCAGGCGGGTGAGGAGCAAGGGAAGAGGTCCATGCATGTCTGGGATGGGGTAGCGGCGGAATATCGAGCAGCAACGGGTGTACCTCCCAAGATTTCGCCCAACCCACATCAATTCCCACGGCCCTGCCAACTCCGTCGATCCGACCCAGCACTCACCCCGCCCGGCACTCCCTCCTCGCCCCCTCCCGTCTTGCGCTTCTTCTGCACTGGCACCGGCGGCCGCTCCCGCGCCTCCCGCAGCTCCGCCGCAGCCGCCGCCTGGTCTGCCAGCTTCGCTGAGGGCTTGCGGATGCGCTTGTTCGGGTCCTGGGGCTGCGCGGCCTCCGCAGCGCCGCCACCTGCTGACGGAGACCAGTCGGCGCCGGCCCCTGCGGCCCCTAGTAGGGCTGCGGATGTGGCAGGTGCGGCTGCGGGCTCCGTGCCCGGCGCCGCGGGCTTCTTAGGTGTCGCGCACAGGCCTAGCATTGCCTCCAGGATTTCAGCCGCCTCGGCCGCCTCAGCCGCATCCTCCTCCTGCTGCGCTGCCTCTGCAGCGGCGCGGGCGGCGGCCGCGGCAGCGCGCGCGGCCGCAGCCCGCGCCTCCTGCTCCGCTTGCTCCTGCTCTAGCTGCTGCTGCTTTGCCAGGCGCTCCTGCTGCCGCTTGGATTTGGGCATTTGGGGCTGCGCCGCCCCCGCTGCAGCGTCGCCACCATCGGCCCCGTCGGCCCCCGCCTTCGGCTTGCCCTTGCCCTCCGGGCCGTCGCCAGGGCTGGCGTATGCGGAGCCCGTCGCGCCATCCCTGCCATCCCTGCCTTGCGGCTTGCGCGCGCGCTTCCGCTCCGCATCCTCGTCACCAGACCCCGACGCGGCACCAGCACGCGGCCACGAGCGCCCCGACAGGCCCTCGTCCGCACTGTCCGCGCCCTTGCCCATCATCGCGCCCTCCTGCTTCACCGCGCTTACGCCCTCTGCACTAGCACCGGCACCTGCGCGGGCGGCAGCAGCAGGCGGCCCACTGGCTCCGGCGGGCTCAAGAGCTACCAGCCGCTTGCGCTTGAACGACCGCGGCCCTCCATCTGCGGAAGCTGCTGTGGTGCCGCGCTGTGACTCTGGCGGGGATGCCGTCTGTGACACGGCCGGCGCCGCCGCGGCGCGTGGCGTCCGTCCCGCTGCCGTCGTCCCCGCAGCCGCCGGTACGCCCGCGGGCAGCGGCGCCGCCCGCCGCTCAATGCGGCGCATCGACGGCGGCAGCAGGTTCAACCCCGGCTGCGGCTGGGATCCCGAGCGCGGCGCGTCGGCCGTGGCCGCGGCAGTTGCCGCGCTGCCGCCTGCCCCAGTTGCAGTGCCGCCGGCACCGCCGCCCTCGCCCTCCCCAGCCTCGTGCTCTGCCTCCAGCCCCAGCTGCCCCGCCTTGCGCGCCGCCTCCGCCTCCGCCTTCACGGCTGCCAGGGCTGCCGCGGCGTCGCCGGTGCCGTTCTTCCAGTCCTCGTACGGCAGCAGGTGCTTGACGTACAGCTGCCGCATGCCGTACGCCAAGCTGGTGGCGCCCTTTTCTGAGATCTGGGGGAATGTGCATTGGAAATAGAGGGTGTTTGTGTATAAGATGAGTTGCGTTTAAATGTGTGCTAGGTTGCGGGGCGCCGTGCCCTTGGGTCTTGCCTCGGTAGGGAGGGTAGCTTGGGTGGTGCCTCCTTGGAACCCCCAGCCTATCTCACGCCCCGCTGGCGGCGTCAGACGGCCTCGCCTTGCCCCAGCAAGCTCACAACGCTTAAGGAAACGCAACGCAATCTGCTGAGGTAGAAAGCAAGCCGCGGTCGTTGGACGCGGCACCGTGGGGAACGGTCTGGCGCACCTGCAGCACCTTGGCCACCTCCTTCCAGCGCTTCTGCTCTGTCACCGCCGAGTAGCCTCCCCGTCGTTGCACGGCCTTCAGGAGGACAAATATATCGATATCTTTGCCAAGGAACTGCGGATACTTCCATTTCTTCAGCTCTTTGCCCTGGGTTTGCAGAAACTTGTCATAATCGAGGTAGAAGTCGGTCAGCTGCTGGGCAAAATCCCGGTGCTGTAGCTCATGGACCTTTTGGATGCGTGTGGGGAACCGCAGGCTAGACAAGTCCAGCGAGAAGGGCAGTTCCCAGCCCTTCGGCGGGACAATCTTGCAGACACCATACGGCTCCGCTAGTGGCCTGATGCTGGCCAGGTATGCAACCGGGTCTGCCCAATCAATCTCGTCGGGTCGAAAGGTCGGGGCGGAGCCCACAGACGCGGTCATGGCCACCGTCTGATGCCTGCAGTCCGCTCAAGGACCTCCGGCCTCAGCCTTAATTGCTTCCACAAGAGAGTTGTACATCTTCTATAAGTGGCATAACTGGCTGCTCGTGCGCGCCCTCCCGCGGGGGCCGCTCGGGAGTTGCGCTTTCAGAAGGTGAGTGGTGCCTTAAGCAAGATTGGAGCCAGGGCTCGTTGATTGGTGCTCTATGATGACAGGAGTATTATTCGGCACCGGTACCTAAGCCGGAAGCCCCCGGCCAACCCACGGCGACCACCGAGCATGTCGGCATGCGCGACCTCGTCCAGAAAACGCGCAATTCTCCGGGAACAGGGTGACAGCCGACTTGTACTTGGTCCTTATATTTATCTTAAGTCTTGGGGGGATAGCGCCGGCTGCCTGCGGTAAGTTTGGGTGCTATAGGTGACCACGCCGAGGGACTCACGCGAACACTTCTTCCGGGCCTGGCGCGCCAGTATTCCTCAAGCAAGTTCGTGCGCCCATACCTGCAGACTAAATCGAACTTCCGTGTGCGGTAGAGGCCCTGGCAAAGGCCTGTGGCGCGCAAGTCAAGGGGGCCCTTTAAAAAACCTCAGGCAGGAGGACTGTTCATACCTTGCTTAGGTTCTGAGGAATGTCTTAAATTACATTGTTAAATGTAGATGCAAACAGCACCCCTGCGCGAGTTTCCCTCTGCTGGTGCTCGCACCTCGGCACCAAGGCTTCTGAGGTTGCCTTAACCTTCGCGAACTTCAGGTAGATTAGCTTTCACTTCTGAAGAAGAAGCATGTAAGTTGCAGCTGGCTCGGCTTGTGGTACAACGGTCGCAACGGTTGCCCTCGTGACAAAAGAAGGCCATCTCTGTCAGTGTATTTAACGATCAGCAATTGTCATAAGGCATGACGCTCAATGCGCGACAGGGCCACGCAAGCACGTCCGGTCATAATTGAATGTCCTAGCCTGCCATTATACACTAAATGCCGGCCAGCATCCGCCCTTCTTCGTCATCACGCTACCCAAAGCAGCAGGGCGCGGTACATTCTGCCTCGCGCGACCAACAGGGAGTCCTCAGTCCTCCTTCTCTGCGGCCTTGTCGCCCTTCCGCGCAATCTCCACAATCTTGTAGAACCATATCAGCTGCAGGACGTACACGAAGACCATGAGCGCCCAGCAGGGGTAGCAGATGGCGGGAGTCAGCCACTGCGGCGCCACGGTGAAGCTGGGCCAAAGGATGGAGTAGGGCCCAGCCAGCACGCGGCACACAAGGAAGCTGAGCGCGAACCTGTCGGACAGGCCGTGGAGCAGTGTCAGGTTGATCGAGGCTACCGGTATGTGCATTTGAAAGAGCACGTGATTCCTGGTATGTGGTAGGCGCCGAAGGCAGCCGCCACCACAGGTAAACCCCAGCCAACCGCGTCACCCTACGGCCGGTCACTTGCATCCAACATCCACATCGGACACGCTATCCCATCGCCTGTGCCCACGCCCTGAGCCCATGGGCATCCCCCATACACGCCCCCCACCCAAACCTCACGAGCACTCACAGGTTGAACATGGCCCACTTGACTGGCTCCAGCGCCTTGACGCCGCTGGCGTGCAGCGCCTTGGCGGTGTGCAGGATGGGGTTGGAGATGTCGAACAGCGCCTGCCACATGACCGACATGCGCTTCAGGTTGGTGGTGTACCTGCACGTAAGTGGAGGAGGCGGGGGACCGACGACAACGACGTGTCAACTGGAGAAAGAGAGTTTTGGTTCAGCAAAGGCCTGCTGCTCCCATTACTTGGACGCCTGGAGTTCAGGTCGGGGCGTGGGGCCCGGTTCCCCAACATCAAGTTAGCCGCATTCGGCAAACCCCACGCCCATGGACCACCACACCCTGCCCGAGCACCCGCAGCGTTCAGAGGACGTCCTCAACGTGCACAGCTACAAGCCTAACGAAGCAGCTACGTCACGGCAAAGTCTGGGCGCCAGCGCGCCGCCGGAATGCGCACCGCCAGATGCGCAGGGCCCTGCGCGCTACCCCCGGCCGCACTCACGCCAGGATGGTAAGGGTCATGGTGGCCAGGTGGTGTGCGACCATGTCCAGCTTCAGCTTGGTGCCGCAGCCCAGCACGGTGCCTGCCAGCTCGTACAGGTAGTAGGCAAAGGACAGGACCATGTACCAGCGCTGGCTGAGCATGACCGGGTGGTTGGGCCAGTGGCCGAAGCAGTCCCACGTGCTCCACGGGGTGCAGCCGCCGTTCTGGAACACCGTCACCCACCTGCGGCGGCATGGGTGAATTGTGACATTGCTGATAAGAACGGGGGCATGTCGGGGAGGTGCTGACACCGTATCACGTGCACGCTGCCACCCGAGACGCGGCTCCCCTCACGGCCTCGATCAAGGGCGCAACGGCGGAGGCGAACGGGCCGACCCACACAGCTAGCAGTGCCCTTCGAGGTGCAGACTGCATGCATGCGTCGTTGCAGGTCAAGAGGGTGCTTATGACACCACGTTAACCTCCCACGCATCAGGGCTCGAACTGCGTGTGCGGTGGTGTGCACGCGCGGACTCGCGTCAACGCACGTACCATGCAAACCCGGTGAGCCCGCCCGCGAAGGCCGCAATCCACATGTTATCCAGGATAGCGAACGCCGCTTTTCCCTGGCCGGGGCCCTTGATGCGCTCGAGGTACGCCCGGAATCCAGGGATGACAGCCCGCTCGAAGATAATGCGCACGATAAGGATTGCGATGGCTATCCATATTGTGACCACAAAGTCTTCCAGGCTCGGGGTGGAGTGGGGCTGGAGAATGTTTGGTGCGATGAAATCGTGCAAAACGCGCTTGAGGAGTGGATGCATTGTTGCCATTCTTGCTCGGTGTTTGCAGGTATTATGGCCAGGCGCTTTTCCAGCTACCAAAGACGTGCATCGCAAACTTGCATGCGGCCTCTGTGGCAGGCACGCTCCCCGGCCCCCGGGCATTCGACTCCAGATCGCGCCTGGATCTGACGTCAGCGACACACTTGGGCTGTTACCCCTTGTGGCCTCGCTTTCTCGGGCCAGCGCCATCTTCGTGAGTCGTGACAGAGTAACCAACTGGGCGCGCTTGCAATGCGCAAGGCCCTGGTCGACCCTGCAACTGTCAAGCTTCACACCTCACGTCGCAGGACCACCTGACATTGAACACGCAGTCCCTTTGCAACCGCCTGTCGCCTCATTCCGCTAGGCCGCCTCGCATTCAGTCCTACTCCCAAGAACTGTAAACGTGCCCGCGCTACCGATTGACAACTGGCAACCCGCCCGGGCCGCTCCATCACCCAATATCCTTTTGCAGACGTGTCCGGTATGCCTCGTCCCAAACAGCACAGCCCCAAGATTACTGCGCGCCCACGAGGCCCGCCGCCTTGGCCTTGACGCTGTCGGCAGTGGCCGCCAGGTTCTCCCGCATGCCGTCTGCGGCGTCCACCGCCTTGGCCACCGCCGGGTAACGACTGACCTGGTCCACGCCGCCCTGTACACTGCTGTAGCCGGCGCTGAACCTGGGCGGGGTTTGGTGGCAGCGGCAGTGAGGCAGAGGGGGAGAGGCAGAAGTGAAGAGAGGGAGAGGCAGAGGTAGATAGCGGGGAGGGTGGGCAGCAGGGTGAGATGCAGGCGCCGGAGATGCGATGCAAGTGGCAGTATTCAGACGGGCATGCGGCACGCGTGTGCGGTCGGGCTGCAGCCTCCTTACATGGAGGGCACGCGCAACGGCACTTGGGTAGTTGGGTAAACGCCCGCCGACCCCGCCACGCCCGCCGCTCACGCACCCCACGCACGCACGCACGCGCTTACACCCACGCACGCACGCCCACGCACGCACCACTCGTACAGCTTGTAGATGAGCGGCTCCATGATGACGCCGGTGGTGCCCGCGCCCCAGCCCGCCAGCCAGCGCAGCAGCACGGGCGGCGTGGGAATGTTGGCAAAGCTGTGTGGGGCAGTGGGGTAGTGCGTGCGGCACTTGGTGGTGGTGAAGTGTGCCGGAGGACGGCGCCCGCCCCCAGGCCAGCCGTCACACCAACTACACCCGCCCCCAACCCCTTAGGTGGGCTTGTTTGGTGTTCTAACTTCTGACCCGCACTTTGTCATCCATCCAACCCGCCCCCGCCCTCCGCCCCACGCCTCAAGCCCTCCGTCCTCCTGCCTCACCGCTCCTTGAGCAGCGACACCTTGTCGTTCCATGACTTGACGCGCACCGTGACGGTGCCGTCCACCGGCACGGAGGAGGGCAGGAACCAGGTGACCGGGGCCCACCTGGCGCGGCAGAGGTCGGCAGTGGCAGCAGCAGCAACAGCAACAGCAGCATCAGCAGCAGCAGCAGCAGCAGCAGCAACACCGGTCAGCAGCAACAGCAGTGCCGCTGGTCAGGCAAGCCCAGGAGGGTCCCGGGGTGCTACAAAGCAAGCCGTGACCTTGCCTCCACCCGCGTTGCCACGCTGCCGCAAACCCACCCACTCCCCAAGCAGCTGCTGCCCTCTACCCGCACTGCCGCACACACCCACCAGTACTTGCGCGGCACCACCCGCAGTGTGCCGTCCACCTCCACCTCCGCCTCGCGGCCCGTGTTGTCCATGCACACGCGCACCAGCTGCAGGTGGCAAGGCAAGGGGCCAGAAACAGCGACAGACGCCGCCAGGTCAGGGCCAGGCACTGCAAAGGGTCTGGCGTTCCTTTCCCGCACCACCGACACCACCATCACACGTAGCCTCGCATGGAACCGGATGCCGACCCCTCCACCTGTCCAGGCACGCGTGTTGCCGGAGCAGCCTGCCTTGCGCGCAGCTTCCAGCAAGCATGCATGGCGCCCGGCCCCGCCCCCACCCCAAGCCCCACATCCCTCTCCTTCCTGCCGCACCTTGGGCTCGAACTCGGTGTAGGCCAGCGGCGCCAGCAGCTTGGCAACCGCCCGCACCCGGTCACGGCCGCCCGAGATGTACCTGGCGACAGCGGCCAAAGGCGTGTGCGTTGAGTGGAGTGTTGGGGAATGCGGTGAGGCGGCGCGCGGGTCAGCCCTGTTTTGATCATTCTGTGCTCAACAAACCCTTGGCCCCCTCCCACACACACGCCCTTCCGCCACAACGCTTGCTCCAGCAGCACCCCTGCCAGCAGCCCCCACGCCGCTGCGCACACACACATGAAAGGGGAGTCGTAGACGCAGTCCTCGTCCAGCGGCCGCGTGGCGCCGTCGATGGCGGCCCAGTCGCCCGCGGCCTTGTAGCTGCTGAAGGTCTGGACCAGCCGTGCGATCTCGGGCTGCACGTCCGTGGGCACCTTGGCCACAGACGTCCTGGCAGCGGCGGCGCCGTCGCTCGTTGCGGTGGCCATGGTGGCCGCGGGTCGAGGCGGACTGGAGTGTTCCGAACGGCTGGAAGAGGACGAGGT
Source organism: Chlamydomonas reinhardtii (assembly GCF_000002595.2). Classification (NCBI taxonomy): domain Eukaryota; kingdom Viridiplantae; phylum Chlorophyta; class Chlorophyceae; order Chlamydomonadales; family Chlamydomonadaceae; genus Chlamydomonas; species Chlamydomonas reinhardtii. The sequence goes on from NC_057015.1 coordinate 3,667,330, forward strand.
CAGCTACGATTGAGAGTGTGTTGCGTTTGTGTACGCAGCAGTGAGTGGAGTTTTACTTCAGTGATGGAAAAAGTGGAAGGCGAGCTTGACCGGAAAGCCGGCCCGCGGATGGGTCCGCGTCATTGGGACCTCGGGCGGGAAAGGCGTCCTCAGCAGTGCGCTGTCCAGCCCACACCAACCTGCGCAGCCGACTCCTCCCGGCTTGGCGGCGGCTCCTCCACGTCGAGTTGGCCGCCGTGGTCCCTGGCCCCTTGCGCTGCTGCTGCTGCTGTCCCGCTGCCGCCGCTGCTGCTGCCGCTATTGCTGCTGCTGCCGCGTCGCCGCTGCTGCGCGCTCGTGTTCGCTGGACCCCCCGCTGCTGCTGCTGCTGCTGCTGCTGCTGCTGCAGCTGATGTGGTTTGCGATGGTTCCGCGGTCCTGTCGCTGGACCCGATAGCCTCGCTGGTCCTGCTGTTGCTGCGGGTGGTGGTGGTGGTGGTGGTGTTGCTGGTGAGCACGGCCGCTTCCAGATAGCTCTCCATGAGCAGTCGGGCGGCCAGGTGGCGGGCCATGCGGGTGTGCAGCGGGTGGGATGGACTCGCCCAGAGGCCGCACTATGGCTGGGAGCCGCCAGAGCCCGAGCCGGGGGGGTAGGCGGGCGGGCAGAGGGACCCGTGGGGCGCCTGGGCTGGCCTGGATGAACACCATCTCCACGGTGATGCCTAGCCAGGGCCAGGGCTAGGACCAGAGGACCAGACCCAGATCTAACGCATGGCGCGCAGATCAGCACAGGTCAGCACAACAACGCGCAGTGCTGCGAGTGCGGCGTGCCTCTGTAGGCGCCCCACCCCGACCTGCTGTCCTGGTGCCGTGTGTTGGTGTGCGGTTGGGTTGCACGCCCGGACATGCGACGGCGTTGGTGGGCATCGAATTGTGCTGGCGTAGTCGGTATTGGAGAATGCAGCTGCTGAATGCCGGCGGAGCGCGCTGTGGCTAGAGACACGCCATGGCCCGGCTAGCAGATCGGAGGCCGGCTGTAGATAGGTGCTGGCCACGACGTGTGTGCAGCACTGTAACGCTAAGTTGGGTCGGTGCAGTGGCAGCGTTGCGAGGTGCTGGTTACACAACCCACCGCTCATGGGGTCATGGTCACAGACGCACGGGCCTGCTGGTGCATGCATCCCACAGAGTCTCTTGTCTCTTCCTGGCACGGCAATGCCGTGGGAGTGTGGAACACACTTCGTCTTGCACGCCCCGTTCATGGGGGCATTCAGCAGGGGAATCTACTCACGGTCCTTCCAGGTACTCACGGTACTCCTGGTCCTTCTCCTTGGTAAGGACCACGATGCATCGATGGCCGCTGCGCACAATTGTACTGAATGCAACGTGCGCAGCTAACAGTGCTCTCCCTCATGCCCACATAACTATGTCCGCGTCTCACTACCTTCTCCTGCATCAATGCTACGGCGCTTTATTGGCCCCAACCTCCATGCATATTCTCGATAGCGCGCCATCAGATGCAGACAAGTGCTCTACCGCTAGGCAAGCTCTCGTTTGTTGCGCAAACCTTTTGGTAATGCGCGAAGCAACATGTCCATGCCTGCCTAGCGCAAATTCGAAACACACGCGCCCTGACACGGACCACAAGACACCCACACACGCACATCTGGACGCCGTCACTCACGCTCTTGCACTTGCTCTCGCTCTCGCTCTCGCGCTCATGCATTCTGTACGGTTGCAACCTCTCGTCACGCATTTGGAATGATACTAAGGCAGGGCTTGGCGAGCCGATGCATGACCCGGTGCTTCACATCATCGGCTGGACAAAATTGTGTGAGATACCGTCCACTGTGCCTTACGCACTCCTAGCCAAGCGCCACGTGTGCGCAAACCCGTTCTCACTCCAACGGCCGCCTACAGTGCTGTCAGGCCAAAACCGGTAGTAGCAGTATTGCAGAGACCTCCTCACGGACCCATCCCTCGGGGCCTTGCTACTGACCTAGTTATTATTGATGCCCGCCTGAGCCACACCCAAATGGTGCACCTCCGACTCGATGCCGGCTCCTTTCCCCGTCTCTCTGTCTGCCTGTCAACACCTCGCGAGTCGAACGCCATGCGCCTTACCCGGGCCACAATTCTAATGGCTTGCAGGTGAGACCGCTTGCCCAACCGCGCCTACAAAATTAAACTGCCAAGGCGACGGGTCCCGCCCTCCCATCATCGCCATTCACTGCCTCTGCCACTCTGCTGGCCGAGTGGCATGAGGTTGTGACATATGTGTGGCCGTGTGCGAGTATATTCACCAAGGCGAACACACGCAGCGGTGCCACTCGCAGTCGCGCGCATCGTCGTCCTTTCCCTCCACTCATCTCCCTCGTGTCCTCTCCGCACCCCTCTTATCGCATCGCATGGAACTGCGTCGCGTCCCCTCAAAAGGCTCAAAGGCACTTTGCCTTAATACTGCAAATATTGGCATAAGATCTCTCAACACAATAGCAGGTACATACAGGTTGCACCAGGGGCACAAGTAGTGGCTGGATAGCCTTTTGACGTACATTCCAGCATTACTAATGCAAATGCAATACCCATGCACCAGACACATACTCTCTTTGTTGCAATCTCCTTGCACGCATCACTCAATTGCGTGCATCGAAACAGCTGGCGGCCCTCATGCAAGATGCATAGAAGCATATCTCAAGCCGCATGAACGCGGCAAACGCTTCGTGCGCAACAGCCGCCTGCTGTCTCGGGGCAACCCCTCACACGCGCCACATGCGCACGTTTGCGTCATGCGCTGCAACCACCTCGTTCGTTGGCTACAACACGCCCCATATCCGCACTCGCAAACCAGCGAATGGTGCTGGCGAACCCCGCTTTCCGCAGGGTCGCACGCCGCAGCTGATTGCTATCACTGCCCAGAACCGCTGACCCCAGGACAAAATCTGCAATCTTCCGTGTGCCAACGCCTTGTAATTTGGCACAATACGAAACGCGTAGCTAAGCACAAGCAAGCCCGCGCATACCCAACAATGGCAATCAACGAGATACAAAGCTGCGCGACTAGCCGTCCTGCAGCATGGGCTCATTGCCATCCTGGCCCTGGCCCTCCACATGGACCGGCTGCTGCTGAGACACGGCGGCGGCAGCGGCGGCAGCGGCGGCGACAACCGCCGCACCGCCGCTTGTGCCAGCGACAGCAGGAGCAGCGGCTGCGGCTGCAGCAACCGCTGCCAGCGCCATCCCCTGGCCTGCATTGGCTGCGCCAGTGCCCGCCTGCTGCTGCTGCTGCTGCTGCTGCTGCTGCTGTTGCTGCGGCTGCGGCTGCGGCTGCTGCGGCTGGAGCGGCAGGGGCGTGCGCATGCTTGTGCCCTCCTGAGGTCCGCCGCCTCCGCCTCCACCGTAGTGGTGATGGGCGTGGGTGAAGTGGTGGTGGTGCAGGTGGCGGTGCATGTGGTCGGCCGCGGCACCGGAGGTGGGCGCGCCAGCGTCATAGGGCGATGGCCCGGCTGCGCCGCCACTGGCACCGTCGTGCGCGCCACTGCCGTGGCCGCCACTGCCCGCGCCGTCGCCGTTGCCACCGTTGCTGCCCTGAGCCCCGCCACCGCGGTTGCCACCCGAGCCACCGCTGCCGCCTGAGCCAGCGCCGCCACCACCGCCGCCACCGCCGCCGCCGCCGCCGCCGCGAGGTTGCTGCTGCAGCGACAGCGGCGTGCGGAAGTAGGCATACGGAGCGCCGCCCGGAAGGTTGGTTGATGCGCCGTTGCCATTACTGCCGTGACCGTTATTGCCGTTGCTGCCATGGCCGTGGCTGCCGTTGGCATTGCTGCCTTGGCCGTTGCCGTGGCTGCCGCCGTGGCCGTGGCTGCCGCCATTGCCCTGACTACCATTGCCGTTGCCGCCCTCGCCGCTGCGGCTGCCACCGGCACCGCCAGCAGCACCGCCCTCATTCGACCCAACGCCTGACCGGGGGCCGGTGCCGCTGTTGTTATTGCCGGAGCCGTCGTTGCCGCCCTGCTTGCTGCTGGCCTGCTCAAGGACGTAGCCAAGGTGCGACGGCAGGGAGCCGGAGGTGCGCTGGGCGGCGCCGCCACCGGCACCGCCAGCGGCGGCGGCCGCCGCCGCGGCGCCATGCGGATGCTGCTGGTTGGATGGCGGCGCGGCGAAGCGGCCGCGACCCGACTGCGCCTGTCCGGAGCCAGCGCCGGCGCTGCCGCCGGAGCGGTTGTTGCCGTCACAGGCATCCGCGGCGTGGCCGGCTGCGCCGCCCGCGCCCGCCTCCGCAACAGCGGCGGCACCGCCGGCATTGGTGCGCTGCACCTTGTGCGGCGGCTGTGCAGCACCACGGCTGTCGTCACCGCCGCCGGTCTCTGAGGGACTGCTGGTGCCGGTGCCGGCGCCGTCCGCCTGCAGCGCGCCCGCCCGCTGCTGCATGGCACCGGCCGCGCCCGCAGCAGCGGGCGTCAGCGGCGCACCCGCCGCAGGGGCGCCGGCGGCGGCAGCAGTTCCACCGCCAGCCGGGCCGGCGTCGTACCGGACGCGCTTATGGCCGGCCGTACCGCCACCACCACCTGCCGCGCCGCCTCCGGCACCGGCACCCGCGCCTGCAACGCCAGTGCTGCCTCCGCCTCCACATCCGCCAGGCTGGGCTGCCATGATGGACGCGTGGCCCGGCCCGGGCTCGGGCTGAGCCACGGAGAACGACCGCGCGCCGCCGGCGCCCATCATGCCGGCGCCAGGCATCTGCATGCCCTGGACGTTCAGGCCGGGGTCACCGGCGCCCAGCATGCCCATGCCATCCGACGGCGCCAGCGCCTGGCCCATGGGACCGTCCGCCGGCGCACTGCCGGGCTCATTTGAGCCCTCGTCAGAGGCGTTCATCGAGCCGTCGTACGCGTCATTGCTGGTGCCGCTCTTGTTGCCGCCAGTGCTGCCGCCGCCGCTGCCGCCACTGCCGCCGCCGCTGCTGGGCGTGGCGTCCTTGGGCGGCCGCTGTGCCGCAGCCTTGGCGGCGGCGCCGCCCGTGCCCTGGCCGGAGGCGCCGCCGGCGCCGCCACCGTGACCGGCGGCCGCCGCCAGCTTGCCGTTGGGCCCCGTCATCAGGTCATGGCGGGCGTGCTTGGCGGGAGGCAGCGCCATGCCACCGCCGCCATCAGCCGCCGCATTGGCGGCGGCCGCCGCATTGGCGGCGGCAGCGCCACCACCGGCGCCGCCGCCAGATTGGCCGGCGGTGCCGACCTCACCTGCAGCCCCGCAGCCGCGCGCGGCGCCGGCGCTGCCCTGCTCCTCGCGCCCACTGCTAGTTGCCGTGTCCTGGCGGTAGACGGCAACCAGACGGGTCCGGGGAGCGGCGGTTAGAGCTAGGAGCAGCGCGGTGCACCGTGCCTCCGCGCAAGCAATGGCGCTCCTAGACCTAGACCGAATGGCAGCAACCTCTTTCGACCACGCAGCACGCACCTGTTGCTCCACCGCGCCTCCACCCTGGGGAGACCCCTCCTTGTACTCGCGAGACGGCCGGGGGCCATAGTTCGCCTCCTCTCCACCGCTCTTGTCGCCGCAGTGGAAGCCACTGCTGCTCGCACCGCTGCCCACGCTGCGCGTGGGGCTGTGGCCGCGGTGGTGGCGCCGGCGGCCGTTGCGCTGCCGGCCGCTGCGCTGGACACCTTGGCCGCTGCCGCCGCCGCCGCCGCCCGCAGCACCGCCGGCACCCGCGCCTGCGGCCACGAGCGCACCGTACAGCTCATTCAGGCTGCGCTTGCTGGTGCCGCCATTGCCGCCGGCTGCAGCGGCTGCCGCCGCAGCGGCAGCGAGCTTCTCGCCGCTCATGCTGGGCCCGCTGCCGAGGCCGCGCGCAACACCGCCGCTGCCGTCCACGCCGCCAAGGCTGGCCAACGGCCGCGGCGGCTTGAAGCCAACCGCGCCGTCGCCGCTGCCGCGGCGGGGGTTGCCGCCGCTGAGGCGTGGGTCCGACGGGGCGCCCGCTGCCTGCTGGTGCTGCTGGTGCGAGTGCTGCTGGTGGTGGCTGCGCGTCGGCGCCGGCATCAGGCCGTGCACACCGCCGCCGCTGCCAATCGTGCCGGCAGACGGCCGCGGGCTTTGCTCCGCGCCGCCGCCGCCACCGGCCGCCGCCGCCGCGCCCAGCGCGCCGCCGGAGGCGGTCCCATTGCCACCGCCGCCGCCGCTTGCAAAGGTTGGGAGGCTGAGGCCCATGGGCCCAAGGCTCAGGGCACCCAGCGCGCTGCGGCTGCCCATGTTGGCTGCCATGTTGAATCCCAGTCCCAGGCCTGAGGCCAGGCCCAGGCTTTGCAAGTAGGAGGCCGCCGCCTGAGCCTGGCCCGACGCCGCCAGCTGCTGCTGCAGGTGGTGCTGTTGGATGAGCAGCGGATGCGGCGGGAAGCCGAGCAGCGCCGCCGCAGCAGCGGCGGAAGACGGCGGCGGCGGAGCCGCCGCGCTGCCGCCGCTGGTGGCGCTGCCGGGCGCCGCGGCTGCGGCCGCGGCTGCGCTGGAGGTGCGCAAAAGTGGCTGCAGGCCGTACATGGTGGCGGCGTTCTGCCACTGCGCCATCAGCGCCGCCGCCGCCAGGTCAGACGAGGGCAGGCCGTCGCGCGCGCTGGCCAGCTGTGCAGCAGGCGGGCCTGTGCGGATACAAAAAGGAATGGCCGAGTGAGTGCATTGTGCATGTGCGGATGTGCCCAGGGAAGGGGAGCGCAAAGCGTATCAGGGAAGCCACATGGGAGGGCAGAGGCCTACGCACCGAGGAGCCGAGAAGGCCCAGCACCTCGCATGACATCTAACACATCGGCCGTTAGACGGCTGGTGGTGCTGCTGCCGCCGCCGCCGCCGCCGCTGCTAAAAAGCGCCGCCAGGTCTGGTCGGCGTGGGTCGGTGGGAGGGGCGTCTACGGCGCCACCGCCTGTGTATCCCGAATAATAGAGAACATCCAAGTTGACCCCACCAGCACCAACAGCAACAACAGCATGGCCCGCAGCAGTAGCAGGAAAGAAGCCGTGCGCGCCGTACAGCAGGCAAGCCCAAGCTCGGGCCCCGTCACACACAGCCCCGGCCACCAGCCCAAGCCCTATCAGCCCGAGCCCCCTCCGACAACATACACACACGCACAGTCGCTCACCACTGGTTCCGGGCGGGTGCAGCACCGCCGCCAGCGGCCCTGCCAGCGAGCTGGCGTACTGCAGCGCCCTCGCCACCTCTTCCAGCCGTGCCACGTGCTCCGACTCCACTGGCCGCTCGCCGGTGAGGTACGGCAGCAGCGCCGTCAGCGCACCTGGGCCCAGCGCCATCAGCGGCGGCGGCGCCGTCGCGCTGCTGCCGCCGCCGCTACTGGTGGGGTCGGCGGCGGCCGCCGCCAGGCTCAGGAAGCCGTTGGAGCGTCCAGCGCCCGCGGCGGCGGAGCCGCCGCCGCGGTTGGTTGCGAGCAGCTGCTCTTGCTGCTGCTGTTGCTGCTGCTGCTCGTGGAGCGCGAGCAATGTGGCGGCGAGCTGCGTGCCCGCGCTGAGGCCAGCAAGGGTGGTCATGAGGCCGTGCGGGGGCGGCGCCATCGGCGCCAGGCTGCCGACGGCGGCGGCGCCGCCGTCCTGGCCAGCGGCGGCGGCCGCCGCCGCCTGCGCCTGTTGCTGCTGCACCACCTGCGCCTGCGCCTGTTGCAGTTGCTGTTGCTGCTGCGACAGCATCTGGTGTAGGAGCGCAAGGGTATCGCCGGGGACCGGAAGCGTTGACTGGCCGTTCGGCGGCGGCGACGCCACGCGGCCGGCGGCGCCTGCCGCCAGTGCCAGCGCGCTGCCGCCACGTTGGAGCAGGCGCGGGTCCGTCAGAGCCGCCGCGGGCGAATCGCCGCGCGCCTGCGACCCCATCATGCCCCCGCTTCCACCGGGGCTGCCGCGCTGCTTGTGCCGCAGCGCTACAGCCAAGTCTACCACCGCGCCACCACCGCTGCCGCCGCCGCTGCCCAGAAGCGCGCCCTCGGCGTCCGCCTCGGGGCTGCTGATGGGTTTGCTGCCGTCAGCCTGGCCGGCTTCGCCGTCGCGGCCCACGGTGGCGGCGGCGGCCTTGGCGGCGGCGGCCTCCACGCGCTCGTGCTGCGCGCGCTGCGCCGCGACCACGTACGGTGGCACGTGGCGGCCAATGCCGGAGGCTCCCGGCATAGCCTCACGAGCGGCGTAGGTGCCGGCGGGGACGCCGGAGCCCACACGCGAGCCGGAGCCCGCGCCAGAGCCGGAGCCACCGCGCTCGCCGCCGGATCCCGAGCCCTGTTGCTGTTGCTGCTGTTGCTGTTGCAGCTGCACTTGCTGCAGCTGTTGCTGGTGCGCGTTGCCGTGGGCGTGGGGATGCTGCAGCGCGTGAGGCCCTGCCGCCGCCTGCGTGCTGCCAACGCCGCCGGTGTTGGCCGCGCCGGCGGCAGTGCCGGCGGCGGGCGCAGCGCCGGAGCCGGAGCCCTCGCCCGCGCCATTACCGCTCGGGTTGCTGCCCTGACCTGCTCCTGAGCCTGATCCCGTAGCGCCGCCGCCGCCATCGGCGTTGCCGCTGCCGCTGCCACCTGCGCCGCGCCGTGTGCCGGCTGACACGCCGGTTGGCGGCGTCTCCTGTCGCAGTCCCGCCGCGTGCGCAGCCGCACGAGCAAGGCCGGTGGGACCGCTGCTCTGGTAGACGTCCGGCGGCCCGCCGGCGCCGCTGCCATCGCCGCTGCCACTGCCGGTGTTGGAGCCGCCGCCAGGCTGCCCAGCAGTGGGGCTCACTGCATTCAGCCCAGCTGCGCCGCCGCAAGCACCCTGCCCAACGGCATCCGCCCGCTCAGCGCTAGGCGCCTCGGGTGCGCCCTGGCGCGCAGCCACGTGCAGCAGCGAGCGCGGCAGCGGCGGAGGCAGCGCCAGCGCGACACCAGTCGCCTGTGCAACCCCGCCAGCAGCCTCGCCGGCCTGTCCTGAGCCTGCGCCGGAGCCTGCGTTCTGGTTTGACCCCTGCTGCATCTCGTTGCTGGCACCGGCGCCGTTGCCGTCGCTGCCGCCTGCGCCGGCTGCGGCTGCCGCAGCGGCGGCGGCGCGCTGCTTGGTCTGCTGCGCGCTGTGCCGGTGCGCCGCCATGGCTGTGGCGGCGCCGCCATTGGCGCCCTGCTGCTGCGTCGACGGCACCGAGCTGGGACCAGACGACGACAGCGGCACGCCGCCGCCGCCACTACCTCCACCGCTGCCGCCACCGCCGCCGCTACCGGCTGCGGTAGCGACAGCACCGGCCAGCTGTGCTGCGTACCCGCCGCTGCCGCCGTTACCGCCGGAGGGCGACAGTAAGCTGTAGTCACCGCGGATGTAGGTGTTCACGTCCGTCACACCATTACCTCCGGAGCCGCCCTCCTGTCCCTCGCCATCCGCGGCGCGCTCCGCCGCCGCCGCCCGCTCCGCCGCTGCCACGCGGCGCTCCGCCGCCTGGCTGCGGTGCGCCGCGCCCAGCTGCAGCCGCGCCAGCTGCGCCGTCGTGGCGGCGTCCTGCACGCCGCAGGCGCCAACGCCGCTGGTGGGCGCCAGCAGCGGCACCATGGCTGCCGGGTCGGGGCCTTGCAGCACCTCCTGCAGGCTGTTGAAGGCGGAGCCGGTGGTGCCGCTGAGGCCGCCGTTGTCGGGTCCGGACTGCTGCGGCATGAACTGCTGCGGCAGGTACTGCAGCTGCCCCAGCTGGTAGGCGCCATCGCCACTGGCCGCGGCGCCGTAGTCGTCCATCAGCCAGGCGGCACGGCTGCCGGCGCGGTGGCGGGCGCCGCCGCCGGGCTCGGCGGAGGCGTCCGTGTCCATGGCGCCGCTGGCCGCGGCTGTGGCGGCGGCGGCGGCGGCGGCAGAGCCGCGGCCGCCGCTGCTGCGGTGCCGGTGAGAGGAGTGCACGCCGTGGCGGTGCGCGGTGGCGCGGTGGCCCGCGCCCGCGACGGCGGCAGCAGCAACAGCCGCCGCCGCCGTCGCCTGCGGCTGCTGGCCTGTGTGCGCGCGGCCCTCACTGGTCGAGCTGCGGACGTGTGCCTCGAAGCGCACGCGCGCGCCGGTCGTGCCACCGCCGCCGGCGTGCGCCAGTTGCCCCTCCGCGCCGGCGCTAGGGCTGATGCCGTGGCCGCGCACCGCTAGCGGCAGCTGCCTTGGATCGGGGCTAACAGCGGGGGAGCCGTTATCACAGCCACTGGCACCAGACGACTTGTCCACCTGCTCCTGAGCTGCCGCCTCCTCAGCAGCAGCAGCAACAGCGGCAGCTGCGGCGGCGGCAGCGGCGCCAATGCGCGTCAGGCCGTTGCCTCCTGCTCCTCCGCCGCTACCGCTATGCATCTGGCGCTCCTCGCACCCGCCGCCGCTGCGAATGCTAGCCACGGACCGTGACCGCCGGTCCACTGGATTCCGGCTGCCGCGTTCCGGCTCGGCACTGGAGCCGATGCCGCGGGAGTGAGCGCCGCCGTACGTCCCGCCGTGGTTGGAGCCGTGGTGGGAGTGGTGGTGGTGGTGGTGGTGCGCGTGGTGGTGATGATGGTGATGGTGGCGGTGGGGGTCGCGCTCCCGCTCCCGGCCGCGCTCCTCGTCCTCCGTCAACACCTCCGCCTTGATGTAGGGCGCCTGAGCCTGAGCCTGAGCCTGAGCCTCCTGCTGAGCCTGCGCCTGCGCCTGCGCCTGCGCCGGCGCCTCCTGCTGACCCTGCGCCTCTGCCCGTGCCTGCGGCAGAGGCTGCGCACCGCCCGGTGCCGCCGACTGCGATCGCACGTGCCGAGGCTGCTGCTGCGGCTGCAGCCGGGGGTCCACCACCGCCCGCACCCGGGGGTCCAGCGACACCTCAAGCTGCTGCTGCGACGTGGCAGGCCGCAGCACCTGGAAAGCCGAGCTGGAGCCGCCGCCGCCGGGCAGTGTCACCGGCGACTGCGCCAGCTCGACCGACGGCCGAGAGGGCAGCTGCTCGACCAGCTGCAGCAGCTGCGGCTGCGGCTGCAGCAGGCCTTGCGGCAGGCCTTGCTGCTGCGCCGCCGTGGCCGCCACCACCGCCTGCAGCTGCGGGACGTCGGAGGTGTAAGCAGCCGCCAGACGACTGAGCACCTCACGACTCTGCAGCGCCGCTGCCGCCTGCGCCGCCGCGCCACCGCTGTCCCAAGCCGCCGGCAGGCTGAGTGTGCGGAGCAGCCCCGCTGCCGCCGAGCCCTCCCGCGCCATCGGCTGCGGTGCCAGGAGACCGAAGCCCGGCGCCGTTTGCCGCTGTTGCTGTTGCTGTTGCTGCTGCTGCAACTGCAGCTGCAGCTGCTGTTGCGACGCCCGCGCGACCGTCACCGCCACCTCCCACTCCATCCGTGGCGGCGAGGCGACCGGCGCCAGCAGCTGCGGAGGCTGCAGGTCGACACCCAGGCTCATGGCTGCGGCGCCGCCCAGACTGACGGACGGGCCGCCCAAGCTAGCCACGAGGCTGCTCGACGGCAGCCGGCCCAGGCCACCTGCCATGCTCACGCTAGCTACACCGCCGCTGCCGCCGCCTGCCGCAACCGCGGCGAAGCTAGCCGACATGTGCTGCGGGCTGTTGCCGGGGCCCGACACGGCGCCGCCCTGCTGCTGCGCGCTGCTGCCGGGGGTGGCGGTGACGGTGCCGCCGGTGCCGCCGGTGTGCTGGCCGGTGTGCGTGTCGTCGCGTGTGGCCGTTAGCTGCTGCTCCGCGTTCCCCGCGGCGCCGCCAGATGCAGCACCCAGCGAGAACGGCGCGGTCTGCTGCTGCTGCTGCTGCTGCTGCTGCTGCTGCTGCTGCTGCTGCTGCTGCTGCTGCTGCTGCTGCTGCTGCTGCTGCTGCCGCGATGAAACAGGCGGCGCGCTGTGCGGATGCGTGCCGGCGGCTCCGCCGCCGGTGCTGACGGAGCCGGCGAGCACGTGCATCAGCGACTGCTGCGGCACCGGCAGTGCCCAGGGCGGCGCTGATTGGTCCGAGGTGGTGGCGGCACTGCCGGAGCGCGCCGCCAACGACGGCGGAATGAGCTCGGCCAGCGGGTGGACCAGGAAGGGCAGGTAGCCGGCTGCAGCCTTCTCCTGGATGCGCTGTTGGATGGCCTCACCGGCGGCGCTGATGACCGCCGTGGCGGCGGCGGCGGCCGCAGCTGCGGCGGCCGCCGCAACCGCCTCCACCGTCTGCCGATCGGGGGCGCCGGCGGGAGCGGGCGCCGCATCGGGCACCTGCACCTGCGCCTGCGCCCACTGGGCCATGTTAATGGCGATGTTGCGCGCGATGGAGTCAGCGAGCGAGAAGCCACCATTGCTGGCGCCGGGGGCGCCTGCACCGGCACTGAGGCCAGCGCTTCCGGCTGGCGCTTGCTGCTGCTGCTGTTGTTGCGACTGTTGCTGCTGCGGTGACGCCTGCATCTGCATTGGCGCCTGCGCCGACAGCGTCGTGCCTGACGGTGTCGCCTGCTGCGGCTGTTGCTGTGGCTGCTGTCCGAGCGCCCCAACACCTACAGGCGGCAGTGCACCGCCAAGCAGTACCGGCGGCGGCGACGGCGCGGGCGGAAGCGCGAGCGCGCCAGCCGCCGCAGCCGCCAGCAGCTGTGAGGGCGTGTCACCGCCGAGCGTTGTGGGCAGCCCTAGCGAGCCTTGTACCGTGGAGAAGGGTGATGCCCGCGGCAGACTGCCAGACGGCGGCAGCACAGCCGCGGCCGCCGCAACTGCCATTGCGGCGGCAGTGGCGGGCGACAGGTCTGCAAGCCCAAGCGGCATGCTGCCCGCAACCCCACCTGCCCCACTGCCCACCTGTCCAGCTGCCGCAGCCGCTGCGAGCACCGGCAGCTGCACCGCCGCAGCGCCGGCCGCGCCGCGGAACGGCATCAGCCCCGGCGCCGTGAACGGCTGCAGCTGCAGTTGCTGCAGCTCCTGCAGTTGCTGCTGCATCACCGCCGACTGCTCCTGCTGTTGCTGCTGCAGCACCGGTAGCTGCGGCAGGCCCGCAGCCGCCGCCAGCGGCCCGAGGTCCCCGGCTGCAGCTGCCGCAGCCGCAGCCGCTGCTGCAGCCGCAGCCCCGTTGCGAGGTGGCTGTAGCAGCAGCCCCTGCAGGTCTGCGGCCAGCGGCACGTCGTCTGGGCTGCCCATCTGGTCGTGCTGGCCGTAGCCCGGCTCACCGTCCTCGGCGCCTCCTTCGGATCCTGTGTAGTTTGGAAGTACGTGAGAGCCGCCGGGGGGTTTGGTAAAATGCCCGCGGTCAGCATGATCGCGCGGTTTAGGGTTCGCATTACAGGAAGACGCAGGGGACACAGGAAGACTGGGTTCGTGTCAGCGCGCGACAACTCTTCTTTCCCCATTCTTTCCCTGGCTTTCTTGCCCCCGGGACGACGCTCACCCGCGTCATTGTCATCTTGCAGGTCACCATAGCCGCGCTCCTCCGACCCCGAGCGCGGATTCAGCTGCTGCTCTGCAGCCGCTGCAGCCGCAGCCGCGCGCTGTGCTGCGGTGACACTCTTGCGCTTTGGCCGTGGAGGGGGGACCTGGATCTCGGCGGCATCGCCGGCTGCGAAAACACAACAAAGAACGGAAATTTAGCTTGGGGGGGGGCGGGGGTCATTCGCGGTCACCCGGACACCGACGCGCGGTGTGTGTGTGGTATCGCCCGGACACCGGCGGAGAGACTCTTGTCCACATGATCGTTAAAACAGTGTGTTACCGCCTCTGGGAGTTATGCCGGGTAGGACTGGGACGACTAGCGAGCGGAACTTCGTAGGTGCTCTTCCAGCAATTCACGAGACCCTCTGTGTGACCCCGTCGGCCGCTCGCCTTTCTCAAGCTTGTTGAAGTACTTCTGGGCATGTGACCTGATCTGGACGGCGGTCTTGGTCCCGACATACTCTGCGGGCAAGCAAGCAAGCAAGCAAGCCGACAATCGACTCGCGATTCCGGTTGAGCGACCCTGGGAAGCCGGACAATTTATGCCCTTGACACGGAGACTGGCCTATAATCTGTTCGCTACTAAATGCGCCTTAAAGCAAGGCTAGCGCGCCAGGTATACCTTCAATTTTCCTCCAGGCGCGCCCATAGAGTTTCAGCGCCTGCGTGCAGGTTTGAGCGCGTAAGAGGTACTTCCAGGGCGGTGTCTTAATACATTTGCCATCCACGAGCCATAGATATCATCAGGGCCTGCCCGGGACTGACCTCCACGAAGCGCTGGTGCTCGTCATCGGTCCAACGCTCCCGCCGCTTCGATACCGTGTATTGCTTTCGAGTCTGTAAGCGAGAACCATCCTTTACATCAACACTAGGCTCGCGGGAACCCCTGAAGGCTGGTTGGGATACCTTTGAGGGAGGGGGCTCCGCTGCATTCTGCGCCGCTGGCACAGCCTCCTGCTTAAGCTGCGGAGGAGGTGATACTGAGCTTCCTGGACCCCCTGGTCCGTTGAATTGATGTGCCATTAAGGCGGATGCGCGAGGTTCGAGAGCATGGTGGTCCTAGCGATTCTGGGACCGCTGGGACCTAGTCGAGTTTGTTGTGCGTGTAGAAGTTCAAGATTACTGCCTTATTGCGACGTGTGTTAGATACGCGCTCTTGCAGCCAGCTTGCGCGGCGACGAATGCTGAGCGCTCGCTGGGAACCGAAGTGTACGGCAGCAATGGGCGCGCGCGCGACAACTCGGCAAATATTTCCCAAGCAAACCGCCATCGCGCAATATCCTCAAAGAATGCGGCGCTCAGCCGCTCCCTTCAGTATCCAGAACTCGCGCCACTCGCGCTCGCTGCCTTGGGGCATATAGTCAAGGGTTAAGTCGCGAACTTGTCCTCCCTGCGCCCTCCCCCCTTCCCACGCCAACCCCCGGAAAATCCCCGGGATACTTCTCACGCCCTGATTTCTCCGGCGCCCCTCCAAGCGCCAACACCCACTCCCTTCTGGACGTGCCACACGCTTTGCACGTTCCGGTTCTCAGCCGAGCGAGCGTGTCCTTAGGACGCCCCTGGACGCCGGAGTGGCGCAGCTTGGCGCGCGGTTATCTCGTCAAAGGTAACGTAGCAGTTGCGGTCGCTGCTCATGCTCACGCTTTTCTTTTTGCTTGTGCTAGCTCACTGGCCTCGGCTCTACAACGTCATGTTCGCTTGTGCGTGTTGCGTTTTTTCAAGCACGTCAATCCGGGGCCGCAGGCAAGCCCCGGAAGTACGCGGGAAATTGTGAGGCACACCCTGCCAAACCCCCCCTAAATAACAATCAGTAACATGTGCGCCCTCCTCCTGAGGGGGGAGGCGTCCTGCGTGCACACGACTAAGCACGTGCAGCAGTTCTCAGGGGATCCCCGGGTAGCTGTTGTGCCGGTGCCGGCACGGCACTTCTGTGGGGCGCAGGGGTGCTGACGGGGCGTAAGGCTGGTTCATGATGGCAGCAACCGCAGGGTTTGGCCTCCGCTTTCAAGTGGTCCTGGTCAGTCCTGGTCTGTCCTGGTGGGATCTGATGGGATCTGATGGGCTGACCCCTGAGGATTGATATGCTGAGGATGTACACACGGACTCACAGAGCGCCCCCCCCTGTCCCCCGGGTCCCCGCCTCCCCGGGCAGGCATTGACATGCGTTGCAAATCGTCACATTTCTCCGCGCTTGGATGGCGACGGAGTCAGCAGTCCGGCACAGGCCGCACAGGCCGCACCGCCGGCGGAGAGCTGGGGGCTATGATGCGGCCCAACTGAAGGGCCAAGTAGGACCTGCCCGGCTGCCCCTCTGGTGCACGCATGACGCCTCCCCCCTCGAGGCGGACGCACACATTACGCATTGCTATTTAGGGGGGGGGTTGGCAGGGTGTGGCTCACAGATTCCAGGGCCCGCCTGCGGCCCCGGCCGCTGCAAGGACACGCTCGCTCGGCTGGGAACCAGAGTGTGCAAAGCGTGTGGCACGTCCAGAAGGGGGTGGGTGTTGGCGCATGGAGGGGCGCCGGAGAAATCGGGGCGCGAGAAGTCTCCCGGGGATTTTCCGGGGGTTGGCGTGGGAAGGGGGGAGGGCGCAGGGAGGACAAGTTCGCGACTTAACCCTTGACTATATGCCCCAAGGCAGCGAGCGCGAGTGGGGCGAGTTCTGGATACTGAAGGGAGCGGCTGAGCGCCGCATTCTTTGAGGATATTGCGCGATGGCGGTTTGCTTGGGAAATATTTGCCGAGTTGTCGCGCGCGCGCCCATTGCTGCCGTACACTTCGGTTCCCAGCGAGCGCTCAGCATTCGTCGCCGCGCAAGCTGGCTGCAAGAGCGCGTATCTAACACACGTCGCAGTAAGGCTTAAGTAATAGTCTTGACTGTGGCCTGTTCCGGTCCGCAAATTGCCCACCCCAGAGCGTACCCCAGAGTCGAAGTTGGTGCGTGGCCACTCGAATTTGCGGATTTGCCCATGGCCTTGTAACCCTTCAGACGCCGGTCTGCCCCAGCCCCCAGGCGACGGCGTAGTCGAAGCCACGTAGCACCAAGCCAGGTATGGTTGCCTCGCATGCAACCACGGCTACAGTCCAGCACCAATGCACATGTGTGCTTTCAAATCTGTTAAGCGCGGCGGTAAGCCTTCTGAAACCCCGCCTGACGCCCTCCCCCCCAACGTGGAGCAGTGGCTCGCGTCGTCGCCCGCATCATCGCCTTCATGCCGCGATTGCCGCGTCCGCACCGTCTACTCGCCTGATCAACGCACAGAAGGAGGTGCCTTCCGCAATCAGACCTACTCCGCACACTCGTCCCCGCCGCCAGCACGTCCTCCTCCTCGTCCTGCACCTCAACCGCTCCACCGCAGCCCACTAGCCTCCCCACACGCCTCAGGCCAAACCCACATCCACATCCCGCCAGCGCCCCTAGAACTTGAAGTTGTCGCTTCCCTTGGCCTTCTTGGCGGCCTTGTTGTCCGCCGCCGCCGCCTGCTTGCGCTTCTGCTGCGCCGCCTTCGCCGCCACCAGGTCGGAGAAGTCCTCCCGCCGGCTGCCGGCGCGCATCTCCGCCACACGCGCCTCGTACAGCGCCTTGACCTGTGGAGGGGATAGCGATAAGAGTGGTGTTGCTGGTGGTCAGGGAAAGGGGGATACGGAGGAGGATATGTTTTTTTGGGGAAGGACCCACCCACCCAACCCCCCACCCGCCCGCCCGCCGAACACACACGCGCACACTGCTTGCTTGCATGCTGGGGGAGGGGCTCGGGTTGCGCACGTGGCAGGCACTCAACACGGCCTCGGGCCAGAAGCTGGAGGGGGCTGGGTGTGCGGCATCAAACAGCAAGGCGCGAATGCGGTCCACCACCTCTGAGGCCTGCTGTTTGAAGCCGCACACCCACCCCCCGCCAGCTTCTGGCCCGAAGACGTGTTGCACGCCTGCAATGTGCGCAATCCGAGCTGCTCCTGCAGAAGCCTTGGAAATGCCGTTGCGCACGCAGGGTGTTGATTTCCATCTTCCTTGTGCCCCCCTAACCAGCCGCCCACCCACCCACCCGCCCATCCACCCACCCACCACCGCACACGCACACGCGCGCCCTCACCTGCGCCTCGTCCAGTCCCTCCAGCTCCTCGGGACTGATGGTCACCTCCACGTCCGCGCCCACGTTCTTCAGGAAGTCCGGCCTGCAGAAGGGGGGAGATTACATTCATGATAAGTTAAGGAAGTGGCAGAGGGTGCGGTTTCGTACCAGTGACCCGACGAAACACCATACAAGTGCCCTCCAAGTGTATTACCTGCATGGCCTGCAACATGCGCTAGCACCTCAGCACGCTCATGGGCGGGCCATGCACGTCGTCCCTACGGCACCTAGCCCCCTCTGTCTCGTCCACCATCGGCCCAGAACCGTGATTGATTCCCACACCCGCCACGTCGCCCACCCGCCACCCCCACTCACTTCTTGTTCTTGCCCGCTGCGCCGGCCGCCGCCTTGTCGCCTCCGGGTATGACGTACACGTGGTCCGTGCCCATGATGCCGCCCGTGCCCACAGACACCTGGCAGGGTGGCGCAGGGCACGAGGGTTGACGCAGACCGCAGTGAGACGAGGATGCGCGGCATCCAATGGCATCCACGCTCTACACCCGGCTTGCTTAATGTTGGCAAGGGCGGCAAATCCAACCCTTTCCCCACGCCCACACAGATGTCCCCGCCCCCTGCCCCTGCACCCCCTGCCCCCCTTCGCGCACCTGCTTCTGCTCCAGCACCGTGTACAGCTGCCGCGGCCCCTCGGCGTCCTTGCGCAGGTTGAAGGTGTCGGGCGTCTCGATGCCGCTGGGCAGGCTGGAGGCGATGCCGGAGGCCAGGCCCGACACCAGCCCGCTCTGAAGGCCCGAGGCAATGCCCGCCTGCATGGCGTCCTCTGGGGTGGTGGGGAGAGGGGAGGGGCGGGCGGGTTGGCGGCACACGTGGTTAGGGTTATACAGCGCTCGCACGGCATTCACTTCCTCCAGTGAGGAACCAATGAGACGCTCAGGAAAGCTGTTGCAAGGAGTCGCAATGTGGAGCAATGCTCGCAGCGCTACTGTCGGCCGCTTCTTTCGCACGTCGCGTGCGCCCTCACCGTCCATGTCGGCCTCGCCGCCCGCCTCGCCGCCCTCCTGCTCCTCCTCCTCCTCTTCCTCCTCCTCGCTGCTCTCCTCCTCCACCTCCTCCATCGCGCCCCACCGACTGAACTTGTCCACCTGTGTGCCGTGAACAGGGCGTCGAACACAAACTGAAGCGGGCCGAGCCGAGGAGGGAGCCACCAGTGGGAGCGCGTAAGCAGTTGCCTGGCTGGCCGCCGGGCCGCATGCGCAGCCGTGCACGCCGGTTGGCAGACCGCCAAGAACCGTAGATCTCCTTCGTATTCCAATTGATCCAGAACAGCCGGTTTGGGTGGTTCATGAATCTCGCGGCTAGCTAACACCGACTTCTACCAGTACTACTGGCGCCTGCCTGCCCTAGAGCTGTTTCCCATTGCCGTGTCACCCCGCCCCCTGCCCCGGGCACAAAAGCACTACCCCCCCTCTCAGCACGAGCCCTCTCCCCGCTCCCCAGTGACCGCAAGCCAACCGGCCGCCCCCTCTCACCTCCTCGTCGCTCTCTCCGCCGTCGCCGTGCTCCCCAAACACGTCGCCGTACAGCGGGTTGCCGTCCGCGTCCACGGGTGGCTTGCCCCAGCCACCTGCCGGTAAGGAGCGGAAGGCAGCGAGGGGCCAAACATGAAGCAGGGGGCACGGTCGGGAGGTGTTGATGCTTTTACAAGCAATGGAGCGCACACTACTTCAGGCGCAATGCCATCGGCCGGGGCAAGGAAAGGAAGCGGCGAGGCAATGATGACTTTGCTTGGGCATCGCATCCAGGGTTTCCAGGGCAACGTGCGCGCGCACACGCCTACCTGGGTGGTACCCGAAGGTGCAGCCGGGCGGGATGGGGGCGTTGAGGCCGGGCACCTTGAGGTTGGGGTAGGAGGGCGGCGGGCCGTAGCGCTGCATGTTGATCAGCCAGGGCGGCGGCGTGCGCTCGTTCATACCCAGAGCCTCACGCAGCGTGTCGGAAAGCTCGCCTGTGCGTGGGCGTGTGTGCGTGTGTATGTGGGCGCGAGGGAGTGAGACAGAGGACATGGGAGTGATTGTGGTGATGGTGGTGGGGCAGCGTATACCAGCAGACAGAGCATGATGCTGGTGTTGCTGGGGTGATCGCCAACTGGTTGAGCAGTGTGAGCAGTGGGGGCAATGCCAATCAGGACGCAGCGGTCCCGCCCCCAACACGCCGCTCAAACCGAGCCGTGCATGTGCGACACCGCAGCACGCTCAATCCCTCCCTCCCAGCCCGGTAGCCCGGCGCCCGACCCCACACAACAGCCTCCTTCCTGACGCGCTCCCAAACCCCTCCGCTCCATCAGCCGCCGGGTCCAAGCCGCCCGCTCTTCCGCCCCCTCTACCACCCGCCACCGCCATCCTCTAAAGCACACACGCACACACTCGTCGTCTTCGGTTTCATTCTGTCCGACATACGCGTGTCTTGTGTTGTTCTGAACACACGCACACGCACACGCACACGCACACACGCACACGCACCCGGCCTGCAGTGTGTGATGCGCGCCTCGTACTCCTTGCCCTCGTAGTACAGCTCGCCCACGCCCGTCAGCGGCGGCGGCTTCTGGTGCTTGAAGAACGCGTCGTGCAGCACCTGCGGGTCGGGGGAGGAGGTGTTCCATGCATGATTAGCTAAGAGAATGGTAGAAGACGGTAGGCAATCTGGGGAGGAGAGGAGGGGCGCCGGCGCGTGTGTAAGCAGCAGGGTGACACCGTGTGTGCGTGTTGGGACCGAGAGCGTTCTCAGTAGCAAAGACACTACACTCCCGGGCTCTGGGTTTCATGGAGTCTGGTGGTGATCCCGCCCGCTCCCAAGCACCCAAGCTCGCCCAGATAACAATGACGAGCGTGAACGCACGTACTGCTCCAGCAGCTGGCAATGCAGCATAGCCCACGCTGGGCTTGCTTCTCTTCACCTCGAGCCCCCGCCCCGGCGTCGGTAACGCTCTATGTTCCCCAAGATGGTCTACCGTCTACCACTTCCTTAACTAGTCATGCACGTAACCCCACCCCACTCCCTCCACCCCTTCCTCTTTCCGCCTTCTCCACAACAACTTCGCTTTTCCTTAAATTGAAATGAATATAACCCCACCTGGTAGTCGATGTCCATGCGGCCCATCTTGGGCGCCATGCGCTCGCGCTGCTTCTGCTTCATCTTCTTGGCGTCCTCCTTGGCCTGGTAGGCGGTGCGCATCTCCGCAATGCCCGTGGCCTCGATGAAGTCGGGCAGCTTGAAGGGCGGCTTCTCCAGGCCGCGCTTGCCCTGCAGGTACTTGCGCTTCTGGGACCAGTGCCGAGGCACCGGCACCGTGTTGCGATAGGCCTGCGGGGGAGCGGGCGGCAGGGGATTGGGGAGGTGGATGAGGTGGCGGATGAGTATGCCTAAGCCCATGGCCATGGGCTGGGGTCGCACCTGGCTGACCGCCGCGGCTCCGGGCCAGACCTCAAGAACCCCCTCCAAAGCGGCACCTAGCGCCCCCCCCCCCCCGCTCCCCCATGTGCATCCGCCGCACCCCAGCCCCACCTTTAGGAACACCAGCAGCGGCGGGTCGGGCCCGGTGACGTCCCACACCTCCACCACCTCGGGCCGCGCGCACACGGCCTTGAGCTCCGCCACCTTGAGCCGGTTGAGCAGCTTGAGCTTCTTCTTGGACAGCTTGGACTCCACGCCCTCGCCTGGCAGGGTGGATGTAGACGCGGGTGGGGCGGGGTGAGGATAGCCATCCAATGATGAAGGGCGGTGAGGGAACTACAAGCGAGGGCTTGCAAATTTGATGGATGGGTAAGGTGGAGCACAGTGAGAAAAGGGTTTCTAGGAGGGAGATGACTGTACTTAGGGGAGGTAGGCGGCAGAGTGTAGACGACCCGGACGATGCCACACACGCAGACCATCGGGGCCCATTGGCCTGCCTGGCGGCCTCTTTAAATGGCACAGGAGTCGCACCAGCACCAGCACCAGCACCCGCACCCGCACCCCCCTGCACTCCCCCTGCCTCGCTCACCCTCCTGGTCGTCGCTGCCCGGCTCCGAGGTGGTCGCCTTCTTGTCCTCCTTGGCGCGCCCCGTGTCCTCAGCGTCCTGCAGGGAGCACAGGGCCGCCGTCCATGGATAGCTGAGTGATCACAACACAAGCTGGGGGCGCGCGGGGCCGGCGGCGTGTGCCGCGCGCGTGGAGAAGTGGGGAAGGAGAGGAGGCCGGAGCGGCTCCCCGGACGCCGCTGCTGGGGTGGCTTTCCGTCACACGCCCCGGCACTCACAGCCGCAACGTGATGGCCGCACAAGAGCGCATCCCGCACCAGGGCTTCGTGCGCCGCATGCGCGAGGCCTAGTATTGCCCGCAGTAACGAGCTCTGGTGGGGTCTGCGACTGACAGCCATCTCCTTTCCCACTGCGGACTTCATCTGACACAACCCTTCCTGGCACCCCAGCCGCAACTGAGCTATAACTTCCGTAACCCAGCAGCCGCCCCTCCCCAGCCCCTCCTGGCGTCCTGCACCTCTTCCGCGGCTCTCACCTCCTCGTCCTCGTCCTTGACCTCCACCTGCCCCGTCACCTCCTCGGCGGAGGCGAAGCGCTCAAACACCTTTTTGAACTCCTCGTAGGGGTCCACTAGACCCGGCTTGGGGGCCTCCTCCTGGGGTGCGGCGGGGCATGCACAGGCAGGCGTGCGTGTGTAGCGTGGCGAAGCGGTATGCGGCGTGGGGTCCGGCGGTGCCACACGTGCCGCTTTCACCGTCACTGCTGACCCTCCCACAAGGCCCCTGCTCCAAGCATGTCGCCTGCCCCACATGCGGATGTGCGCCGCATGCCGCCCCAGGACCCAGGCGGTGCAGTGCCTTCCAGTCTTCCCGCACGTCGCCAATCCGCCGCTTCCTTGCGGATCACAGCCCGCATAAACGGGGGTTGGCGCCCGCAAGCCCGCCAAGCCATGTCCCGCGCACGATCATTGATGTCTAAATTGCCTACTATTGGCGCCTCCGCACCAGCATCCGACGTCCTGCTCCCGCACCTTCCTAATTCCCTCCTCCGCACAGCTTGCATGTCCCAAAGCCCGGCCCGGCATTTAGCCAGATTGACAGCCGCACCCATCCCCGCAGAGGGCCCACGCCCCAGCCCAAGCCCCAGACCCCCACGCGGTGCAGCCCGCACTTGGATTTGGTTTCCGTAACCCCCGATCGCCACGCCCCAGTCGCTGGCCCTCACCTCTGCGCGCTTGAAGCCCAGACCTCCCAGCCCCGGCCGCATGTCTGTGTCCTCGTCCTCCTCCTCGTCCCGGGCAGCCGCTTTGGAGTCCTCGCCGTCCTCGCCGGCGCCGCCGCGCAGGCTGTCCAGGTCCAGCGGCGCGGACACGTACTCAATCACGATCTCCTCATCGTCGCCGTCCTCCTGGGGTTCCGGTATTGGGATTGGGTTACAGCGGGTTGGGGTTAGGGTGCAGCGGATTAGGTACGCGTTTGCGTGTGCTGGAGGAGGAGCTGTGAAGGTGGGGAAACAGCCGGTTGAGGGTTGCAGAAGGGTGCAGCGGCTCGGGGGGCGGTGGCCAGATTATAGAATGCATGCTGGGGACCGGCGACGACGCGAAGGAATGGTGAGCTCCCCAGCGAAAGAGCGACACCCAATACAAGAGGGATGTGCGCGTGTGCGTGCGCGGGCACTCACCGATGTTAGTGCCGCGCTGCCGCCTCCCTTGCCGCCCTGCTCGCTTTGCTGCCTGCAGTGGAGTCCACGTGGAGAAGGCCACGGGCGGTAAGTGCCAATGAACCAGTGTGCAATTCATAGGAATGCCACATACACGTCGCGGGAAAGCTGCACGCTCCTGACGAAGGGCCCTTGCCCCTGATAGGCACGCACCCCAACTGGCACCCGGAGGGGACCCCACACCTGCGCTGCTGCTTGTTCAGCTTCTTCTTCTTCCGCCGCTCCTTCTCCTTCTCCGCCTTTGAAAGCTTCTTCGCGGCCCCATTATCCGGCTGCGCAACGCCGTTCGCCGCGCCGTTGGCAAGTTCCTCTGTTTGCGCCATCTCTTGGGACTCGCCGCCCCAAGAGGGCCCGGCTCAAGTTTCGCGACTGGGGCCCTGGCCTATGTGTCTGCTAATGCTATGATTGCTGTAGGGTGGTTTACAAGGACGGCTCGGTTGGGCCGGGCGATCGCTCTCTAAAGTCCGAACTCGTCGTGGTTCCAAGTCAACACAAGATATGGTACGCGTGGCTTCTATGGGCAGCGTGGGCTCGGTGGGATTTTTCTCGGGTCAGTGGCAGCGGAACACCATGGCAATTTTCCCCATGCACGCCCCCTATTTGCAGGCTCCCCTCGCCGTGTCTTGCCCTTTTCCTCCAGCCGACTCGTAAAGATGGCCGACCAGGTGTGATAGTGCACCTGATTCAGCTTGCAGAGGGAGCGCCGCCGCTTGCCACCCGGCTTTCTGCGCTCGCGCGAGAGCTGCTCTAAACCAACTCCCAGCCTTGCGTGCAGAATCTGTAATGAATGAAAATATTAGGTTTAGCTCGTTGGCGAGCGAAAGTTGAAATGTCGACCGTCATGGCCCCCGCTTGCAGACTGAGAGGGCGTTCCAGAAGCAGTTCGGCGTGACCGGCTGCTTCAAGTCCAAGGAGAAGAAGGCTCCGGGCAAGAGCGGCCACCGCTTCTACAAGCAGATTGGCCTGGGCTTCAAGACCCCCAAGGAGGCTATCGAGGGTGCGTCCCGGGGAGCTTTGCGCTAAACGTAATGGAGTAAATAAATCGTGTGGCAGGCAGGGTTGTGCCGTGGGCGCCGCACGCCGGCAGCGCCGACGATTGAGTGCGCGGTCCAATAACCAGGCGTGCTTCACTGCCTGCAGGCCACTACATCGACAAGAAGTGCCCCTTCACCGGCAACGTGTCCATCCGTGGCCGTATCCTCACGGGTGAGCGCAGAAGTTGGCGGCGGTGGGACGCACAAATGGCGCGGCATCTGGACGCGCTGCGGCAGCCGAATTCACCTGAATTATCATTCTGAACGATCCGGTTGGGCGTTTGCAGGCTACGTGAAGTCCACGAAGATGAACCGCACCATCATCGTCCGCCGCGACTACCTGCACTTCGTGAAGAAGTACGGCCGGTGAGTCCATTTTTGCATGAGAATGGTTCTGGAGAGGCGGTGGCGCTTGCTGGGACAGGGCTGCTGAAGCAGGCAGGAGCGGGGGCCAGGGGGCCTGCCCCGGGGGAGACGGCGCTTCCTGCGGTCTTCAGCGGCTGCTGTGGCGGCGGCTTTGGCGAGCAGCAGCGGCGGCTTTGGCGAGCAGCAGCGGCGGCTTTGGCGAGCAGCAGCGGCCTACTAATCAGCACATGGAGAGGCTGCGTCCGGATTCAGAGCGGACGGCAGTGGATATGCGGCAAGGGAGGGTCAAGCGGGCTGTCGGATGTCGCACGGGGTGGGGACAGCACGGGGCACAGCCACCTCGTGGAGCAGCCGCTCGCAGTTCGGAAACTTGGAGCAAGCGCACCGGACTTTCTGCTGCGAGGCTCGGCGCAGCACGTCACAGGCGGACTCGGAGGACGTTGCTCCTACCGGAGGGGTCCGGCGGGGCCCCCAGCAGCATCCGGAGGCGCAAAGGCTACTCATCCTGACTGAATGTATCGCTGCGGCTGCGGCTGTACCTGTCAGGCAGCAGCAGGCCAACAATCGAATGGGCGCCAGTGTTACTTCTGCGACCCTTGCGCAGCTGCAGTGCATAAAGGGACGCGGCAGCGTTGGCGCGGGCAGTGGGACTGGATGCGGGTGATCTGGCGCATCCCTCCGTGGCGGCCACTGGGCACTGGCAGGGGTGCAGCAGCGATAAGGACCCCGGCGCTGAGGGCCTTGCACGTAGTGCCAGCGTCAGCGCCAGCCCAAAATGTGCCCGTGCGTTCCTTCCTGGATGCGGCCCATGTGGACGGCCTCGGGAGCTGTTGGTGTGGACACCGGAGCAACCGCTGGGAACGAACAGCAGCTGGGTTGCACTGACGCGGAAGCAGGGCGTGCTGCCCTGGCGAAGCCTGGGGCAAGACTGAACGCACCCGCACGAAAACAGCAGCGTGTCGTCGCCACGTGGATGCGGCTGGAGTCCTGACCTGGATTGCGCCTCCTGCCGTTTGCTGTGCTGCATGCCGCAGTTACGAGAAGCGCCACCGCAACATCTCGGCCCACATCTCCCCGTGCTTCCGCGTGCGCGAGGGTGACTCCGTGGTCATTGGCCAGTGCCGGTGAGTGACCACGTGCGTGCGATTTGCGTGTTGGGTATAGGTGGGTAGCGAGACGGGTGCGGCTGGGTCGGGCTGCGGGAAGGGTGGGCTGGGGACGGCTAGCAAGTCCAGGCCAAGCTGTGGCCATTAGCTAGTGTAGGTCAATGCTGACCAAGTGTTTGTAGCTTGTGGGGCTGAGGTGATACGCGGGCGGCCGTTGCCTGGTTTTGCGGGACCATCGCGCCGGACAGTGGCGTTGTCCGGCACCAGAGACGACATTGAACGGATGCGGCTTACGGCGGGAGTCATGGAGCACAGCAGCGGCCCGGGTCATCCTACACATCCTGCCGCCAGTGTCAGCTAGCCTCTGAACGACTACCCCGTGCTGTGCCCCTGTGCCCCCGCGCAGCCCCCTGTCCAAGACCGTCCGCTTCAACGTGCTGCGTGTGACTCCCTCGGGCTCGTCGGCCAAGAAGGGCTTCTCGTCCTTCTAAACGCCCGATTGGGATAGGAGTGTAACCTACGGTCTCAGGCAACCCCCTGTCCATTCCCTGTCCTTGCGTGTCCAGCACCTGCGACTCGCACCCATGCTGTTCGCAGCCGGCCCCAACAGCAGCTCAGCCGTACTACAGGTTTCACAGAGCTCTATCGAAACAGTTACAGCAGCGAATACAGCTCAGCTTTGAATGCGCCAGACTTCCCGTGGCAGCCGACTCCACCAGCACTGCAATATCAGACTAAACATCTCTACATACAAGGTATGTGCTATGGGTCATGGTAGGCGTTAAGTAGCCGTGGCGGATGATGGCCGGATGAGCGGTTACAGAGGCATGATGCCTTTTATTGTGGTGCTCCGGCGGCATGGGGAGCTGCTGAAGGAGGGTTGTATGTTATCACCCGCTCGGGACAGCGGCCATCGCTTCGGAGGCCCGGTGGAAGCTGTGGAGGCCTCGACGCTGCGCCAAGCGGGCGAGGCGGGACGCTGGCGGCAGCTCGCAGCGGCAGGCTCACAGGATGGCGCCGCGCACACGCTTCTTCTGGCGCGGGCGGAACAGGTAGCCTATCCAGCCCTGGCGTTGTGGCGCCGACTGCGGCTGCTGCTGCGCGTGGTGCTGCTGCAGCTCGGCGGAGATGTTGGGCGTGAGGCGGGAGGAGCGGGTGGGCGTCATGGACAGCGGGTCGGCGGCGTGCAGCAGTGCGGCGGCGTGGGGCGGCAGCGGCGACTGCGCCAGGCTGGAGGCGGGCGTCATGGCGGCCAGGGAGCCGGGCGGGCGGGGCGCGGCGTAGTGGTGCGGGTGCGGGTGGTGGGTGGCTGCGGTATGGCGGCTGGGCGTGCCGCTGTCCTCGGCGTCGGAGGGCGGGATGGCGTGGCTCATGGGCGTCTGTGAGGAGAGCGGGAGGCAGGGCAGGCGTAGCACGTTGGTTGCTCGGTGTTGTGTTTGGAAGGGTGGCAATCGGCTTGATACGGTAGCT
Source organism: Chlamydomonas reinhardtii (assembly GCF_000002595.2). Taxonomy (NCBI): domain Eukaryota; kingdom Viridiplantae; phylum Chlorophyta; class Chlorophyceae; order Chlamydomonadales; family Chlamydomonadaceae; genus Chlamydomonas; species Chlamydomonas reinhardtii. The sequence continues at coordinate 3,694,479 of NC_057015.1, forward strand.
GGATGGGGGGTCATTGCGGATTCCGGAGAACCATGTCGCGCAGTGTGAAGTCGCGGAGGTGATCCAATCACAATTTGCTGTGGCAGACTGACAGCGTCTTAGTCCAGCACGTGTACGCCCCAGCCTCATTGGCTTCAGCCCCAGCCGGCCTACCTGGTGCAGAGACATGAGCGGCACGGACTGCGCCGACAGCAGGCTGCCTTGCAGCTGCAGCTCCAGCCGCTGCGTCTGCAGCTCCAGCTTGGACCTCAGCTCGTCGTTCTCGCCAGCCATTGCAGCCAGCCGGTCCTGGGGTGCGGGAAACAGGATAGCAAGCGACAGCAGGAACCACGTGGAGGCTTGAACAACGGGAACCACTGGGGCGTACTCCGTGCTGCATTTACTATGGCGGAATGTTTGACCTCTGATACACCTGGTTATCAAAGTGCGGAGACGTGCAAACGCAGCATCCATGCACCCTGTTGCCTTCTGTAGCCCGGCCCGACAGCCACCCACACGCGCGTCCCTTGACCCGCACACACGCTCGCCGCCGTGACTCCACACACACATACACACACGCTGCCCCACCCCGTCACGACTCACCTCCAAGTCGCGGATGCGTGTGGCGGCGTGCTCCTGCCCCGCCTCGAACTCGCCCAGCAGGTCCGAGATGCTGCCCATCAGCCGCAGCTCCTCCTCCACCAGCAGCGCCACCGGGTCGCCGCCCGTCACCGGGCCTGCCGGCAGCCAGCGCGCCAGCGCCGCCGCCACGTCGCCCAGCCCTGCCTCTGTGATCAGGTCGGGGCGGGAGGCAGCGCGGCTGCCGGCCCGCACCGCCCGCATCAGGGCTGACGTGTCCAGCCCAGCCAGCGCGCGCTCCGCCACAATGGCGCTGGGCGCGTCGCGAGTGGGCCGAGCCGACGCCCAGTCCATCGGCGGCGCCGGCTCGGCCTCCAGCGGCTCGCGCGGCACCACCGCCAGCGCGTGCGCGTTGGCGGGCGGCAGGCCGTCGTCGCCGCTGCCGCTGGCGCGCGACTGGCGGCGGGTGGAGTCCCCGTCGCGAACCGCCTCCGCCTCCGCCACGGCTGCTGCCTCGGCTGCTGCTGCCTCGGCCTCGGCGGCTTCCGCCGCGGCCGCCGCCGCCTCTGCTGCCAGCTCTGCCGCCAGCTCGCACTGCACCTCCGCCTCTGCCACGGGCGGCTTGGGCGGCGGCGCCACCGCCAGGTGTGCGGCGTGGCCGTTTGCGAGCAGGCCGTTGCGCGCCAGCAGCGCCGCCTGCGCCGCCGCCTTCTCCTCCGCCGCCTCCAGCTTGGCCTCGGTCTGCTTGAGCTTGACCACCAGGTTGCGGCCCTTGAGCTGCGTCTGCGTCAGCTCCTGGGAGCGCTCGGTCGCCTCCGCTGTCAGCGTCGCCACCTGCAGGCCCCGTAGCAGCAGCGGCGACATTGGCCCCCAATTAAGAAAGACACGCAGCCAGTCGTCCCTGCCGTCAGCCTTGTGCATCACGAAACGCGCTTGCATTCTTACCAAACCGCCCGCCCCCGTTTCGGGGCTGGGTTGTGATGACCCAACCCCTTCGACCCGTCCAACAGACGCCCAAACGCCCCCACTGTCCCTCACACGCCACCTCCACACGCGCACCTGCTTCTCCAACTTCTTGGCGCGCGAGGTGGCCTCCTCCGCCGCCCGCTCTGCCTTGAGCACCGCGCTCTTGAGCTGTAGCACCTGCGACTCCAGCGCCACCACCTCCGCCGCCAGCGCCTGCGCACGCGCTGCCGCCTCCTGGTAGCTGCTGCGCGCCGCCGCCCGCTCGTCTGAGAAGCCCTCCAGCGACAGCGTCTGCGCCTGCAGCTCCTCCTCATACTGCTTCACCTGCGCATCAGTCCGCCCCGTACGGTAAATCCCCCGGGGGGCAGAGACGGTCACACAATTTGCACAATACGGCAACGCACGCGCGCCAAGCATCAAGTTTGGGCCTCCACTACTTCACTTCAGCTGCTGGCAGCCCCGTCTTTTATGCCATACCTCCCCCCGCAGCCACCCCCCCGCCCTCGCTTCTCAACGGTGTTCCCCACCTTGCGCTCCAGCTCGTCCACCAGATTGCCGCGCGCGTTGTACTGGCGCGTGAGCTCCTCCACCTCGTCGCCCAGCTGCTCGTTGATGCGCACCTGCTGCTGCAACCCGCGGCTCAGCTGCAGCTTCTCCTCCGTCAGCTCGTCAATGTGCTGCTGCAGCGCGCTGAACTGAGCGCGGCTGCCGCCGCTGCCGCCATAGCCACCACCGCCGCCTGGCCCGCCGAAACCGTGCGTGTGGGCCCTGCGAAGTGCAGGGAGTTCAACGCAATGGAAGGCGCATGTTAGCAACACGCGACCGGTAGTCACAATCACGGTACATCCAGGGCGCAGTCCCGTGCAACACCACTACCCGCTCACTGTCTCAGTCACTCACGTTGCGTGCGACATGATCGAGTCTGTGGACTGGCGGCGCGAGTGGCCGACGCGCAGGTTAGCGCTGCTGTCCGTGTGCCCCAGCAGCCCGCCGCCGCCGCTGCCTCCATGTGCCGCCCCGAAGTCACCGGTGCTCACCACCCGGTCGCCCAGGCCGCTGCTGGCGCCCACGTCGGCGCCGGCGTCAGCGCCGACGGCGTCGTGCTCGGCGCCGTCGCCGGCATGTCGCCCTGCTGCTGAGGCTGGGTCGTCGCCGGCTTCGGACGTCCGAGGAGAGCCGGCCCCGCTGGCCTCAGCGCCCGCCTCCTTGTGAGGCGCCTCGCCCTTGGCCGCGCCGGCGCCATCCTTTGTCCCTGACATATCGGAAAGGAGGTTGTCAAGGTAGGACTCCAGGAAGCTGGGCGTGGCCGCGGCACCGCCACGAGAGCCGCCGCCAGTGCTGCCGGCGCCGGCACCCGAGTACGCAGACAAGTAGGACGTGGTGGCTGCAAAGCCCGAGGTGGCGAGGTTGGGCGGCACAACAGCTGCCGGCGGCGCAGGCGGCAGCGGCGGCAGGCCGGTGGGGTGTGGCCCCGAGGGCGGGAAGGAGGGCGTGGGGAAGGAAGGCGCCGGGAAGGTAAGGCTGGAGGCGGGCGGGGCGCTGGCGTCGGCAGCAGCCCCACTGCTGGCCCCAACCGCCATTGGCGGCGCGCCACCCAGGGAGATCTCCCGAGGAGCAGGCACGGTGTTGGCATGGGACGGCTCGTGCACACTCCATTCCTTGCCTGTCGACGCGCCGGCGCCGTGCGCTGCCGTGCCCTCCGCAGCCGCGTCCGCAGCAGCGGGGTTGCTGCCGTGGAGGGAGGTTGTAAGACCCGCGCCGCCGGAGGTGGATGGGGGCCCCGAAGAGCCAGGGTACAGCCCCAGGGTCGAGGAATAGCCCCCGCCCCCGCTGCTGCTGTCGGCGCCATAGCCGCCCGCACGCGTGCCGTCGCGCACGTTGCCGTATGCGGTCCCGTACATGGTAGAGCCGCCGTATGCCGAGGAGCTGCCGTACATGGAACCAGTGCCGCCAACCTGCGAGCTGTAGGGAGCGGAGGTGCTGGCGGCGGCGGCGCTGGTACTGCGCATCCAGTCTGGCAGCCCGCTAGCTGCATCGCTTGACCCCGCTGCACCACCGGTTGTAGAGGGAGCGTGCGCGTCAGCGGCCTGCCCTGACCCCGAGCTGGCGCCGGCTGCTGCGGCGCTTGAGGACAAGCCATAGTCGTAGGTGGTTGCGGCCGCGGAGGGCGAGGCCGCGGGGTGCTCACCGGCACCGGCTTCCCCGCCGTTCATAATTTGGCCGCGGCCCCACTCGCCCAGAGACATCTGCGGCGGCAGAGTGCTACTACTGCTGCTGACGCCGCCCGTGCTGGATTGGGCGGCCGCGACAGCCGTCCAACTGGTGCTCGGGGCGTCATGGCTGGTGCTCGCAGCCGCAGATGCCGCCGCGTCGGGCACAGAGCTCCCTACCGGGGTCGGCTCAAGACCGAGGCCGCTGCTGCTTGCCACTGTCTTGGCGGACGGCTGCGGGTCCTCAATTTCCGCGGATGGCTTGGAAGGCTCCGGCGCAGCAGGTGCGTTGCCTGACTGCGGCTTTGGCTCTTCCGACGGCTGGGATAGCGCCTGCTGCTGCTGCTGCTGCTGCTGCTGGGCATGGGTCTTACCACCCGTGGGGCTACCAAACAGCCAAGAGGTGAAGCGCGAGCCTCTGCTTTGCCCCTGTTGCTGCCCCTGCCCCTGCTGCTGCCCCTGTTGCTGCCCCTGCCATTGCTGCGAGGGTGCCGCTGCCGCCGTAGAAGCAGGCTGCTGTGCCGACGAACCAGCCACCATGCCTGTGTCCACGCAACAGGCAGCAGAAAAGGCAGCTATGTAGTTATCAGCGTCGATTCACTAACAGCTTCGGCATTACCGCGATAACGCACGAAGACAAAGTGCTTTCCACTCGTCTACGTGTCCCCTAAGACTGCACGATCCCACCAACGACCCAACAACGCACACCGGTACCCCACCTGCTGCAGGCGGCGAGCCCGAGCTAGACGCCAAGGACAGCGGCAGCTGCGGCGTGCCCGCAGACACAGACTCTCCTGGCGCCGGCGCCACCGCGGACGTACTAGGCTGAGGGGCGGGCGTCGAGGGCCCTGACACAGGCACCGGCTCCACTTCCTGAATCGACGCAGCGTCCTCTGCGGCTGCAGCAGCTGGCGCATCAGGCCCCTTGGATGGCTGCGGCGTCCACCCCCCAGTGGCCCCGGCCCCGGCACCGGCGGCCCCAGTCACGTCCGCGCCGAACAGCGGCGAAGCCGTGGAAGGAGCACCGGTCACGGCGGGGTCCGCAGCCGGGGTTGTGGAGGTGGGTGCGAGGTAGCTGTCTGCCAGCATACCGTACGCGTCAAGGGGGTCCGCCGAGGCAGCCGGTGCAGGGGCCGGCGCCGTGGCAGCCGGCGCGGCAGGCGGTGCTTCGGGCACGCCTCCCGGCACGGCCTCGTCTGCCGTGGCCGCCTCCACAAAGCCCGCCAACGAGTCGAAGAATGCGGCCACACTGGCGTCCGCTGCTGGGCTGGCGGCCGTGTCCCAGGGCGCTGGGCCCGACAGAGCCGGAGCCGCTGCCAATGCTGCATCCGCTGGGTGCTGCGGCTCTGCCGTAACGCCGGCCCCTGCACTGCTGCTCCCGATCCCGCCCGACGCCGCCTCGGCCTGCGGCGCCGCAGGAGCGGGCGGCCCTTGGACCAGTTCCGCCGAGTAGGCAAGCCATGACGGCTTGTGCGGCTCCGCTGCCGCCGCCCCGCTGCTGCTGCTGACAGGCGCTGCGGCAGGAGCAGGCGCCGCCTGCGGCTCCGCTGGCCTAGACCACCATGAGGCCGTGGAGGGCGGCGGCGGCAGCGGACGTGGTGGCGTCTCAACTGCTGGAGCCGCTTGGGGCGGCGGTGGCACATCAACTACTGCGTCCGTCACCGGCAGCGGCGCCGCCCCGCCAAACAACGCGCCAGTAGATGCCCCAAACAAGCCTCCTCCCGAGCCGGAGCCGGCCGAGTCCGCGCCATCCAGCCAGAACGGCGGGGCCGCCGCGGAGCTAGCGGAGTTGCCGTCACCGCGGGTAGCCTCCGCGACAGGTGCCGCCGACGGCATTGCCTCATATGCCGACGCAGCGCCCGACGTCTCGTACGGCCGCGCATCGCTCGTGAACGGCACCGGCATGAAGGCAGGGGCCGCCGCTTCGGCGGCGCCGGCGGCCGTGGGCGACGGCAGGTCCCAGGGCGCGGGTCCTGCCAGCGCCGATTCCCCGGCTGAGGCCGCTGAAGCGGTGTGCGGAGGGACTCCCACGCTGACGGGTGGTGGTACTGCTGCAGGCGTGGTGGTGGCGGGGCTCGCCTGCCAAGATGGCACGGTGGTGGGCGGGGCAGTGTGGGAAGCGGCAGCGGGAGCAGCCGCGGTCGGCTGGTAGGCACTGTAGGCATTGTAGGAAGTGGAGGTACCATAAGCGGTACCGGCCCCGTATGCTGTACTGCCGTACGCTGTCGTGTCGCCTGGCCCCGAGTAGGGGTAGGCCGAGGTGGGCTGAGGCACGTGTCCGTGCGCCTGCTGACCCCACGCCGACACAGCGGCAGCCGACGCCCCACTGCTGCTCACAGCTGAAGGCGCCTGCCAGGGGTAGGCAGGAGCTGTGGTGGTTGTGGGCACAGCAGCCGCGGGGTTAGGCTGCGCATATGCCGGCACAGCCGTGCCAGTTGACCCATAATCTGCTGGCGCTGCCGCCGCCGCAGACGTTCCCGCTGCCCCCGAGAACCATGCAGTGTCGTTTTGTTGCCCGGCCCCCAGCCCCGAGCTGGATGTGCGGGCCGCAGGCGCCGGTGCTGCGGGCGCTGTCGAGCTGCCGAAAGGGATAGCCCCGCCGAAGGGTATCGGCGCATCCGCTAGCACCACGAATGCATTCGCCGGCGGCGCAGAGCTGGAGATCGCACTGACGGGAGCTGTCGTGGCCGCTGCGGGAGTGGCAGCGCTCGGCGCGTCCCAAATCGTCCTTGCGCCCGAGCCCGCCACAACTGTTGGCGGGGGCGGTGGAACCACCGGCGCCGCTGACCAGGGTGCGCTGGATGCCGTACTGGCGGCGCTGGACTGTTGGCCGCCGTAGCCGGAGGCACCGCCGTAGCTTGAGTCGCCGCCGTTGGCGTACGTGCCATAGCCCGCGCCCCAGGCTGCCGGAGCCGGCACCGCAGCCGGCGCGGTTGGGGGGGCGCTGCTGGTCACGGGCGCCCAAGAGTGCTGCGCTGGCGCTGACGGCGCGTGATAGCCCCCGCCATTGCTATGGAGCTGCGAATGGGAGGCTGCTGGCGCGGGCGGCTCCACCCCTGTGAGGATGGTGAGCGCGGGGTGGCTGTGAGAAGGAAGGCGGGAGCCGCGGGGGGTGTGTGCCGAGGGTGGTGCACCGCCGAACAGCTGTTGCACCGCAGCGCACCTGTCACTGGGCCCGTTGTCACCGCGACCGGTGCAGGAGCCGAGACGACTGCCGCGCTCTCATGTCCAATTCCTACCCCTGCTCCGTTTGAGCCTGCAACAAACGCCGACTGATCACCTCGCCTGTCGAGTTCAAGCGGCAGCTGCGACACATACCTGCGGCCGCCTTTGCTGCAGGTGGTGCAGGAGCTGCCTTGCCCTGTGCCTTGGCTTTGCGGAACTCCTCAAGCTGCGAACCAGCTCGAAATGACGCGCGTCAGAAGCTTGCATCTTCCCCAGCCTCGCTCCTGTCACGGCATTTCAATTACCCTTACCTTGCGCCTCCCTGCCTCCGCAAGGTCCTTGCGGCTCTGCATCGCCTTGCTGCCTCAGCTACTGCTGACAGGCGACCGACGCCTTGCTGCTTTGGCGCCCCAAATGAATGAAATATCAGCCTAATGTATCATAGTCAATGCTCGGCATCTTTTAATTCAGCGCGAACGCAGCACGACCTTGATAGTCTCAGCTACGCAAAGCTGAACGCTTCCTCAAGCCACAACCTGCGACACTTAGGCATTGGTGCCTCAGCTTTAGAATCATAGCTAAATTTGCAATTATTGACCGGTACAAACATCGGCTCATCTCTGGGCCAACGTCTCTGCGGTCCCGCCGCATTGTGTCGCGGCCCGTCAACAGTATTGCCCATCGCTATGTTGTATTATGCACGAGCATTGTAGTGTAGATGAAATCATAAATAGCACAACGTCCCCGCTGAACCAGTCCGAGTTTGTTACCGTGAAACCAGCATGGCTCTTGCTGTGGCGCACCTGAAACAACAGCAACCGAATCATGTACGCGCCTCAGCTAGCTTAGGGTCGACAGCGCGGCCAGTGCTGCTCGGCCTGCATGGCAATAAAGCATGGCCCTGGCCCAGAAGTGTGCGCGCGGCGAATGCCGCGACGCCGGGTGGCTCGCTGGTCGAGGGGCACCCCACATCACCACCAGCACCCTCTAGCGGCGTCGTTTCGACACTGTCGTCGGTAGTTGACGGCCAGGCGGCAACACCCATCGTGCAGTCCCCACCTTCGAATGCCGCTAGCAACCAACTGGAGTCCGTGGACGACATGGCTGCCTTTGTGGAGCGGACGCGGCTGGAGGAGGAGACGATGCGCCGGAAGCGCGAGGAGGTGCGGGGTGCGGAAGCTGCCGGGAGCACTGGAGCCGCACTCGCATGACGTTCTTGGAGGGACTTGCCAGCTGCTGGCGCCGGACGTGCACACCAAATCAACTCGTCCCGCTCACAGGCATGCGCACCAACTCATACACATACACATACGCACATCGCTCCGGTATGGCCGCGCCGCACAGGTGGAGCTGCAGTTGCTGCGCATGCGGCAGCAGGAGGCGGTGCGGCGGCAGCAGGCCATCCGGCTCAAACTAGCCACCGAACGAGCCAACGCAGCCGTGCTGGCACAGGCCGGAGGTGGCGGTAGCGGCAGCGGCACGGCGTCGCCAAGCGGCACGGGGTCACCCAGCGCCAGTGCCGCGGACATCTCAGCCCCGCCGCCACCAGGGCCTACGGCATCGGCGGCAGGCGCTGACGGTGGCGGCGGCATGGGATTGAGTGCGGGCGTGGGCCCCAGTGGAGGGATGGCGGGCGCCGCCACGGGGCCGCCCAAGAAGAAGCTGATGCTCAAGCGCTCCAAGCGTATGAGCGCAGTGGCGGCGGCGGCAGGGTTTAACAGGGTGCGTTATTGGTGTGGCCATCAGGAGTCCTGAGTCAGGTGGTGGGCAATGGGCACTGCACACTCACCGGTGCGTAGGGTGCTATACCGTATGCAGGTGGTCGCCTCCTTGGCGCTGCTGGGTGCCTGTATGGGCACGGCCGCACCAGCATTGCTGCCAGAGCCAGGCGGCTGGCCTTTCACGTTTGCTCAAGCATCTGGCGCTTCACGCCCCCGCCGCGCTGACCTCAATGCCGCATGCCGCAGGTCACCCCCACCACCTCGCAGCCCCCCCTGGGTGCCGCCACCGCCCCCAGCTCCAGCTCCAGCTACTTCGCCCCCGGCACCACCAGCGCCGCCGCCAGCACCAGCATGCGGCCGCCCTCGCGCTCGGGATCGCCCGCAGGCCGCAGTGGCGCCGCCGGCAGCGGCGCCGCCGCCCCGGTTGCGCTGCTCAGTCGCGAGGACCTGATCCAGAAGAGCAAGCAGGACCAGGCGCGGGCGGCGCTGAACCCGGACGGCGCGGAGGCGGACGGCGCCGGCGGCGTGCTGCTCGCCGGCGGCGGCACCGAAAGCGACTGTGACCTGGCGGAGGAGGTGGTGGTGCCCAAGCCCATCTTCATTATCAGTGATTGTACGGGTGAGCGAAGGAGACCATGGGCAGCTGGGGTTAGGAAGACCTGGGTGGTGCAGAGAGGGAGGCCGCAGCCAGGGTGGCGGTGAGCCTGTGGATCCGTATTGGGAGGATACGGAGGAGATGCGGCCGGGTCTCTGGGCAGCCCACAGCACACAGCCATGCCGCGCACCAACCCTTTCTCCCCCTCCCACCACCCCGCCCACCCGTGCGCCTACCTCCCAGGTGAGAGCGCCGCGCGCACGGTCCGCGCCGCGCTGAACCAGTTCGAGGCGCGCTGCCGCACCCAGGCGCCGGCGCAGATCATGATCTTCCGCTTCGTGGAGCAGACGGACCGGGTGAGCTCTTGGGGGCGGGAAGGAAGGGAGGGAGGGGAGGGGAGGAAGTGGAGAGGGCGAGGGCGGGGGCGAGGGGTCAGAGTTGGGAGCTGGCTGCCGCAGTGCCTGCTGCGCCGGCCACGCAGTTGTTAGGGGAAGTGTAGCCGACCGGCTGGCGACTGGTCCGTGACCGCATGTGACGTCGCACGTTGTCCCGCCCGGCCCCCTCTGCATGCGGCTGCGGCGCGTGTTTGCAGATGATGGACATCATACGAGAGGCCCACAAGGTGGGCGGCGGCGAGTCAGGGCCGGACGAAGGACGTGGAGATGAGGGAACTTGCGCTGTGTCTGGAGTAATGTTTGCCGCATTACGTGGCCAACTGGCCGCACTCCACACAGAAAACCCGCGCACGTGAGACCTTGCTTCTGCTTCCCATACTGGCCCCCTTCCCCCCGCAGGAGGACGCCCTGGTGGTGTACACGCTGGTGGACCCCAAGGCCGTCAAGGCGGTCCAGACGGCCTGCAAGCTGCAGGGGGTGCGCTACGTGGACCTGTGGAGCGAGCTGCTGGACAACATGGAGGTGCACCTCAACGCAGTGCGCAGGTGGGGGGGGGCAGGGAGGGGAGGAGCGGGAGGAGGGAGGGCTGTACGTCGGAGGCCAACGAAGGCCTCCCAGGGGCAGATAGGGGCAGCAACGGGGAAGGAGAGGGGAGGCAGCAGGGGAAGGAGGGATGGAAGCAGGGAACGCAGGGTACGGGGTGTGCTGTGGTGGCCAGTATCGTCGTGCACGCGGCCCAAGACCGCTGATGTCTTCTGAGTTAAGGTTTAGAAACTGGAATGCACTAGCCCCGACCCACCTCATCCACACCTAGACATTCTGGCGTGCTGTCTGCCACACCCACCGCAGCGGTGTGCCTGCCACGCTGGCGGAGACGCTGCGCAAGCCCAAGGCCAACCTGACGGAGGAGTACTTCAAGATGATTGAGGCGGTGGTGAGAGCAGCAACAGGGCCGGGCAGGGGTGACGCGCCCGGGACCAGACGTGCCGTGGGAAAGGCGCAGGGGGCCACGGCGGATGATGAGCATGCCTGAGCCTCCATCGCCAGCCCTGCATAGCCGTGACGTGAATAGCAGTCCGCCCTTGCTTATTGCCGCATGACCACACCGCACTCGCACAACCTTGCCCTACCTCAGGAGTACACCCGCAAGCTGGATGACGGCGCGCACCCGCAGGAGTGGCGCAACGCGGGTGGGCCGGCGGGTATCGGGCACGTGGGGGCCGGCGCAGGGGGCGGCTGTGTGCGGAGGGGGGGGCACAGCACCTGAGAGTGCGGTGCGTACTGCCGATCTAATGACACTCGGGAAGCCCTTTGCCTGGCACACCCCTCGGAGCTTTGATTGGATTGCACTTGCGTTGCGTCTCCCACAGACCTGCTGATCCTCGGGGTGTCGCGCTGCGGCAAGACGCCGCTGTCCATCTACCTTGGTCAGCGCGGGTACAAGGTGCGTCCGGGCGTATGTGCATCGCACCACATCCACTTGGGCGTACTCTTGTGCGCAACCGTGTGCGATACCCCGCAGCTGCCCTCCCGCACACTTCTTCCTTGAGCGCCTAGCGTACACACACACGCACGCACCGCACCACAGTCCTGCGTATTTCTTCCCGTGTGCCCGCTAACGCATGACCTCCTCCGCGCAGGTGGCGAACCTGCCGCTCATCCCCAACTGCCCGGTGCCGAAGGAGCTGTTCGAGATCGACCAGAGCCGTGTGGTGGGGCTCATCATCGACCCGCACGTGCTTGCGTCCATCCGCCGCAACCGAGTCAGCCTCATGGGCGTGTCGCGCGCGCAGTCTATCGACTACGCCGAGGTCCAGGTGGGGTGGGGCGCTGGTGGTGGCGGTGCAGAGGGGGCAGTCGTGCGTGTGGGGGTGGGGGTGGGTATGCAGGGGCGGCAGTCGTGTGCGTGTGCACCTACAAAGTATGAAAGTACCGAAAGCGGAACCTCCGGAAAGCGCTTGCATTGTTGCACGGCAGCTCACATAGCAGCCCAACACGCTCACTCCTTGCACTCACACGGGAATGACGCCGGTCTGGGAGAGGGTCAAACGGCAGGGGCTATAACATGCGCATGCACCAATGTACAAGCTTGTACTCCTGGCACCAATACCAGTGGAAAAGTTTGTACATTGGTGCATGCAACTGCTATGTTGTGTGGCGTCCAGGCCTCGTTCCGCCCTGCTTGGCATGGTCGGACACGGTGGTCGGGCCGACCTCCAAAATAGCTGCCGGCGTTGTATGAGCATTATTATGGTACTAAAGAGACCCCAAATAATTTGTTCGCAGCCTATTCGGTGATGTTGAGGTCAACAAGCTTCAAACGCTCACCCAGAATCGCTACTTTGGCACCATTTGAAGTTAAGGAGCTACGTTTTATGCTCCCGGGCTTAAGAGTGCGACTCTGGCGTAAGCATGCCTCGCGAAATGTGGTGACAGCCCTGGTGACAGCCACCCCCACAAAATGTGACGGGAGCCAAACTTAGCATCCTTACATGTCATATCAATTACCTCCTGATTCAGCGCAGCTGGTTCTGTGCATACAGAGAGAAACACGTGTGGACACGTTTTCGCTCCTCCCCAGACCCATGTGCGCGACGGGTGCCCTGCACCTCTGCAACACGCTCACCCCTTGGGCTGCACCTTTTGGGCATTGCCCACATTTCCACACGGTGACCACACGCTACCCATTCTGTTCCTCTGCGCCCCAGAAAATCAACTCGGAGCTGGAGTGGGCTCGCAAGCTGTATAACGCGCACCCTGAGTGGCCCGTCATTGATGTGACCCTGCGCGGCATCGAGGAGACCGCTGCGCGCATTCTCAAGCTCCTCAACGACCGCCGCGGCACCACCTCGCCCCAGTGGGTGGATGCCATACACGCCAAGTCCGCGGCACCACCGGCCGCTGGCGCCGGCCCTGGCGCGGCGGCGGCTCAGGGCGGCGCAACGGCGCGTGGGCCCGTGGACGGCGAGGTGGTCCCGGGCGCGCCTGCCAGCATCCCCGAGCTCATTTATGGAGCCATGTCCGAGTCCAGTTTTATGATGCAGGGGCTGTACTGATTGCGGTGGTGCTTGCTCTCTATGATAAGGAAGGTGCTGCTAGGTAGGAGTGGATGGGATGCGAGTTCAACATGATAGCAGAAGCAGGGGTAGGCAGAAGGGGGTTACATTACGAAGCAGTCGAAGATGAGCCACCGTGATCCAGGGGAACGCTGCACTTGCAGGTTTGGGTTGGGCCCCACGAGACATCAAGTACACAGCGGGAGGCGCTTCCAGGCTTGATGCCTGCGTGAGGTCTTGGTGACGCCCGTGACGGTGTGTGGTGCAGGTTTTGCATGCAAGTGTGCTGAAGGTGTGAGGCAGGGCCGTAGAGGTGTTGTGGCGTGTTTATATTCGGTCACCAAAGTGCTTGCTCGTGAATGCATATTCCAGATGCCGGTCGCATGGAATGGCATGGCGTGCGAGAGACGCAAATCAGGCTGTGTGTAGCTCTGTGTAGCTTGACAACGGGTGCCGCTTGTAAGTTGGTTGCCTTGTCCAGGCGTGTATTCCCGTTTGTCTGCACTTTGACGTTCCTCAATGGGTCTGCAAGCGCGCTTCCCATGTAGCTGCTATTGCAGGTAGTTGGTGGCGATGGCAAGCTGCAGCGTTCTTGTTTCATTATTGCATCGTGCAAAGGGCTCACACGGCCCACCCCGTCAGTTGCTCTCGCTCAGCTGCACCTCGTAGCCGCCACCCAGGACGGAAATACAAGTAGGATGAATATCACGTGCATGCCTCCTCCTGCGTGCTCCTCCTGATGCAGTGCCACAAGTGTCGCAGTCCCGCTGTGGAACTCCCAAGCTTCCGAACTTCGCCACCTCTTCAGCCGGCAGCATCACTGCAGCCCGCAGACCCCGTACCCATTTGTTACGTCGCAACGTCATATCCGTATACGAGCTGTCCGGTCCAAGCAAAGTCTTCGCCCTACATCACACATTACGCAAGCAACCATCAACACCTCTGCAGTCAACATTCCGCGCAGCCGCGCGACCCCACGTCCCACAGTCCTAGCTACCTACATCACTCAGTCGTCGTCGTCATCGTTGTCGCTGCCTCGCCCGGCCGCCGCGCTGAGCTTGAGGGTCCGTCCCACCTGCTTGGCCCACAGCTGGTGCCGCACCACGCCCATGCGCACATCCATCTTGCGCATCTCCTTGTGCATGCTCCGCATCGCGTCGTGCATCAGCTTCACCTGCCGCGAGCCGTCCAGCCCGTCCGTCTTGTCCTGGGGGCCAAATATGTCGGGAACGGGGGTGGTGCAGGTCTCAAAACGGAATGGGATAAGTCGGGTCCGAGCCGCTTCTGCCTTCAGGTCACGAGCAAGAGGAAGCCAAGGACAGGCACGGTGCGGGATGGGAGGAACGCACCTGAGAGATTCCCACGGACTGTGCCCCACCTCCATGGCCCTTGTCACGCCTGCGCCCATTTCCCACAGCCTCCCGCACCTGTATGCCCTGCTGCACCTCTTCCAGCTTCTCATTGATTTCGTGCAGCGCCGCACTGCCCATCTCCAACAGCTCGTCGTGTGTACGCCGCTCGCGAGCCAGTGCGTCAAACCGCCGCCGGATAGCCGCGTACTCAGCTGGCGGGCACACACGGGCGGGATGGGCCGACAGGGGGGCAACACAAGTGGGCACAAGATAGCGCCAGCTGGCAAGGCACGAGAGGTAGTACAAGTATTGCACGCCGTACGATGGGCGCCAGGGAACAGCGGTCCGCCTGTTCCTTCATCACACCGAAACCCAAGCTCTCACCAAGCATCTCCCGCGTGTTGTCGTTCAGCCGCTGCTCCGAGGTCTGAATCCGGTCCAGGTCGCGCGACACGCCCTCGCCCAGCTTGCCCAGCGTGGCGCGCACGTCCGGCGCCGCGCCCGCCAGCGTGGACAGCTGCTCCTTGGTCTGCGCCCAGCGCTGCGCCCAGTCCCCCGCGGCCGCCTCCGCACTGATCTTGATGCGGCCCAGCTGCGGAGCCAGCCGCTCCAACTCCTGCCGCCAAGCAATCGGGTCCACCTGCGTCATGGACACCGCCGCCGGGTTGCCGCCTCTCCCCCTGCCGCCGCCTCTCCCCCCGCCGGCTCCGCCGCCGCCGCCGCTGGTGCTGGCGGCGCCCGGCCGCAGCGACTCATTGGCACGCTGCTGGTCCGCCGCCGAGCCCGAGTACTCCGCCTCGTCGTCACCGTCACTCCCATACCCGCCCGCGCCTCCCCCGGTCCCCGCCGCCGTGAGCACCGACTCCGCCGGGCCCTCCAGCACGCCGTCGGCCTCGTCCGCCACCTCCTCCGCCGCCGCCTCCGCCGCCCGCCCCAGCGGCCGCACCGCCAGCGGCACGCGGCCCGCCGTGAGCGCCAGTGCGTCCTGCAGCAGCCCACACACGGCGCGGCCGTGCCCCAGCGCGATGGCGTTCACCGGCGCGAACTCGGTGCTGAGGCCCAGCACCTGAGCACCCTTCTTGGCCGCCTCCGCCCCCTTCAACAAGTTGGTGCACAGGTGCAGCTGCCCAGCCGCCGGCCCGCCGCCGCCGCCGGCTCCGTTCGCTCGCGACGCCGCGGCCAGGCGCACGGTGGGCGCGCGCGCCGTCGGCACCAGCTCCAGATTGGCCTCCACCGCGGCCGCGGCGTCAGGCTTGCCGTTCAGCCGCAGCAGCCAAGCCAACACCGCCAGAAAGGCACCCAGCTGCTGCTTCTGAAAGGCGTCATAGTCACTTCGAAGCTGAGGGACTAGAGGTTCGCTAAAGTAGAGCGGATGTAGCGAGCGGATGGTGTCCGTGGGCGGCGGTGCCAGCGAGCCATTGGAGACGGCGGCGGCGGCGGCAGCCGCTGCCGCTGCTGCTGCGGCGTCGCCTCGCCGCTTGCCGTTCGGCGGCGTGGATGGCGGTGGCGGCTTGCCCCGCAGGCGGTTGGTCACCTCGCAGGACAGCAGCACCACGTGATCGTACACCTCGGCGGCGGCGCCGTGCACGTCGGTGCGGGTGCGCGCCTGCGACTGCACCGCGCCCGATGTGATGGTCCACACCTGTGTGCACAAGGTGTGCGCATGTGTGACAGGTGATTGATTGAGACATGAAGGGGACGGGCTTGTTTCTGTACCAACAATGTCACTGCCTCATTCACACTTTCATCCTCCCCCACCTTACACGCATCCAACGCAGAAGCCCTACCCCGTCCTGCCCTACCCTTCCCTGCCTTGCCCTGCGCTGCCCCGCCCTGCCTCTATCGCCCACGCTCTCCTCCTTGCTCTTTTGCATTGGGTTCGGTTTAGTTTGGGCTGGTATCTACAACCGCCCTCAGGCAGGCACGCACCTCCTCCAGCTCGGGGCGCTTGGCGGGGTCTATCTGCAGCATGCGGCCCACCAGCGAGCGCAGCGGCGCACTGAACTGGTCGGCCGGCAGCGGGCTATACTCGCCCTTGCTGATCTTCTGGAACACGTCGTACAGGTTGGCGCCCTCCATCTCAAAGGGCGAGCGCAGGCAGGCCAGCTCGTACAGCAGGCAGCCCATGGACCACACGTCGCTCTTCCAGTCGTAGCCCGCGCCGCGCACTACCTCAGGCGACACGTAGTAGGGCGTGCCCACCTGCGCAAGTGGCGGGTGATGGGGGAGGGCGGAGGGATGAGGAAGTTCGGCGGAGGTGTTGAGGGCTCGGCGCGGCAGGTTTGATCCGGACCAACTTCGCGCACTTGCATTGCCTGCGCTGACAGGTTCCTAACGCAGTGATCCGACTTGTGTGGGTTTATGCAACTTTGAGCTTTTCCAACTCCTTGAGGCCCAACCACCCCATGAATGCTTTACGCCCTCCCGCCTCTCGCACCTTGGAGAACGCCTCCATCGTCTGCTCGCTCAGCTGTCGGCCCAGCCCCAGGTCCCCCAGCTTGAGCGCCCCGTTGGCGCCCACCAGCACATTGGCCGGCTTGATGTCTCTGTGCATGATGCGGTGCTGGTGCATGTAGCGCAGACCGTCCGTGACCTGCATGTGCAAGCGGGGACGGCGGGCAGAGCAGTGTCAGCACACATCGGATGCAGGAGCGCCCGGCTTGGCCCCAAACCCCACCTCAGCACCAGCCGCCCTGAACCCTCAGGCCCCTTGCCCCCACCTGGTAGAACAGCGTCCAAATGCTTGGCTCATCCAGCGTTTTGCCCTGCTCCGCTGTCTTCTTGATGAGGCGCTTGAGGTCGCCAGCAGGCGCCCACTCGAAGATGATGATGAGCATGTTCTCATCGATGAAGGCGTCCAGCATCTGGATGATATTGGGGTGGTCCAGCTGCTGCAACAGCGTCACCTCCTGCAGGCACCGATCGCGCTTCTTGGCGCTCATCTCAAAGATCTGTGTGCAGTTGAAGAAAGAGAGAGGGGTGCAGGCATGGGATGGGGCTTGATGGGCGCATGGGAAGGTGGACAGGTTATGGCACATGACCAGGGAATCGGAAGGGAGTGGGCGGCGGGGTGTCATACACACGCGCCCAACTGCTTTCCATGAGCTGCCAAGGCCATCTCTCCCAGGTCGATGAGGCTGTGAGGCTGCTGGCAGCTTTGCAAGCAGCTACGGCCCAGTGGGTAAATGGGCACAGAAGGACGTCGCCGACGCCGCGGACATTTGTTCTGCAGCCCTTGCCCTGGATGACTTCAACCCAAAACAACGCGTGGAAGCTTGCGCTGCCAGCGGCTAGGCGGGGTTTACAGGCCCGGCCCACGACCACTGCGTCCCATCCTGCCATCCATCAGCACAGTACCCCAGCCGGACTGTGTGGCCCGCGGTGTACAGACCCGTCGGCTGGAGCCCTCAGTGGCTGCGCGGCCAGCTGCTGCCGACTCGCCGACTGGCTTGTGGCCCGCTGCGCCTGCAACCCGCGCATCCCCAGATCCACCGCAGCTGCGTCTGTGCGGCTGCGCCTGGGGCCACCAGCTGCGGCGGCGGGCTTCCCCAGGCAAGCCCACGGCCAGCAGCCGCCACCGTACTGCGCCTTGCCCGCGTCCCGCCGCAGCTCAGCGGTGCGGGTGGCCGTGCAGCTGCTGCACGTGGATTGTCACTGCTGAGCGGCTGTCGGCTATGTCCGTGGCACGCTTGCACGAGCGGCCATCATATTGACCGCCTGTTGGGGCCCACGCCTGCCGTTCCGTAACCGTAACCCGGCCTGGCCCCAGCGGCACACCAGCGCCCAACCAGCGCCTGTGAAGCTGCGCACTATGCCTGGAACACTGCCCCCTGGTCCGCTCTCCTCCCGTCGGAGGTCTTCCATGGAAAACACGCCCAGGCCGCCCAGCGAGTAGCTCACCTCGACCTTCTTCACGGCCACCACGCGACCGTCGTCCCGGCGGATGCCCTTGTAGACCACCGCATAGCCGCCTTTCCCCACGGGTTTCTGGACGTCGTAAGCATCCGTTAGCCTCCCAGGGCATGAAGGTACGACGCCCAGGGTCTCCCCGTCCCCCCTGGCGGTGTTTGGAGCCTCGCGCGTTGCTGGGCGACTGCCATTTTTCGATGCCTGCCGCGCTGGTGACGGGACCGTCTGCAAAGACCCCGCACCAGGCTGGGCCTCAACCGTCTGGGGCCGGCTTTCTGACTGCCTGCTCGTTGGCCGGCTCATTTGCTCACTTTGCTAGACATGCGCGACCGCGGGGCTGACCGGATATCGCCCCGCGAAGAGCTGTATTTAACACATCTTGTTTTGATAAGTTGGCAACATGAACTAACGAGTGGAAAGCTTATTAGAAAGCGGCACAACACCAGGTCGTTTGAACGCGTCGTCAAAGGTAAGAAGTAAAGCTTGTTTTCACCTTATAAGGCTGGGCATTGAGCTACTCGCGCAGCGGGCGATGGTAAAGAAAACCAATGGGCATGGAACATTTGGGACTCACGAAAATCTCTGTCGCTGCTCAGGTATTTAGTATTTTCATTCAATGCCATATTAATGCAACCATGAGGCAAGCGCTATCAGCTAGGGGCTGTGACCAGCGACTGGCGCAACACGGCTCCAGCTCAGTTCTTCGTCCACTGCAAGCACGATCTCTCCTAAAACGCTTGCAAATAGCTAGCTCCAACCAGACACAGGCGCATACAGATGTTGCAGGAACGAGCACGAGCGGGAGGGAGGAGGTGAGTCTCTGCCGAGTGCTGCGTTGAAACAGCGCTTGCCTGGGACATAAGCAGTTGCGTGGTCGCTTTAACAATTCCTGGGTGTCGTCAGCGGAGCAGATGCAGCTAGTCACGGCTTGGACCAATATCTGGGGACGGTTGACAGCTCAAGGGGAAAGCGGAATACTGCTCCACAGTCCTGGCGCAGAGGACCTGAGCCCCCCGTGCGTTGTGACGTGCACGTGCAGCGGCCCATCACCATGTCCACTGGGGAGTGGGGCGAGGAGCTGTACTTCGACTGGTAAGCGGATGAGCGCCCACCGCGCAACTCCCCTTTCGGGGTCGGCTGACTGCGTGGAGCCGGATGCCCCTGGGGGCAGTGCATCGCAAACGCCAGCAGCCTTCTGCAGCGCGGGCACAATCTTCGTGTCAGGGTTTAGGTCCTTGCCTTCGCGGCCTTCACGCTCTGACGCCTGGGCAACCGCCGCGTCGCGCCTGCTGCAGGGAGTACAACTCTCAAATATGCTACCGCCAGAAGGGAGAGGTGCGCGGTTGCGTGGGAACTCCACTCACGAACTCACCATACTGAGTCGCATAAGTCATGAGGCACTACCATCCCTGCAGCCTTCCCGTCATCTTTCACGGACGGCCCCGCCCCTTCGTCCTCCCAATCCTGATTGCAATGGTGAACGCACTCTACCCACACCCTGCGATTTACCACTTGCCGCCCCCCCCCCCCCCGCGCACAGTCCGGCCCGCCCATTCTGATGCTCCACGGCTTTGGAGTGGGCAGCTGGCATTTCCACCGCAACTGGGAGGACCTGCAGCACGACCACCGCGTGTGGGCGGTGGACCTATTGGGGCAGGGTGAGTGCGCACAGGGGTGCTTTATATGGTGCTGGACAATCGCTTGCACTTGTGTCCGGCCCTGCTCTGTCCGCCCCGTGGGTGTCGGCATAATTTGAACTCGAACAATCACCAAGTCCTGTGCTAACCATTGGTCAACGTACTGCTGACTCCACACACACACACGCGTATGCACACACGCCACAGGCCGTAGCTGGCCGGCCCAGCCTGTGTCGACCTCGGACGCCGCGGGCAAGCTGTTCTTCAGCGTGGACACCTGGACGCGGCAGCTGGAGGCGTTCCTGGAGCAGGTGGTGCGAGAGCCCGCGTACGTGGCCGGCAACTCCCTCGGAGGGTGAGTACGCGCTGCGAGGGGGCGGGATTACTTACCGTAAAGCCAAACTAACCCAAGAGGGTTACAGGCAACGGAGGGCGGTGAAGGTTGTATAGGAATGCTTGTGAGCGGCAGGGGCACAGTGCCCAGCTCTTGCTGGCCCGCGTGCACGCTCACACACAGCGTGCTCGC
The DNA here is from genome assembly GCF_000002595.2 of Chlamydomonas reinhardtii. Lineage (NCBI taxonomy): Eukaryota > Viridiplantae > Chlorophyta > Chlorophyceae > Chlamydomonadales > Chlamydomonadaceae > Chlamydomonas > Chlamydomonas reinhardtii. The sequence continues at coordinate 3,714,569 of NC_057015.1, forward strand.
AGTCTCGCCAAGGGGTCCTTCTGGTCGCGGTTGCTGTAGCTTGGGATGACAGGCCGCGGCCCCGTTCCGTCGCTGCCATGGCCTAACCCTAGAGGCATGCCTGAACCTGCCTTCTCCCTGCCCCGCCTGCAGCTACCTGGCCGTAATGCTGGCCGCTCGGCGGCCCGACCTGGTCAAGGGGCTGACGCTGCTAAACGCAACGCCCTTCTGGTGAGCAGCGGGGGCACATGGCGGCGCGGGCTGGTGCGGTGAGAACAGAATCCACACCTGGCACTTCCTTGAAGCCATTGGGCCATGCAATCGGTGCTGGCGCCACACGCACTCGCGGCGTCGACCCCCCTTCTGCGTTGTGCTGTTCCTGATACACACACACGCGGTGTCTGGCTGTGGTGCGGTGCGGTGGAAACGATGGTCTCTCATCTGCTAGCTAGTCCTTTTACTGTCAGGATATCGCAGCACAACATCTGGCGATGCGACTGCGCAGGGCCTTCCGGCCGCCCCGCGCGTCGGCCCAGGCGCGCAGCTGGCTGTGGCGGGCACTGGACCGCGCGGTGGACGGCTCCGTGCCCGTGCCCCACGTGAGTGCTGCCATGCCGCGATGATGCTGTGCAGTACGGTAGAGAGAGGCAGGCTCCAGCGGGCGAGTTGCATGGGCGACGTGTGGTGTGGAGTGACGTGCAGCAGCCTCGTGTGCTGACAGGGATACGCTGTGCTGCTGCCCCTTTGCCCCGCAGTCCCTCAAGAGCGTCATTGAGCGCTACTGGTGAGCACGAGACGTTCAGCCGCTGAGCACACCGCATGGATCTACACAGCGCTGTTTGCGCTGCGCTTCAGCTGTCCTACCTGACACCTCCACGCAAACACACCTGCCGCATGCATCTCAACCGCCGCCGCCTCCATCACCTCCCTGTGCTTGCAGGTGGGACACGCTGCGCTCGCCCGCCACCATCAGCGCCATGCTGCAGCTGGTGTACGCCGACAAGAGCCCGCCCGACCCGCCGCTCATCAGCCGCATCGTGGAGGCCACACAGCACCCGGGCGCACTGGACGCATTCACAAGCATCGTGCTCAGCCCCAAGGTGAGAGCCCCGCATGCTACCTCCTCTTTTGCTTTTTCTGTGAATGATGTGGGGACGTTCTGCCATCTGCCCCAGCATCGATTGAGAAGAACCGATTAAGACTGACCAAGACCGACTGAGACCGACTTCCCTCCCGCCCGCCACTACTCTCCTGCCTGCCTGCCTCTCCCCAGGGTGAGCTGTCGTTCGACGAGCTGCTGGACCGATTGGCCTGCCCCGTGCTGCTGCTGTACGGTAAGGAGGACCCCTGGGTGCGGCCGCTGTGGGGGCAGCGCCTCAAGCGGCGGCTGCCCGAGGCCATGTACCTGGAGCTCAGCCCCGCAGGGTACGTGGCCGTGTGGGTGAATGTGCGGGGCGGGTGCGGGGCTGCAAGCTAGAACGTGTCACGTGTGTGCATCCGCGGTGTGCGCTACCGGCTGGGACGCAGACGGCTGGGTGGGAGCGCCGGTGACACTGCGCGTGGGGGCGTACATGGATAATCAGGGCCCTGGTCGTCGTGTTATGCTGGTGCACCCTACCAAACTTCCTGTGCATCTGCTGCCAACTCAGGCACTGCCCGCACCACGAGACACCGGCGGCGGTGAACCGCGCGCTGCGGGCGTGGGTGGCGGCGCAGGAGGCCCGGCCACAGCCGCAGCTCGCCCTGGCTGCGCCCTCGTTATCCACAACAGCTGGCGCCGGCGCCTCAGCGACAGCAGCCGGGGCCTCAGCCGCCTACAGCTACGGCCCCGTGGCAACGCTCGACACGGTGGCGACGCCACTGCGGGAGCCGGCTGAGGTGGTGGGGGCGCGCATGGGTCTGCCGCTGCACTCCAGCTGGGATGTGACGGAGGCGGACGGGCGCCACATCACCATCAGCCACATAGAGGGCTCGCCGCGCAGTGTGGCGGAGCAGCTGGACTACGCCGTGTGGATGTGGCTGGGCAGGGCGCTCGGGGCCGTGGGCAGCAGCGGCACCGGCAGTGCCAGGGGAAGTGGGAGCGGCAGCAGCGGCGCGGCGGCGTGATGGGAGTGATACCGCACCGTGTTCCTGTGGCGCGTGCATTGTGGTCTTGTAAATGCTTGCCGTGTTGGGTGGAGGTATACAATAATAATTTGTGGCGGTGTAAAGGATCCTGTTCGTTGGTCGGGTACCGCATGAACAGTGAGTGGCTCGTGCACGCGGGTGCATCGTGTGAGCAGTGTGAGGTCGGCGTTGCAGAGCGTTGCGCAGGAAGGTCGTATTGGCACTGCACTCTATTTGTCGAAATTACAGTATACACTTGGTGTGCGCAAAAAAGAAGTATGAGCATGGTATAAATGGAAGATCAATCAGCAGCGCGCCAATCCAGGACATCGGGGTGCTCTGCAAAGCACGCTTGCGTGTGTGCATTGCCGTGCCGCTTGTAGCGAGTTGTAGCGAGTCTGCGCAAGTGCGCTGTTTGCCAGTGCAGCGGTTTTGCAAAGGTGGCTTATCATCATGTAGCGAGGGGTGCGTAAATACTACTACGAGCTCAGGGAAGCTGGCTCAAGTACGAAGCGTGCCCCGGTGGTCGGCGGACCGTTGAACAGGCGGTCGTGAGGCTCGTTAACTGGCTGCCCCTCCTGCGTAATTGGGCACCCCTGGGTAGTGTGGGCAGGCGGACACGCATTGCATAAGCCCCCAGCCAGGCATTAACGAAGTGCTTGCGAGTGAATGCGAATGCAAGACGCCGTCGCGAGCTCGCATTACGCATTACTCGCGCGGAGTCAGAAGCCCGGCCCTCCAAGCCCTACTTCGGCTGCTGACACGGAGATGCATGGGCCCCCGGAAGCTGCAACAAGAAGACGAACTTGATCTTTTCATGATTATCCGCAGCTGCGCAGACGAAAACCACAGCGGGGAGTTGAACTGCATGAGAACCCGGAACCCTTAACTCAACCCAGCAGGCTTCAATTGTATCAATTGGCATTACTCTAGATATACTTGGCCCGTGCCTGTATCCCCTCGCATCATTTGCAAGGTTGTGCGTCAATCAATCGCTGCGTGACGATGCTGGCCACGGCCGCAAGCAAGCTCGGCCTAACAGGCCTGGGCATTCAGGCAATCAGTGCGGTCGGTAACTCGATTCGCCAGTTCTCGTCGACCGAGAACACCGACCTGAAGCAGGCGCTTCGTGAGCTCATTCCGGCGCAGCAGGTGCGGGTTGCCCCAGCCTTCCTTGCAACCCACAAACCCGGGGCTCATCACGCGTGATGTATGGCCGTGCAGGAGCGCCTGAAGGCCCTGAAGAAGGGCCATGGCTCCAAGTCGCTGGGCGAGGTGACCGTGGATATGGCGATCGGCGGCATGCGTGGCATCCCGGTGAGTAACACCCGGGCGGCAGCCCGCCTTAGGCTGCATACCAACACCCGGTGGCGGGGCGCACATTGGTTGGAGGCATTGCTTCATGGCTCAGGACCAGGCGCGAGGGGCTGCCTGGGCGGGCCTCTAGGCAGGTTTCAGCCCGCATAGCGGCGGTGCAACACCCTTCCTAGGAAGAAGGCACCGGCGGGCGAGCTCCTCACGAATCGACTTGTTCACGACCCTCATTGCCCGGGCACACCTGTATCTTCTTCTCTCCATCTTTCACTGCTCGCCCCTGCTGCGGCACTATTCCCTGACTTCCCCTGCCTATCCCCGCCGGCCCCCCCTCCCCCGGGCCCCCCTCCTCTCGGTCTGTACAGGGCATGCTGTGGGAGACGTCGCTGCTGGACCCGGAGGAGGGCATTCGCTTCCGTGGCCTGTCCATCCCCGAGCTGCAGGTGCGCACCGGGGAGGCGGAGGCGGAGGAGGAGGCACGGGGCATGAGGCAGGCAGTGGCGGGGCAGCCAGGCCGTAGAACCCGCGTAGTGGCCGCCGGGGAAGTCCAAGTTATCGCGTCTGGCCAAGCGTCCCCCTGCTGTCATTGAGCTGTATCCAGTGCACTGTGTGCACTAGCAGTTTGCTGTTACTGCTCCTACCCTTGGCTCCGTCTCCATCTGCACCACCGGTGCTACTTGTCTTAGGCCCCCACCCAGAAGCACAAGACACTGGGGTTGTTGGCCGCCTCAGCGACAGCTGCATGAACCTGTAGCCTTGCGCTTGTGCCTGCACCTCACGCTTCGGTCCCCCCCCCATCTCCCCTGTCACTTGCGCCTGCCAGGAGAAGCTGCCCGCGGCCGTCCCCGGCGGCCAGCCCATCCCCGAGGGCCTGCTGTGGCTGCTGCTGACCGGCCAGGTGCGACCCGGCGCAGCAACATAGCCGCTGCTGACAGCAGCAGCAGCGGTGGCAAGGATACCGTACTAGGTTGCCAGCCTAGCGGGCTCCCAATGCTAAGGACAGGCTTGGGTGTGGGTTACCCCCTTTCCTCGCACCTGCTGTACCCCTGTGCCTGGCTACGGCATCACTACTTACTAGTTCATGAATGTAACCCCCCTCCCAAGCCGCACGCCCTCTGCTATCAGTCCCTTCCCCACACTTACTCCCTGCACCCGCCCACCCACCCACCCCTTCTGCCGTGCCTGCGCTCGCAGGTGCCCACCAGCAGCCAGGCTGCTGCTGTGACTGAGGAGCTGCGGGCCCGCAGCAACGTGCCGCTGCACCTGCGCAAGGTGCTGGACGCGCTGCCCACGGAGGCGCACCCCATGACGCAGCTCAGCATGGGCATCATGGCGCTGCAGGTGGGCGGGCGCGGAGGGATTGATTGGGTGGATGAGCGGGTGGGTGGGTGGGCGTTGGTGGGTGGGTGGGTGGGTGGGCGTGGGGTTGTCGACACGAGGATGCAGGACACGACAAGCTGGGGGAGGGCACTTGGGAGGAGCTGAGGGCGGCGGCGCTTGGGCCATGGGGCCGGGGCTATGGAATGCTCTTGTTAGACACGGCAAGCAACAAAGAATGGTCTTGGGGATGGATGATGACGGTATTGGGTACGACTGGCCAAGGTGGGACCTCGTATGGCCCAAATGCAAAGCTGCACCGCCAGCACGCGGATGCAGAGCCCTCATGCATCCACCTGCATGTTCCTTCCCTGGATCCCTTGCCCCGCTGCCGCCCAATTGCCCACTTCAATACACCCCTCCTTCTGCCCCATGTCCCTGACACGCCCCTCCCCTCCCCTCCTGCCCCCCCCCTCAGTCCGGCAGCCGCTTCCAGTCCGCCTACGCCCGCGGCGTGCACAAGTCGCGCTACTGGGAGTACGCGTACGAGGACTCCATGGACCTCATCGCCAAGCTGCCGCAGGTGGGCATGAGCCTGGATGCGTGGATGGGTGGGTGGGTGGGTAGTCGTTTCCACCGGCCCAGGCCAGCCGGGACTCAAATGTACTACTGGCCATCAGGCGTAGGGCTATAGGACCCTTGTGGGCGCGGTGGGTGTTGGGGCACTTTCATGGGGGTTGAAGACAACACGCCGGCACTTCTTTTGTCCCGTCCTCTGACCGCCGCAACCCAGCCGTTGCTCTCTCCCTCTCTTTCCATGCCTCCTGCCCGGCCAACCCCCATGTGCTCCCACCCCCTCCCACCCCTCCCCGCCCCAGCTGGCCGCCACCATCTACCGGCGCACCTACCGCCGCGGCGAGTACATCCCGCCCTCCTACAACCTGGACTGGGCTGCCAACCTGGCGCACATGATGGGTGGGTGGGGCAGCGGGAGGGGAGGGCAGGAGAGGAGAAGAGCAGGGAGCGGGACAGTGGGGGAAGGAAGAGGCGGGCGGCGCGAGGCGGGAGGGGGCGGGGTTTGTGGAGGCGGCGGTGACGCCTGTGTCGGCAGGGCCCCGAGGTGTAACCGGAGCGTTTCCCCATGCCTCCACCACTGCCTCCACCACTGCCTTTACTGCCATCTTCCCGCGTTCCGTCACCCGGGTCTGGCGCTGCAGGCTATGAGGACCCGGGCTGCCTGGAGATGATGCGCATGTACCAGACCATCCACTCGGACCACGAGGTGGGCAGGCGGGCGGGGGGGGGGGGGTTGTAGATACCAGCCCATACTAAACCAAACCCAATGCAATAGAGCGAGGAGGAGGGGGCAGGAGGGGGGCGGCGAAACGTGGCAAGAGCAGGGGCGTGCAGGAGGCGGGGCCGAGGCCCGGCGGTGCGGTCACATGGATGTGGCACGATGCACGGCTGCCGGGGGCTGTGGCGGCATGCGATGCGTGCGGGCTTTCGTTCTGACGTTGCGCACGCGTGTCACCCGTAACCTGAGCGGCTCCTTCTCTCCTCCCCTTCTCCGGCCTGTCACCCTCGCACCCCTGTGCCGCCTCCCATTCCGCTCCGCCCCTCCCCCCGCCAGGGCGGCAACGTGTCGGCGCACGCCACGCACCTGGTGGGTTCGGCGCTGTCCGACCCCTACCTGTCCTTCGCCGCCGGCATGAACGGGCTGGCGGGTCCGCTGCACGGCCTGGCCAACCAGGAAGTGCTGCGCTGGCTCAAGGACCTGGTGGCCAAGGTGGGTTACATTCATGGTGGCCAAGGTGGGGGTTGGAAGTACGGTTCCAGCCCAAAGTAAACCAAACCAAGCCAAACTGTCGGAGCACAGGCAGGGGGGTAGCCGTCGTTCATGGAGCACGGAGTGGCTGAGCGGAGGGGCGAGAGGGGAGGCAATCAGGGCCAAGGGGCGGGGGGTAGGGGCGGGGCGGGAGGGCGAGGCGTGCTCGCGGTGGGGTGGGTGGGGAGGGTTTTTAGCAATGTCCCGATTGAGCACCCGCCGTTTCCTTTGCCACCACTCCTCTGTTGGGGCTTGCAATTGATTGTCTCCCCGTCTACTCCCTCCGCAGCTGGGCCCCTCTCCCGGCAGGGACGCTGTTCGCAAGTACGTGGAGGACACGCTGGCCAGCGGCAAGGTGGTGCCGGGCTACGGCCACGCAGTGCTGCGCAAGACGGACCCGCGCTACACATGCCAGGTACAGCGGGGGGGCGGGGGGGCCGGGGACATTAGGAAGCGGCATGCGGATGGATGCGCGGGGGAAAGAGGGTTCGGCCGTAGCGCCCGGCTGCGCCGGTCATTGAGCTGTGTCTCTTAATGTTTTTGGCGTCCTGATGGGTGTGGCGGTGCGGTGCTGCACCTTCGGCGCATTCCGGCGCTCGTCCCTGTGCCCTCTCATGCGCCCCGCCTTCTTCCTCCCTCAAGTCTGTGCATCGCCGCTTGTATACATCACCACCGCCTTGTCCAACTCGTCACTTGCTCCGCCCCTTCCCCTCCCCCGCCTGCTCCCCCTCCTCCCCTCCTCTGCCCCCCAGCGTGAGTTCGCGCTCAAGTACATGCCCGACTACCCGCTGTTCAAGCTGGTGGCGGACCTGTACGAGGTGGTGCCCGAGGTGCTGGGCAAGACCGGCAAGGTGGGCAGGGGTGGGGTGCAAAGGGGGTACAGAGATGTGTAGCGAAGTAGACAGCAGGCGTAGGGGGGTGGTCAGCGGGAGGAGAGGGCCTGGGGAGAGGGGCAGGGGTGGCCCAACGGGAGGACGTATTAAGAGCCTTTGGTTGGTAGGGACGGGCGAAACGCCGGGCTATGTCGCAGGACGGCCTTGCCTGTCCTGCCGCCTTATCACACCCGCTTCCCGCGCCACCGCCTGCTCCCTCCTGAACCCTGCCCCTGGTCTCCGCTGCTTGCGGCTGCAGATCAAGAACCCCTGGCCCAACGTGGACGCGCACAGCGGCGTGCTGCTGCAGTACTACGGCATCACGGAGGAGAACTACTACACGGTGCTGTTCGGGGTGTCGCGCGCGCTGGGCGTGCTGTCGCAGGTGAGGGGTGGCGGGGCGGGGCGGGGCGGGGCAGGGCGGGGCGGGGCGGGGCGGGGCGGGGCGGGGCGGGGCGGGGCAGGGCGAAGTGAGCGGAGGTGAGCTGGGGATGGGGTGGCCGGAGGTCATGCCAGGGGCCGGGGGATGAGGATGGGTGGCGTGGGCTTGAGCAGGGTATAGGCAGCGGCGGTTGGCGGGTAGGCGGGGCGGGGCTGAGCACTGCAGGCGGGGCAGCGGGTGGTCTGTGTGGGAGCAGCTCGCAGCTGAACCCCCGGGCTTTTGGTTTATTTGGGGTTTGGAGTAAACTAACCCCCCCCCCCTGCAAGCCCTGCTAGCGCTGATCCTAATGCTACTGCTGCCACTGCGCATGATGCTGTGCAGGGCGTGTGGTCTCGCGCCCTGGGCCTGCCCATCGAGCGGCCCAAGTCGCTCACCATGGCGGCGCTGGAGCAGCGCGTCGCCGGCCAGTCCGCGTAAACACACACATGAAGGAGGGAGGGGTGGCCGTGCGCGGTGGCCTGGCGAGGCCATGTGGGCAGTGCGTGTATGTAATGTGTATAGCATCGTTATAGCAGGGATTGTGGCGGGGTGTGACCGGATCAATAACAGCCGATAGAGCCGGCGTAGCCTGTAGGCAGCGCATGCACGGTGCATTCTGCCGAGGTGTTTGGAGAAGGTGAAAATGGAGTGCATGACGCGCATGATTCCACCAACCTGCGCGGCTGGGCTGGAGCAGTGTGAGCGGTGAGGCTGAGGGAGCGCCCCGCGGTGCGAAGGAACTTCGGGAACGGGCGGTATAGCACTGATATGTCGCAGACGTTGCACTGTTTTGGGACCGCATTGTTCGTTGTCGGTCCTGCTTTGGTTGCGCATTTGCGGGGGGCGGGTTGCGTTCGGAGTCTCGTATGGCATGACAGTCTGGTGCAGATGCACGGCATTATACAGGTTTAAGTAGCATGGGCGGCCCTGGGGCGGCCCGAGGATGGGGGTAATTCGGGATTCTGATGTCATGTCCGTCGGACCGCCGCAGTGACCCCAAGAGTGACCCCCAGCTGCCTCCAGCCGAATAGTAGTACCCGTACAGCCCCTGCACAACGCCTCTGGTGTTGCTTCTTGCAGCTTCCCCAGCCGTCTAGCCGTCTAGGTGTGGTATACAAGGGAAACCCTCCATAGTTACACGCAGCGCGCCCGAGCAGTATTCTTGCTCACAGACTGCTACATGAGCATACGGTACATGCGGGTACATGCAGCTCGACGCAGCCCAGCAGAGGTTCAGCCTCTGCTCGCAGCCCTTCGCAACAGAGCCTCGGAAAGCCTCGAGTCAGCGCCCACACACACCATGTGTCCTGCTGTGCACTCTCTGGCTACAAAGCAAGCAGCAGGGTATTCAGGGGAGTGCAGTCATGCCTGCTTGTGACGCCCTTGCGGACGCCAAAACGGTAGCCTTGATTACCCTGCTTCTTAAGCATACAGTAAGGCGCATTTGCGCCCCCCTAACGCTGTTGCATTCCTACTTCCTAGTAATAATCACGCACGTGCCATGGGCCTTACCAGTGACCATAGACTACTGTACATCGCACACAGATTGCAGTGCTTATCGTATACTCTTGCAGAGGGAAAAGCATTCTGGCTGCGTCTGCTCCGCCCGCTTCACACACCCATTGCTTGTGTTCATCCATCAACCGCCCCACCCCCGCCAGGACGCCACCTGCGCCCTGGCAGGCAAGAAGACCGCGTCCCGCACCGGCTGCGTCCTCAGTGCCTGACCCGCAGTGTCACGAACGCCTACCTAACGCTCATTTGGTCTGACTCCTGCTCCTCCCACTCTGTTGCCTCCAGCTCCCAACAGCCGCTCCTGCTGCCCCTCTCCGCTCACAGCCCCCGCTCACAGCCCGCGCTCACAGCCCCGCCGCCTCCAGCATGAGCCTCAGCACCAGGTGCTTGGGCAGCCCCATGACGGAGCACTGGGTGCCGTCCATGCGCTCAATGTGAGGCTCCACCAGCGGGTGCTCGATCTGGAGGAGTGGGCGGGGTGTGAGGGCGGGCGGGATGGGGTGGACCAGCTAGGGGCAGGGCAGGCGGAAGGGGGCCACAGCGGAATGGTAGTCAGCCTTCTATCCAAGCAGTGCTGACCACTTTGGCCTCCTGAGAACCTTGTACACTCCGTCAGCAAGCCACCAGCGCCAGCACCAGCCCCCCGCCTCCCGGTTTTCTCACCATTAGCCCGCCTGCGCAATAGAACACCTCGCCCTCCTCGATCAGCCGCGCCCGCACGTCCTCCGGTATGGGTCGGAAGTGTATGTAGCTGGTCTCCACGTCCTCCGCCGCGCGCCCGCTGGCCAGGTCAGTGGCCAGCACCGCACCCACAGTGCTGGCGGGGCTGTGTGTGTGGGGGGGTGCAAGGATTGGTACAGAGAAGTGTAGCGAAGTAGACAGCAGGTGTGGTGTTGCGCGTACCGATGACCGACGGCGTGGGGGTGGGGGGGTGGACGGGGGCAGGGGCGGGGGCAGGGCCCGGGACGGGCACGACAGAGGGAGAATGTATACAAGGTAAAGGAGAGAATGTGCGTGCATGTGCTGTCATGTGTCGCATGGAGGAGGTGGTGTGAGCACTTCGGGTGTGAATGCGCGAGCCAATATAAGCATGTGTTTGAACTCACTGGACTCCCATGCCCACCCGCTGCTCCCTCCCTTCCCTCCACCCCTCCACCCCGGGCTCATGCGGCCTACCCAGTCGCCACATATGCCATACGCACGCACGCACCGTTCCACGTTCGCATCCACACGCACGCACGCGTGTCGGCGCACCGTGCACACGCGCGCACACACGCGCTCTCGCACCTGCGGCCGTATCCGTCAATGTACTCGTGCGCCTCGTCCACTGAGCTGGGCTTCTCAAGGATACGGTCCTCATGCACCACCACCTGTTGTGGCCACGGGGCCAGGCGCCGGCGGGTGCGAAGTATGGCCCACGGCTCTACAACTCTCATGGACCTGTCCACCAAGTGCTGTCGCACAAGGGCACGAACGGCAGGCCACATACCATAGCCCCCGGGACGGTAGGCAGGCACGTGCTCTTGCCCTAGGCCGCAACCAGCTCAGCACCAGACGAGCGCACACACGCCGCGTGACGGCTACCGGCGGCGCTTTGCCAGCCGCGCACCTGGTCGCAGGTGATGAGCAGGCCCTGCAGCGGCTCCCCCGCCGCCTTCATTTTGGCGATAATGGCCTCGCGCTTGGCGCGGGCCAGTAGCCGCACCAACCTGTGTGTTGCATGGGCACGGCCCCATGGGTGTGCGTGTGTGTGTGCGGGCGTACGTGCAGAGCACGCAGGCGGGCAAACAATTGCCTGCGATTGTGGCCAGCCCGGCTGGTGCAGCATGGCGCAGTGCTTACACTTGTATGGCTATATAAGCGCAGAGTACTCCTTGCTTTGCAGTCCCCTGACCGCCCGTACCCTCAGCTTCATACAGAAACCCGCCCCCTCCCGCAGCTGAGACGGCCTGCAGCCCCGCATCACGCACATCTCTGGGCTGGGATCACGAATGGCCTTCTCGTCAATGTCTGCAGTCCGAACTTCGTAAGTGAAGCCGTGCTCCTTGCCCAGCTCCTGCGTGGACACGACCGAGCACACGCACTGTGTGCATGCCCTCCTGACCCCCGCCTATGACGGGCGCGACGCCTACGCAGCCCCCTCAAGTCATGTGTATGCCCAGAGGCATACCGTCATAATTTGCTTCCGAGCAAAGCTGGCGGAGCCCAGAAGGATGCGTCTGTTCCGAAGCCCGGCAACGCGCTGCTGGTCCACCGCGCTAGTCATGACGCCTTTCCTGCTGCCAAATGATGGACATACTGAGGGCATTACTGCGACTGCCACCGCGCTGTCGTTTTTGATTCGGTGCAAACTAGTACATAAGGACTGGTCACTGGTGGAGTTTACAGTACACGTTTCGTATTCTGAGGCTTAACTGCTGCAATTACTTGCGCACGAGGAGGACGCGAATCCTCCCAGGCTAAAACGCTTGCTCAACGCGCCTCCTGTTGTTGGAGCCGAGTAGCGCGATGTACATGAAAGTACGCTATACTTTAGGCCAGCAAGCAAGACTCACAAATAATGAGCTCTGCCATGGAGTGACCCGGCGGTTCTATTACAAGCGACATGGTTCTTCATGATGCTGAAGCCGATAGTGTGTGCGATTTCAGAGCCCAGAAAGAACCGTGCTAAAGCCATGCAGTAGCCCGGCGATGGGTGTTGCACTGTGCAACTCACGTCTCAAGCAGGCGTGAGGCTTCGCTACGGATGACAGTGTTAACGGCGTGTGAAATTTTGATGAAGAAGGAGACTTCTGAAGAGGGTTCTCGAAATCCAGGTGCACTTTGCATGAGCGGGGTTCTGGAAGTCGCAGCGGCACCACATGCAACCAGCACCTTGCATTTGCCCCAAACTTTACTTGCGCTGCATTCACAAGCTAACTTGACGATCTAAACCTAGCAGAGGCTTGAGTGGGTTCCACTCGGCCCAGAGTTTTCGATCATTTCGGCGGCTTCCGTGTTTGCTGACGCGCGCAAGCGCTTGACCACCATGATGCTACGCGGTCTGTCCTCTGGCATGCGCCAGGTATGCGGCGGCACTCGTGAATCGGGTGTGTCGGCGTCAGCTTGTGCAAATATAGGGGTCTCGGCGATGGCTGGACCGTTCTAGCCCGGAAGCGCTCGGCGCTACCAGCGGCTGCGCGCATTATGTGCTGACGATTGTCCGAGGCACAATTGGGTTGGGGGCCAGCTCGAACCACGCCGCGCGGCTCTGGCGCTGAGCTTCCGCTGCCGCCGTTCTCGCACGCTCCTTGTTGCCTCCTTCTGCGTCCAGCTCCCTGACATACGCGCACGGCTCCTCCCATCACCGTATGAATGCCTTTCTCTCTCTACCCAACCCAACAGGCCCGCGCTCAGAGCAGCGCCTCGGCTGCCTCTGCTGCCCGGCCGCTGCCGCTGCTGGCGCGCGGCAACGGCGTCAGCTCGGCCCTTCTGAGCGGCGCTTCGCCGTGCGCCGCCGTCACCGCGGCGGCCAGCCTGCGCCCGCTGCCCGCCGGCCGTGGCCCAGTGCTGATGCGCGCCGCCGCCACGGAGGCTGCGTCCGGCTCGGAGACCTTCACCTACCAGGCCGAGGTGCGTGGCAGGGCACTGGGGTCTGGGGTCTGTGTTGGGCGGCTGTGTGGGCAGCGGGGGGCGCGTGCTGGGGTTTGGGAATGGGAATGCTGGCCAGGTAGGTGCGGCACCACCCAGTTACAGTTCGTGTGTGCCCATGGAACATGGGAGCACCGACCTGGGAATTGGCTGGTCAGGGGTGGAGTGGACGTCTAAGCGGGGCGTCTTCAGCCGCCCACACGGTGCACCCCGTTAGGCGGCAGGCGGGGGGGCTGCGGCAACGCGCCTGTGCGCCTGCGCCACCACTTCGGGTGCCGACACAGCTGCTGACACACGCGCTCAGACCTGCTGCCGCCCCTGGCCCTGACGCCTCCCCCCGCATCCCGCATTCCACCCACCTTACCCCACCTCTCCCCACCTCCTCCCCTCCCCCTCCCCCTGCCCCCACACCGCACGCACAGGTCGACCGCCTGATGGACATGATTGTCAACAGCCTGTACTCGAACCGCGAGGTGTTCCTGCGCGAGCTCATCTCCAACGCCAGTGATGCGCTGGACAAGGCGCGCTTCCTGTCCCTGACGGACCCCTCGGTGCTGGCGGGCCGCGAGGAGCTGGACATCCGCATCAGCGCCGACAAGGAGAAGGGCACCCTGGTCATCGAGTGAGTGGGCGGTGGGGATGTAGGGGGGTAGAGAGGTGGGGAGCAGAGAGAGGGAGGTGGGGAGGATGAGTGGGTGGTCATCGCGGCAAGGTGTGGCTGGCAGACGTGATTGTATGCTGGCATGCCGGCATGGAAAATGCAGGAGAGGTTTGCGGAGGGATAAATGGCGACGCTGGCGGCAAGGGCAAGGACGGAAAAGAATGCGCCGAAGGCCGCATCAGGACAAACTAGTGTACCGTACCGTACGCTTACGTCTCCTCCCCACCTCCTCACCTCCCGACCTCCTCACCTCCCCACCTACCCTAGGGACTCGGGCATCGGCATGTCTCGCGAGCAGCTGCTGTCCAACCTGGGCACCATCGCGCGCTCCGGCACCCGCAAGTTCATGGAGGCCATGGCGGCCAAGGGCGACACCAACCTGATTGGCCAGTTCGGCGTGGGCTTCTACTCGGCCTTCCTGGTGGCGGACCGCGTCATGGTGCAGAGCAAGAGCCCCGAGGAGGCCAAGCACTGGGTGTGGGAGGCCAAGGCCGGCAGCCACCAGTACTCGATCCGCGAGGACGAGGCCAAGGACCTGGTGCGCGGCACTCGGTGGGTGACAGCGGCCGCGGCGAGGGGCTGGGGGTGGGGGAATGCGGCTGGGGTGGGGGTGGGGGGTGGGGTAGGCTGGTGGGGCCGAGAGGGGAGGAGGGCAGAGCGGGAGGAGGCTGGGGGGGGAGTGCGGGTTGGGGAGCCTGGCCTACGGCGTTTCGCCACCACGTCATGCCTCCGCCATCCCTGCACTTACCGCCCGCCCCGTCTCCCCACCTGGCTTGCAGCATCACGCTGTACCTGAAGGAGGACGCCGCCGAGATGGCCGACACTGTCAAGATTACGCAGCTGATCAAGCAGTACTCGCAGTTCATCGCCTTCCCCATCAAGGTCTACGCGCCCAAGAAGGAGCCGCGCAAGGTGGTGGACGAGGAGGCCACCAAGAAGAAGCAGGCGGCGGCGGACGCCAAGGCCAAGGAGGCGGGTGAGGAGGCGGCCAAGCCGGTGGAGCCGGTCATGAAGACCGAGTACGACGAGGTGTGGGACTGGCGCCTGGAGAACGAGAACAAGCCCATCTGGACGCGCAGCCCCAAGGACGTGTCGGAGACCGCCTACAACGACTTCTTCAAGGTGGGGTGTTGCCGGGCTACTGCGTTATGGGGCTCGTGAACTGACGTTATGGGAATGCCCGCCGCGGAAGCCTGTGTGGGGGAAAGTGGGCAAAGGCGCAACTAAGGAGCACCGCAACCGTCGACCGCCCACCGCTCACCACCACGCCACCCACCGCGCCCCACCCCACAGACCACCTTTGGCGAGTTCCTGGACCCCCTGGCGCACGTGCACTTCAACGTGGAGGGCACCATCGAGTTCTCCTCCATCCTCTACATCCCCGGCATGGCGCCCTTCGAGCAGCAGAACATGCAGCAGCGCTCCAAGTCCATCAAGCTGTACGTCAAGCGCGTCTTCATCTCTGATGAGTTTGATGAGGACCTCATGCCGCGCTACCTGGCCTTCGTCAAGGGTGTGGTGGACAGCTCCGACCTGCCGCTCAACGTCAGCCGCGAGATCCTGCAGGAGAGCCGCATCGTGCGCGTAATCCGCAAGCAGCTCGTGCGCAGGTGTGCGCAGGGGCATGGGCACGGCAGGAGAGGGCCGGGAGGCTATAGAGAGGTGGCGTGGCGTCATCGCTAGCAGCTTCGCACGAGGACGTTGGTCCCTCGGGTATGGGGATTTGAAGGGCACACATAGCGTGGTTTTGGATCATCGCCGTTACCACACGCCCACCTCAGCCCTGCTCACCCTCACTCCTCGCCCCCGCGCGGCGCAGGTCCATTGAGATGCTGGAGGAGCTGGCTGGCAAGGAGGGCGGCGAGGACTACAAGACCTTCTGGGAGGCGTTCGGCCGCAACATCAAGTACGGCGTGATCGAGGACACCGAGAACCGCGAGCGCCTGTCCAAGCTGCTGCGCTTCTCCAGCAGCAAGGCCGAGGACAGCCTCACCTCGCTGGACGAGTACGTGGGCCGCATGGGCGCCAACCAGAAGACCATCTACTACATGGCCGCCGACAGCGTGGCGGCGGCGCGCGCGGCGCCCTTCATGGAGGCCATGGTGGCCAAGGGCATCGAGGTGGGTCACTGCGCGACTCGGCAGTGCCTGGGCTGGGGCCGCTGTCGGCTGCCCAGTATGTACGGCTGGCCGCGACAATGGTCCTTGTTCACACCGGTAGCAAGCCTCCGCCGCTGTGTGGGCTGACGCCACCCCTGACCCCTCACGGCTCGTGTGCCGCCAGGTGCTGTACCTGACCGAGCCCATTGACGAGGCCTGCGTGACCAACCTGGGCAAGTACGGCCCCGACAAGAACGGCCCGCAGTACGAGCTGGTGGACGTGAGCAAGGAGGGCGTGAGCCTGGACGAGGGCGAGGATGAGAAGAAGAAGGCGGAGGAGGTGGCCAAGGACATGGCGCCGGTGGTGGACTTCCTCAAGAAGGTGCGGGGGCATGCGGTGGTTGTTTTCCCCGGTCCCAACATGAAGCCAGACCGGAGAGGGCGCGAGGGGTGTGTGTGGGAGACGGGCGTGGCGTTGGGGGGAGGGTGGCTGTGGGCCGACGGGTGTGTTAGGACTTGTGAGGAGCACACGGTGGTGGGCAGGCTCGGATTCATGGCTGGCCTGGCATTCCTGACACGTCCTGAAACATGCGTCCTTGCCCGCTAACGACGCGCCTGACAACCCCCACCACGCTTTCCCCTCCCCTGCAGGCCCTGGGCGAGCGCGTGGAGAAGGTGACTGTGTCCAACCGCCTACTAGACAGCCCCTGCGCGCTGGTGACCAGCAAGTTCGGCTGGTCCGCCAACATGGAGCGCATCATGCGCAGCCAGGCGCTGGGCGACGCGCGCGCCATGGAGTACATGAAGGGCCGCAAGATTATGGAGATCAACCCCAACCACGACATTATTGCCGGCATCAAGACCCTGCTCAAGGTAGGGCGGGAGAGAACGGGCTGCTGCGGCGGGTTTGGGTGCAATGTGTGCTTCCTGCCGTGGGAAGGCGATGCTGCGAGGGTTGGCGACAGCGGGAGGTGTGCTGCTCCAGGTTCGAGCAAGGTGCACGCCCATTAAACCTCTCCACCTGCATTCCACAACCACAACTCCCCACTCCTCGCCGCCCGTCCGCATACCTGTCACATCCTCACCACCACCCACCCTCCCCCTCCATTCCTGTCCGCCCCCGCAGGAGAAGGACGAGGACCGCGCCCGCGACCTGTCGGAGCTGCTGTACGAGACGGCGCTCATCACCTCGGGCTTCCAGGTGGACAGCCCCAAGGACTACGCCTCCAAGGTGTTCACGCTCATGAAGATCGCGCTGGGCTACGACATCCTGTCGGAGGCCGAGGAGCAGGCGGCGGCGGCGGCGCCCCAGGCGGCTGAGGCGGCGGCGGCGCCCAAGGCCGCTGAGGCGGCGGCGGTGCCCAAGGTGGAGGCGACGCCGGTGGATGCGGAGGTGGTGTCGGATGACCCCTGGAAGAAGTCCGCGTAAGGCGAGGGCAAGCGTTTGGATTCGGAGGTGGACGGAGCAGGGGGCACTAGGTAGACTGACAGACTCGATGTGGAGTGGAGCGGGTGGATTGGCCAAGGCGCCGCAAGTACACCAAGTATGGACTTGTCGACGAGGGACTTTGTGACCGAGCGGGTTGTGCGTGCCGAGGGAGGTGTGTCATAGCGTTTGACTGTGCGAAGTTTTGACCCATGTGCACTGAATCGGACTCACAAGACCTACACAGATACAAGATAGCAGAGGACTGTGCTGTAGCAGCGCACAAGGAGACAGAGCGGCGGCGGATCCTTTCATTGGGGGTGTTCGGCGGACGGACAAATGCACTTTTGCAGCAAGAGATACGGTGCGGATTCAGCGCTGTAGCAGCCCTGTAAGCATGGATCGACCATGCCGCTGCCTTCGTGATCTCGTCCTCTCTAGAGTGATGAAACCTTGATCCTAGAGCGCCCTCGGCTTGCAGACTCATGCTTGGACTAGGAGCCTCACATCAACAGCCATTACAGACATGGCAAAGGAGGCAAGCGGCATCACATTAACACCGCTGCTCCTCGCTGGCTCAACACCGCGCCACGAATCTCGCGACAGTCGCAACTCCGTCTCTGAGGCACACATTATAAGCATGCCTGCCAATTGTCCACGCATGCAGCTCCGCGGTACCATGCCAAACAAAACTTAAATCGCACCGATCCCACATGCCGCCCTCGTACATACACAGGCGTAGTCCTAACATGGTCATATGTCAATGTGTCCTGCCACTAACAGGCGCTATCCTGCGGTTCCAGATTTGGGTATCCGCGCCCCAAAGCAGCCAGGCCCCGGCATGCATACTTTGCAGCCAGGACAACGCCGCCTTGCTGACCGGAGCCCTCGACTGAGAGGCAACTCCAGAAGCTCTCGCCATAAGGACCTCCCGCGTCTATGTGCCTCCTGCTCCGGTCCAGGCGTCTGGCTGGCTGGGCGCGATGCCACGCAGTTGTTGAACCACTCTGTCGACATTTTCACGCGCGTCTCATGGATGTCACCAGCACCCATTACTGCTTCTGCGAGCCCAGCAGCTGGCCCACGATGGCGACCACCTGCAAGGGCACGAACACAGCACGGCGCAGCATACCGGTACGGTGTGATTTGCTTATGCACTACGTATGCAAGCAGCTCAAGTCAATGTATGCAAAACGTCACAAAGCGCGCGCTGGGTCCATTGTGGGCCCCCAGGCGGTCCCCCACAGTGCCGCCAAACCCAACCTGCTGACCCCCTAGCTCCTCTTCCCAACGCCCCACCTGCCAGTACTTGGCGCAACACCGGTCCAGGCAGCTGTTCTCACCCACGCTCAGCTGCCCCTCCTTGTATCTGCACAGAAAGAATGGGGTTCAGCGCAAGCCCAAACGAACGATGCTGATTATCAAAGCGATGGGCAAGACTCCCACTCCAACAATCTCCACATACTCACGGTCGTGCCGCGCATCTCTCGTGGCACGTCGAGACCATGCTGCGATGCGCACGAAGCGTATTCAGCCGTCGGGCGTGTAATTTCTAACAGTGCCTCGCGGCCGAACGACGCGCTCGATTCACCTGTTTAGAAGCGAAACGCGATACTCCAGCTCTGTTGTGGCCATCGACAGCGCGGCAGCGGCCACCATATTCCTCTCGGCTTCAGATGCATCGGCCATCTTTTTTCTCCGTTACACGCACGCGGCGCAAAATGGGCTGGCGACGGAAATGCGGGTATACACACGCGCTTGTGGTTGCAGTATGGATACCTGGGGGGGGCCTGATTGCTCACCCTTTCGTTCATTGGCGGCACGCAAGATGGGGCGGGCGCCCCCCCACCCCCCACCCCCCACCCCCCACACACACACACCACCACCACCACCACCACCACCATCACACCACATGGAAATCATCAATTTGGCCCTGTCTGCCGCTCCCCCTCGGCCTTATGCACTGGCCATGGGGGTAACCTTCAACCTGAATCCAGAAGAGCACATCGTAGCGATTGGCCACCCCATTGACTTCAAAGGCATGCAGGTAAGTGCGTGCGTGCAGGTACTAACTAAGGTGAACTCAAGTTGCGCATTGGAGAGGGCAACTAGCTAGTTGGTTCGTGCGTACACGCACACGTGCGCTAGCTGGCTGGCTAGGTGCCCTGCGTGCGTGGTCACACGTTCGCTCACTCGGCGGGCAGCTCGGGCTTGGGGCAGGCTCCGCGCGTGGGCATGCTGGTGGAGGCTCGATGGATCGGCATGTTACGATATGTCGCGTGCAGCACGCACGCAGCAGCAGCCTCTTCATCCAGTCCTCTCCACCGCAACGCCCATGCACCACCCAGTTGCTAAAACATGGCCAGGTGCTGAGGACGTCGGTGGGGCGCGCGGTCGGTAGGCCGGTTGCAGTGGGCGCGCCGCCGGCGCTGGCACCCGGCGAGCCTCCTCCGCCAGAGTCGTCATCGCTGCTCTCCTCTCCGGGCTCGTCGCCGCTGATCTCCTCGCCGGACTTGGGGTGGTTGCGACCGCCTAACGCGCAGCCACCGGCCCCCGCGGCCGTAACCGTCAGTCGCGGCTCGCCGGCTGCGCCGAGGCATGACCGCGCCGCCGCGGGGGCGGCGACGCAGGCCAGGTCAGGGCAGCAGCGATCGCGTGCGGCTGGTGCTGGTGTCGGGCGCCCGCCCGGACAAGACGAGGTGGCAGGCGCCGGCGGCGCGGGTGCGCTGGCGCAGCGGCATGCAGCTCTACCGCCGGCGGGCTGGCGTCCGGCTGGTGCGGCAGGCGGAGGCCCAGCATGTTGCGGCCAGCGTCCCACACGCTGCGGTAGGCGTCAATGAGACAGTTGGATGGTGCCGAGCAGGATGTCAAAGACTTGCGGGCCCGGCACCAGAAAGCAGCCGACGCGCGTGGTGTGCTGCTGCCCCGTGCCCGCCAGCACCGTCAGCGGCAGGGCACCCCGGATCTGCACCAGCTCGCTGGTCGGCTGGTGACACCAGCGGCGGTGATGCTGATGGACACGTAGATGCCGGTGTCGTACTGCAGTGGCAGCCCGGGGGAGTTGGCGGCCTCGGCCACCGTCAGGGTGACGTCGCTGGTGGGTTCAGGCAGCGCGGCGGCGTAGGGGGTGCCCTGCGACGACAGCCCGTCCACCAACCGCAGCGGTCCAACACCCCGGCCGAGCTTCATGGCCAAGTGGTGAATGCAGCCTGCCGCTACCTGCGCGTCCAGCCGCCGGAGCAGCCGGGCATAAATAGCGAAGCACATCGCCCTCCAGGCGCGTGATCTGCAGGCCTTATTGGTCCCGCAGCACGTCGTGAAGCGCGGCAAACCTGGCGTCGTTCAGGTGAGCACGGACGCGGTTGTCTACCCCACTGGGCGCCCCGTCGGCGCCAGCGGTGGCGGCCGCTGCAACCGCTGCCGCGGGCGGGGTGGAGGTGGAGGAGGAGGAGGAGGAGAGGAGGCGGAGATGGAGGCGGCGGCGGCGATGGGGCGGCAGCGTTGCCGCCGGTCGTGGTAGGTGGAGGGGCGCGCGGCGGAAGCGACGCCGTAGGCGGCTCCGGCAGCGGCGGGAGGCTGCACGGGTGCGGCGAAGGCGGGTGCAGCGAAGGCGACGGGCGCGGCCGCGGCAGCGGCGCCGTAGGCGGCTCCGGCAGAGGTGGGGGGCGCAAGCATGGCGGCGGGCGGGAGCGGCAGCAGCGGCGGCGTGCGTTGCGGCGGCTTCTGGCGCCTCGGCGGCCACCCGCCGCGCTGGGCCGTGAGCCTGGACGCGCTCGGTGGCAGATGGACCTGCCGGCGCAGGGGCGTTGGCGCTCTCCTGCACACGAGGGCCTCGGCCCTGGTCCGACTGGGGTGGCGAGGTCATGCCTGACCCCGTGATGGTGGCGCTCGGCTGGTTAGCTCAGAGCTGGCTGGCTGCTCGCCTGCTCGTCAGCTGTTGATGGCGACTCTGAAAGCGCGGGCGGCCATTCCCAGCTGGCTGATCGCTTGGTGGACTGAGCCGAGCGGGCCTTGACTGAGCTAGCTAAAGCGGCTGCGTGTGAGTGGCTGGTAACTGATGCCCCGTGGGCCGTGGTTGAGTTTGGTTGCGTAAACGCGCTCCGCAGCCCGCCGGCCCCAGGTACTGAGTCGGAGGCAGCGGTCGGTTGATCACTCAGGACAATAAGTCGTGTGAGAGAGAGCAACACGCCAACACCGCAACACCGGGCCAGGGCCGGTGTTGCGGGACTAGGGAGCCACCGCCTCCAGCATGGGCGGCCCCCTGCCCGACACCCCACGTTCGCCACCTGTCAGGGCATGCAAGCCAACCGCCCGTCTACGAAGCCTGGGCCCCAAGCTCCCCTAAGCACACACATGTAAAGCACAACGGCATACAGGCCTCCGGCGCAGCTCCTCCTCAGCTCTGCACCCGCACGAAGCTGCCCAACGCCTGCCACGAACACACGAACCTTCGCCCTACGCAGTGCAGGCGAAGGTGACGCCAAAGCCAGAGAAACACCACCACCACCCGGCTACAACTAAACAACAGACGCCGAACCCCTCACCACACCTCTGGAACGTAATTCACACGACCCGCCCGCAGTTCCCGACCGTTAGGTTACTTCCCACTCCTAAATCCAAACGCTGTCAACCCCCGCAGCACCCGCCGTTCCTGGGCAGTGGCTGCCGGTGAATGGCATGCGCCGGCAAGGCGGCAACGGCGCACGACACACCGCCACCAACCGACCCCTGACGCTCAGTTTCGGACCGTATGCTAAGGGCAACCGTAGGCTTGGGGCTGCTACATAGCGAGAGTTACACGTGCCCAAACGTGCCTTGGAGGCGCCTCGGCACAGCCAACTCACACCCTGAGCAAATTCTTACACATCCTGTTGCTCTAGCACTGCATTTGGAACGGCTCCAAGCTGACGCGGATCTGACTGCGACAAGAGCTTCAATTTGTTGCCCGTAAAGCAGGGGGGGGGGGGGGGTAGGAAACAAAGTGCCAGACCCCATGCCCCGAAATCCCCCGGGCCTTGAGGGGACGACCGACCCCCCGACGGACAAAACCTTGTTGTTCAGGGGTTAAAACCCCTCCATTTAATACCAAAGTAGTGTCAATCGACTCCTCTTGACGAGCACTACCACTCCGTGCCATCAGCGGTCCTGTTCTTGAGACTTCGGTCACGGGCGGGATCCTATCCATGGAAATCCCCTCGACCCAGACCACCCCGCGCTCAACTCTTTGCCTCGTGACGGTTGGACAATGTGCATCGGCAGCCTTGTTAGACGTGAACTCATGCGCATCAGCGCTTCAGAGCCCAGCTGTGTCAGTGCGCATGTGTTGAATGTGGAGACATGTCCCGACATGTCCACGTCCGGACGCGCAACTTAGCCCTCCCACGCTTGGTTTGTGCTTACTACGTCATAACGTACACATATGAGCCTCGCAATGCTGCGTTTGGCCCCTAGTTCTGCTTGTGGGGCGCTTCCCGAAATCCGCCAGGATGGGCTCCCGAAACCCGACGGACCCCCAGGGACGAGGACCGACCCCCCAACTTTGGCGGCCCAGAACTTCCTCACCAGACACCCCCTTGAAAAACTAAAAGCACGTGCATAATGCTCTCCTTAAGCTCTGTAATTTTGAGCATGGGGTAAGAAATTGAGCTTTCTACCCCCCCCCCTGCGTAAAGCATAAGGGGCTGGCCATACGTAAAGAACTGGACACTTCACAAGATGTCTTCCCTTGCATGGGAAAAGTGGGCTGAGCCACGTCTCTAGTCTGAGGCCGCAGCCGTCTGCCTAATCTACCCGACATAGGCGGGGTCGGTTCGTACAGGCACGGCCCGCCATAATGTGTCCAGCCACGTCCCGGGACGCCGCGACCGAATCCAGATCCACCCGTCCGTGCCTGCCCGTGCGTGCCTGCGGCGTCGACAAGAAATACCATACTGGCGCAAATCTGCGGGGCTCAGCCCATTCTGCAGTTGTACAAAGCTGACACCCCCCGCCTTCCGAGCGCGCCTATGCCATCTACAGGGCCTCTACACGCCAACCTGGATGCGGCCCCTGCCCCCTACTGCTTTTGGCTAACATTGGTGGTCTACAATCCGTGTCCGACACTCTCTGCCTGACTTCCCGGCCTCCCTCCTAAACACACACGTTCATCACTGTACAGCATACTTTAAACTCTCGGCTCGAGACATGACTGAAATACACTTGTCAGGGCCGTAGCTTCTACGACCCAACTGCCCTTCACCCAGCCTCCAGTGTCCACCTACTATCACTGATCTACAGTCCAATGCTTGCCGCCGCCGCCGCCGCTGCATGTAACGGCCGATGGAAGCCTGCCTCTGCCTACAGTCGCATCCGCAGTCCTGTGCTCTGTCCGCTGACGCCTGTCGCCGCATGCACACTTCCATCAACCGACTGCACCTGGCGCACAACACAACACAACGTCCTGCCCGCTCTCCCGCCATTCAGCCATCACAGCCGCCCTCGTTCTCCGCGATTGTCTGCGCCAGACTTTTTGGCCGCTCCTCGGGCTTGTCCACAAACTGGCCGTCCCTCTCCACCTGCACCCGCCGCCGCCCGGTTATGCGCGGCGCGCCCGCCCCGCGGGTGCGCTTGCCGCCCACCCCACCCACTCCACCCTCCTCGTCCTCGTCCTCGTATTCATCCTCCAATTCTTCCTGAAGGTGAAAGCCGCCCATGGTCCGGCCCAGGGCGCCGCCACCGCCGCCGGAGCTAATGCCCGCGGCCCTCTCCGCCTGCAGTGCGCCCGCAGCCAGCGCCGCATAGTCCTCCTCCTCCTCTTCCTCCGGCGGCTGCTGCGTGGCACGACTCCGCGCTTCGCGCGCCCTTTTCTCCTTATCGCCCACGATATTCGACTTCTTCTTGGCAAGCGCGCTGTTTGGCTTGGCGGCACGGGCGGCAGCACCTTGAGACCATGTTGTACTGCGTGTGCTCATTGGAGCGGCCCCCGCCACGGACGGCCGAGCAGAGCTGGTTCGAGTGGTAGCTCCAGAGGCTACGGTGCGCTGATATGTGCCGTTCCGCCCCACCGGCCCCGACTGCCGCGCATGCGCCGGGTATTGGTGGTGGTGGTAGGCCTGGGTGTGTGACTCTGGCGGCGGTGGATTAAAAGGCGGCGGGTAGGGCCCGCCCAGCCGCGCGTACTGCTTTTGCTGCAGCTGCCAGTCTGACGCCTGCTGCTGCGGCGGGCTTGTGGCCACCGGGGTGGCGGTCGTGTCCACTACACTGCCGCCGGCGGCCGCGGGTAGCGCCGCAGTACCGGGCCTGGGACGGGGGCGAGGGGGGCGGCGCAGCCCAGCGAAACAGGTCAACAGGAGCGTGCAGGGTGTGCCGTACAGGCCACCACAAACAAAAACCAACATACAGGCCTTAACTTGGTCCCTTGCACCCGCCACCACCACCACCACCACCACCACCACCACCACCACCACCACCACCACCACCACCACCACCACCACCACCACCACCACCATCACATCTCCTCCTGATACATCTCCTCGCCTCAGACACCATACACCCCTTGGCCCACTCACTGCGTTGCCGCGGCGGCCTGCTGCTGCTGCTGCTGCTGCGGCGGCTGCGACGACGGCGGCAGGTAGCCCAGGTCCCTGTTGCGCCGCTCCACGCCGTCCAGCGCCTTGTCCGGCCAGGCCTCGCAGTCGGCGTAGCGGCCCGTGGGGCGGTCGTACAGCAGGTACGTCTGGCCCTGTGTGCCCACGTCCTTGTTGCGGACCTGGGGGGGAAGGGCGATGTAGTGGTGGGTGGCGGCGGTGGGTGGTGTCAGCAGATGGGCCGGGCGAGGGCCGGTCGCTTCGGCGCATCCCAGTCCCTTTGCGACAAGCGCGACGGTACAACCTGTCAACCCAGGCGGGCCCAGCAACCCCCCTGCCCCCTCCTCTACCTCGAGACCTCCTCCCGGTGTACCGACTATGCGCCCTAACCCCCTATCACCGCCTCCCTCCCACCCGCCCTCCGCCCGCGCTCTCTCACCTTCTGCAGCTTGATCTCCACCTCGGGCAGCGCCATGCGCACCTCCTTGCCGCTGAGCGGGTCCGCCCGCACCTCGAAGCGGCGGTGCACCACGATGCCGTTGTCGGTCTTGTTGAACCAGTGAGCGCTGCCGCTGATGTCGTACAGACCGGGCGAGCTGCCGCCCGCGCCGCCGCCGCCCTTGCCGCCGGTCCTGGCGGCGTGCTGCTGCCGCGGGTGCGCCACGAACCACACGTGGCAGTCCGTCTCGCGAGCGAACTTGCGGACCTGGCATTGGGTTGGGTTGCGGAGGTTGGAGGAGTTCGGTTTGTACACAGACGGGGGCCTAATGTTTAGGAACTAGATGCCAAGTGATGGTTGTCATATGATTGGCTAGACCGCAGGTAACGATGGTCTGTCACAGCACATGGTCTCCTGCCCCCCCCCCCCTGCCCGCGGCCTGCCCCTCCCTCCTCTCCCCCTCCTGCTCCACCTCCCCTACTCACCCGTGTGAGCATCTCCTTGATATAGTCGGTCTCGGTGACATCGCGCCCGCGCCGTGAGTCCAGCTCGTTGTAGGGGTCGATCAGCAGACCGCGGATGCCGTACCTGTGTGTGTGTGTAGACGGTGTGCATTGTGCGTTCACAGGTTCGTGTGGGCACGCGCTTTGCACCCGGTGGGCTGTATCCGCCGTCAATGCCACGCTCACGCGGACTCTCACACAAAGACGCATACGTGCAAGCATGTGGAGCTCCTTCGTTCGGGTTTGGACACACTGGGAGTCCGGCCCTTTCCCGGCCGCCGTGCCCACGGACCTCATGACTGCGATGCGCGCCATGTTGAGCACCCAGTCGATGGAGGGCGACCCCGTGTCGTCCGCCTCGTCGTATCGGATGAGGTGGAAGTGGTCGGCCACCCACTGGAACCCGGACACCAGCTCGGGCATGGACATGGCGGGGACCCACTGGCCGTTGTGTTTGGTGCTGCACAGGGGGAGGCGGAGGCGCGCGCGGGAGCGGGGGCGGGCGGGGGGGGGGCGGTGAGCGGGTGCGTTGGAGTCGAATAAAACGAATAGGAGCCGATGCGGTGCTGTGCAGCGTGTGCAGCGGTGGGAGCACGCACAGCCGTGTAGTGATCAGCGACAAGCACTGCAGCTAGCTGTTTACGGCTACCAATGCCCCCCACCCAAGCCAGCGTGCAGGCCCCCGTCAAGCCCCCCTCTCCTAACCGCCCCCTCTCCCCCTAGCCCCGACTCGCTTACGCAGCTGCAGGTCTCCTTGCCGCGCGACTGCTTCCTTACGGGATTGGTTCAACGTTAAGCCCTCGCCCCGGCTCACGTCTTGAAGGGCTTGCGCATGCGCTTCTCGATGAGCGCCTTGAGGTGCGGCACCGGCCCCTTCTCCAGGCTGCACATCGCGAAGGCCCAGCCGTGGTTCTCCGCCAGGTTCACCAGCAGTGCGTCCAGGAACTCGCTCTTGCCGCTGTTGGGGATGCCTGGCAGGGGGCGGTGGTGGTGATGGTGAGGGGGCATGTGGGCGGTTCCAGGATCCAGGGGGATGGGTGTCGGATGGCGGTGGGGGTAACTTTTCAACACCCAATTTGCACGATTCTTCCAGGTCCTCCCAGTATCTGCGCCCCACTCGCCCCTCTCCCGCTCCCCCTCCCCCTCACCGGTCACGATGGTGAGCTCCCCGGGCGCCACCCGGTAGTACTTGTCCAGGCTGGGCCAGCCCGTGGACACGCCCAGCGCCAGCGGGTCCTCCTGCAGGTAGTAGCTGGTCAGCGCCTCCTCGTACTCGCGGAAGGTGGCCAGTCCGCGCAGCTTGGCGGGCCGCGCCTCCTCCGCCAGCAGCCGCGCCAGCCGCTCAGGGCCGTCCAGCACAAGAACCTGATGGGGGGCGGGAGTGGAGGGGAGGGGAGGGGAGTGGAGTGGAGGGGAGGGGAGGGGTGGGGCGGCTAGGACCAGGGGGAAAGGCGGATGCCCGGCTGTGCGTGGATAGCAATGGTGGTGGTGGGAGTGCGGCGACAGCGACTGGGACAGCGACAGCGACAGCCGGAGTGGCACACGAACGGGCCACTCACGTCGTTGGCGTCCTTGCGCCGCCCTGTGTCCACAGCGCTGCTGCCAGAGGCGGCGGCAGCAGCCCCGTTGCCGTTACCGGAATGTCCTTCCCCCGAGCTGGCCGAGCTGCCGGCTGCGGCGCCGTACGTGGCGCCGTTGCTGTGCGGCGCCGGTGTGTGCATGGCGTCCTCGCCGCCTGCTGGCGCGCCCAGCTGCCCCAGGGCGTTCACCAGGAACCTGCGGGGCGCGGAACAACACATGTGTGCAGCATCTTCCGTGTGCGGGCGCATGATGCAAGGCAAGCCCGCCCTCTTTGCATCAGCACCTCCACCCTCACCTGCACCTTCCCGCACCACGCCCCCTCAAATACCCAAACACAAACCCATGACAAACGCCCCTGCTCACTCGTTGTCCCAGCTGGTGACCTCCCAGCACCGCTCTCGCCCCAGGCGCCTCATCAGCTCGGCGCGCAGCCCCCGGCCCGCCGTGTCCGTGTCGGTGGCCAGCACGAACACGGCCTTGGCGGGGTCGGGCAGCAGCCGCAGCAACGACTCCAACCACGAGTAGTAGCGCGCCTCCTCGGCAGCCGCCCGGTCGGGTTCGCTGCTGAACTGCTGGCGAGGCGGCGCGTCCGGGTTGGCGGGGTTTAACTTGGCCAGCGCCGCACCTGTGGGGATGTAGGTGGGATACGGTTGGCAAGAAAGAGGGCGGTAGGGAGGACGTGGAATCTAAGGCTGGGCGCGGGCGAGCGCGCAACCAGTAGGGCACGGCACGCGAGGAGCGAAGGCCGGTCTTTGCTAGTTACACGTGTCCGTGTGCGTGTGTGTTCGCGTGCGTGTGTGTAGGAGTGCGGCATCGGCCTGTGCAAACCCGCACAGCCTCCTGTTGAGGTCTTGCCTACAACGGCATCCTTACCCCTCTACAGCCTCCTCCTATTCCACCCACGCCTCCTGCCTCCTGCGGCCTCCTCATTTACCATTAGGCACGGACACGACGTTCCAGTACCCGACCGTGTTGAGCGCCAGTTTGTCCATCTCGCCCTCCACAACCACCACCGTCACCGCGCCGCCGCCGCCCGCCGCTGCGATGTGCCGCATCAGGTCGTCGTGTCCGTACGCCACCAGCTCGCAGCCGTAGCCCTGGAGGGGCAGGCAGGGTGTGGGAGCTGTGTGCCCGAAGGTGGGGTCGTGGTGGGGTCGAGGTGTACGGAAGCAGAAGGGATGCGACAGCATGCGCTCCAGCAAGAGCTCGGTGAAGATACGGTAGATGTAAGTTCCGCCGCCAACAGGCATCCTTTCCCCGTTCCCCCTGTCCATGCGCCGCCCCACCACCGCGCTTCCCAAGCACCCATGCCAAGTCACGCGCGTTCCCCCCCTCGCCCTCACGTCTCTCCTCCTCTTGCCCCTGCTCCAGCCCCTCCCTCACCAATCGAAAGTCCTTTTTGCTGAAGGGCTGCGCCCACTCCGGCACGAAGAACCGCTTCTTCACGTTCACGATGCGGCCGTGCACGAAGTACGGGAAGCACAGCGCCAGCCGCGGCACCTGCCGCCCACTGGCCTTGTCCAGCAGGGGCGGCGCCGGCTCCACGTAGAGCCGGGCGGCGCGGATAACGTCGTCGCTGATGCGCCGCGTGTGCCGCAGCCAGGTCAGCGCCTCGGGCGTGAGCGAGGTGAAGTAGGGATCCTGGCGGGTTGGGTGGGTGGCGTGGCGGGTGCGGGTCGTGGGAACGTGCTGGGTGCTTGTGATGCCGGTGCAGGGAGGCAAAAGCAGCGGCAGTGCTTAGGGCGGAGGAAGACCAGCGGCGAAAGCGAGAGCCACGACACAAGGGAACACATGCGGGGGCAGCATCCCGCGCGCCTCACGTTTCTGTCAAAGCCAGGCGGGTTATGGAAAGTGATGAAGGGCGTCTTGTAGACCTTTTTGGTGCGGCCCTGCAGCCCGCCGTTCTGCGTCATCATTTCCTGCGCTCACAGCAGCGAGGCAGGCACACAAAGGTCGGGCACATGCTGCGTTGCACAGTGTAATTGTGGGGTGTTTAGCGCCCACTGAACACATGCTCTGACACTGAGCACAGGCAATGCGTGACCAGCCAGCCGCGTTGCTCCCTAACCACCTACCACCTAATCGCCACACCCACACCCGGCCTACCCGCAGTGCCACCTCGTTGTCCTGAGACTGCCCGCCAGCACCTGTGCCAGCAGCCCGCCCCGTCCCCGGCCCCGCGGTGCTTGCCGGCGCCGCCACCGGCGCCGCTCTCCGCGCGCTAGCCTCCACGCCCGCCACCGCCATCGCCCGGCGACTGCCTGTAAGCCCGTTGTCCACATGCGCGGCCTCCGCCGCCACCGCGACTGGGTCCAGCACGGGCACCGGCACCCCCTCGTCGGGCTCCTGCCCTGGGCCCTGCGCCTGCGGCTGCGCTGGCTGCTGCGCCTTTGTGTCTGCCCCGTGCCCCCGTGCTGGTGGCTGTGTCTTGGCTGGGCTGGGTGGCGCCGGCGCCGCGGCCCCGGGCACTGTCCCGCGCGGCTGGGCTGCTGTCTGCTCGGGCCGTTTGGACGGATCCCGCTGCTCCGACAGGGGCGGAGACACGCTGCCTGCCCCCGACGTCCGCGAGTGCTGAGTCACGGTCATGGAATTCCAGGTGCCGAGCGCGCCTGCGGGCTTATTCACCGCCGGCCCGGTGCCCAGCTGCACCGGCACCGCCGCACTGGCAGATAAGGAAGCAACCGGCGATGCCGTCGGTGCGCTCGGTAACGGCGCAGCCGGAGGTGACGGCGCCGATGACGGCGCCGGTAACCGCCCAGCGCCGCCGCCACTCGTCGCCACCGGCCCGACCTTCAACCAATCCGGGCGCGAGGTGGACGCCGCCGGGGGCGATCCTGGCGGCGAACCCGAAGGCGAGCCCTGCAGCGGCTGCGGCAGCAGCCCGTCTGCCTGCGTCAGCCCCGCAACTGCAGCGGCGTCCACAGGCAGCTGCAAGTCGGCCAGAGCCGCCCCTGCATTCATGTCAGCTTGCGAGGCCAGCGGCAGCACATCACCCCGCAATGGCGCACCCCCAGCGGCCGCTGCTGCTGCCCCGGGCCCATCTCTGTCGCCGCTGCCCGGCACTGTGGCGTCGCTGGGACCGGGGGGCCGGTCCAGGACGCTCGTGCCAGCACCACCACCGTCATCGGCACTTGCAGGGCGCGTCCAGCGGCTTGGGCTGCTGCGGGCAGTCGAGCGTTTGGAAGCGCCCGCAGCGGCAGGAACGGCATTGCCGCTGGCGCTACCGCCAGCATCGTTCCTGCTGGAGCCGCTACTCGCCTCGGCAGCGCCTGTGCTACTGCCGCTTCTACTCCGTGCTGTTCCCGCCGCTGCACTGCTGGTGCCATTGGCATCGCTGCTGCTCCCAACCCCGGTCCCGCTGGCTGAGTTGTGGCCCGGGTTTCTGCTGCGGGAGGCCACAGACCCCGGGGCCCCGCTCGCGCCTGGCGCACCCCGGCCGCCCTGTCGCCGTTCCGCTTCCCCCTGGCCCTCGGCCCCATCCTCGCTGCCGCTGCAGCTACCCGAGTTGTCGTCCCGCAGCATGACCATGGTGCTGCGGGAGTCCGTCCGCCGCGTACGGGCAGACCGCGACGGCAGCATGCCATGCCCGCTGCCGCCGCCGTCACCGTCAAGCCCGTTGGCCCGCCTCAGTTTCTTTTCGTGCTGTCGGATGAGCTGGCTGCGCTCGTCCTCCGTTACGCCGGCTGGCAGCTTGCGGCAGCCCCGCTCGAAGTGCCCCTTCACATTGGTCAGCCGCAGGGGCTCGCCGCACTCGCTGCAGTTAATCTTGGCGCCCGACAGGCTGCTGCTTGCCTCGCCGTCCGAGTCGCCGCCGCCCTGCCCGCCACGGGCGCCGAACGCGTGGCACCGCGTCAACCGCAGACGCAGCGGCAGGCCGCCGGCGAGGGGGGCATTGCAAAGATCTGCGCCCGCTGCTGAGCCGGACCCTGATGCCGCTGCCGCCGCTCTGCAAACTGATGCAGTTGCGCGCAGGCCCGGTAGCGCCGTCAACGGCGCCCTGCACTGCGGCAACGCTGTGAGCGACGCCGCCGTTGCCGCTGCTACCCCGCCTGCAACGTGCCGCCGACGGGGCCTGTTGATAAGTCCGGCCAGCGGCCCCAGTCCTGTGTGGTAGCTGCCATAGCGGCCCCCAGCTGAGCTGCTAGCGCTGGCGCCCTCAGCCGGTGCAGCGTTGTGCTCGGGGCCGATGCACGCCGGTGCGGGTGCCGGCGTGTGGCGGGTAAACCGGCTCCGCTGTGCGCCGGACGCTGACGCTGACGGCGCCTCTGCACTGCCCGATGCCGAAGCTCGTGAGGGGCCGGCGAACCCCCCGAACTGCATCTGCCGCGCCTCCGCGGGTCGTGTCGGCCTGACCTGTCGCGTCAAGCCTCAAGGCCCGTCGCGCTGAGTTTTCGCGGGAGACCGCTTCAGCACCACTCTAACATGATATTATACCATCTACAATAACAGAGCTATCAAGTTTCCCACTGAGGCCGCCGGAAGTCCAAAACAACGCCGCCCACTGACGTCCTTTCAGCGCAAAATTGTCTCTGTGGTTACATGTGTTTACGCCGACGTTGATATGCGCATCGACTGGCTGCGCAGTTTGAGGCTCCGCAAATTTCGGCACTTGAACCGCGACTGCCGCCGATAGCCAGGGCCTGGTTGCTGCCAGTATAGGTGCTATTGTATATATACTGCGAGTGGTCTTATTGCCTCGGGCGTGTGGTTGTGCGACTTGGTCACAGCGCTGACATGAAGCCATTCTGGGCCCCATCCGGACGCCTCCTGGTCTTCCCTAGCGTGCCTTGAGTAAGCTTCATAGCTGTTGGGCGCTCTTGGCGGATCTGTGAACATTGCACAGTAACTGTGCCAGACACGGGTCCCGTTTTGTACAGGACGCACAGGATCCTGGAAGGTCGCAGCTGTCTGTCCAGCTCCCTCAAAATGCCTGACCGCGCGCCACCGACCACACATGGCTTACAAGTCTTGCTACTAGGAGAAATCATCATATAATAATCTTTCATTCCAAGGTCCGCTGACGCACCCTGCCACCCGGCACCAACACCCCAAATGCCTCAGTCACGTCGACCCTCCTCGACCTTCCCCAGGCAGTGCTGCCGACGGTAACTTTCACCCAATGGGCCTGGTGGCAAGAAACTAATTACAGTACCTGCGCTCTCTGGAAACAGTTGACGGTGACAGTCATACCGGAAGTTGGAGGGGGCGGGGCGGTTGCGGCCGTGGATCCGCATGAGGACGGGGATGCGAGGCAGAACCCAGGGGACAACGGCCCGTCGACCCTGCCGGATATCACCGGTATACACATTCCACTGCAAACGCTAGCCAGCATAAAATCCGCTTGTAAGCTACACGCTGGGCACAAACGCCTTAAAACGTGCCTGTCATGCTTCGCAAAGACGCTTTGTAGTTTTGTGAAGTATTATTATGGCTCTATGACTTATTTCGGCCTGCGCTTAGGGCCCGCGACCCTGAACGGAGCAACGACGATGCTGAGCTGTAGAACCGCGGAGGCCCGCAGCAAGGAGTGCGCGCGGAGAGGGTGGCTGACAAGCACTACTAGCAACGCTATCCAGTGGACAAAATGCCAACAAGGACTAGCTCTTGCGGCCGGCAGCGGAGTCTTAGCCCTTCTCACGGGGGTTGTCTTCCGCGCGCGCCGGCGACGCAAAGAGGCACTGTGTGCGAGGTAAAACGCATAATCCTATACATATCAGCGGCTTCTCGGTCGCCGGGGGACGGGTTGTCCGCCGTGTCAACGCTTGCCGAAACTGCAAGCGTTCCGTTATGCCGTTCCTCGCAGATAGGCTGAGCCGTGTGCCTCGCGTGTTTACCTTCTTTGCCCGCAGTTCTTCGCTGCGGGAACGGCGACGCACGAGCCGCGGCGGAAGTGGCGCGCAGTCTGATCGGGACAACTGCCCGGTGCTCTGGGAGCAAATCCAGCAGCGCGACTGGTTGTTCGGCCTCCCGCCGCAGATAGCCGACGCTATCATAGCGAGGCTGGAGGTGGCAGACCTTAAAGCACTCCGAGCGACGTGCCGCCAGACCTACCTGCAGGTGAGGGGCTGGGACAAGGGTTTGGGTGACGGCGGCCCTTCAGCAACCGCCCCGCTGCAGTCACGAGCCCCCATGGGAACTTGATAGCACTATGCCGACCAAACCACTACATCACCTCGAACTGCATTGTGCTTTACCTCGTCGCCACTGCACTAACTCGCAACTCGCGGGGCACCGCAGGTGGCGGCCCGCACGCGCAAGCTGGTGTTGGCGCTGGACCGGTCGCCCCTCACCTGGCGCCTGGCATCGCCGCGTCTGGACAGCATCTACCCCGCACTGAGAGAGCTGCATCTTATCCTTGCCGGCAGCAGCGGGGTCGGCGAGGGCAATGTCGGCAGCAGCGAGGGCAGTGGCAGCCGGGACGGCGCGGCGGAGTGCGGGCCAGCGGCTGACGCGGCAGCGGCGGGGCCGGGCCCTGGGTCCCTGGCGCTGGCGGCGGCGGCGCAAGCAGGTGGCGGCGGGCGGCAGCGCTCCGGCGCGGGGCGGCGGCAAGGGTCACAACAGCAGCAGGCACTGACGGACGTGTCAGCGCCGGGTGCGGCGGCGGGCATACTGAGCCGCGCGCAGGCAGTGGCGGCCTGGCAGTGGCAGTGGACGGTGGCGGGTCCGGAGCACCTGCGCCGCTTTGTGAGCTGGAGCGCGTGCGGCCACCTGGCGGGTGTGACGCTGCTGGACCTCAGCCGCATGCCCGCACTGCCCATCAGCCGCGACACATGGGCGGCGCTGGTGAGGGCGCTGGGAGCCAGCGGCGGAGGCGGAGGCAGTGGCGCGGCGCAAGGAGCGGGGGCGGGCGCGGCGGCGGGTGGAGGCGGCTGCAGGGCGGCCACAGGGGAGGGCGAGGGCGTCACCCTGCGCGTGCCGTGGCGCTGCTTGCTGGCGCACGGCACGGCCGGCGCGGCCGGCGGCGGCGGCGGCGGTAGTGGCAGTGGCCGCGGCGCGGGAGGGAACGGCGGTGCGGGAGGGACCAAGGGCGCCGCCGCCACGGCAGCCAAGGCTGCAACCAAGGCTGCTGCCGCAGCGGCAATTAGCTCGCCAGGCAGTCCGCCGCCAGGAGCAGGCGCGGGGCCGGGGCCCGGGGCGGGGCCAGAATGGGACGCTGCAGCGGCGGCCGCGGCAATGGCAGCGGCCGGTGGCGGGGCACTGCACCAGCTGCCTCTGCCGCTGCTGCCACCCGCTCTGCCGCCACCGCCGGCGCTGCCCCTGAACCCGCTGCCGCCACCGCCGCGCTGCACCAGCTGCGCCATCTGCGGCCCCTCGCCGCCCGACGCTGCGCCGGTGGTGGCGGCGCTGCAGGTGCTGGCGCGGCTGCGGCCGGGCGTGTCTGTGGAGCTGGCGGGGCGCGGGCTGCCCATCCGCAGCCCGGCGCTGCTGCAGCAGCTGTGCGCCGTGAGCCAGCTGGCGTCCGTCAGCCTGGCGGTGTGCGGCGTGCGGCCGCTGGCGCACCACGCCGGCTGGTTCAGCTGCCTGCGGCGTCTGCACACGCTGGAGCTGCAGTACCGTGAGGAGCCGGGCGGCGACGCGGCGCTGCTGCAGATCCTGCGCGCGCTGCAGCACCCCGTGCCGCTGCAGCGGCTGTCGCTGCACCGCTCGCTGAACCACCTGCTGAGCGAGGCCGACCTGGCGGCGCTGGCGGCACTGCCCAACCTCACCTCCCTGGATGCACCCGGCATACGAGTGCACGCGCCCATCTCCCTGCACCTGGCGGCGGCGGCAGCCGCTGCGGCAGCGGCGGCAGCCGCGGCTGCAGCCGCAGCCGCGGCGGCGGCGGCTATCGCTGCCGCAGGGCCGGCAGCTGCGCTGCCGCTGCTGCCCGGGTCGGCGGCGCCGCCACCGCTGCCTGGCCTGGCAGCGCTGATGCCGCCGGTGCCGCTGCCCTCGTTGGTGGCGCTGCCGGCGCAGCCGCTGGCGGGCGTGACGCGTCTGGCGCTGCGCAGTGAGCGGCTGGAGCTGATGCAGCCGCTGGGGGCGGTGTTTGGGGGGCTGAGGCACCTGGAGCTGGGACACGGCGCGGCGGACCTGCCGCCGCAGCACGTGCTGGCGGCGGCCGCGTTGGGGCCGCTAGGAGGGCCCTGGGATGCCGCCGCCGCAGGCGGGGAGCAGGTCCCTGCAGGGGCGGAGCCCGCGGGGCTGGAGGCGGCGGGGCAGCCGGCGCCGGCGAACGAGGTCGTGGCGCCGGCAGCGGTGGCAGCCATGGCGGCCGCGCCAGCTGTGCCTGGGGCGGGGCCGCCGGCGGCTGGCTTCCACTTGCAGCCTCTGGCGGGCGGCGGCCCAGACGGCGGCGGCTACGAGTCCCTGACCCTGCCGCCGGAGCTGACGCTGCACCTGCGGCTGCTGCAGGGTCTGGGGGAGCTGACGGCGCTGTCCATAGGCGGCCGGCCGGGGCACGGCGTGGAGTCGCTGTCGTCACTCACTTGTGAGTGTGGCCGTGGGGCCGTGTGGGTATGGACGCATGGGGTTGTGTGGGCGTGGAGACCGTGACCCGACGATGCCCGTTGTGCTGTGTGCTGTACCCCTTGACTCCATGACTCCAGCTCCTGAACCTGACCAGTCTCGCTCCTTCAAATTGCTTGCATTCCGCCCACCCACCTGCCCATCCCCCGCCCGCCACCGCAGCCCTGACGTCGTTGCTGATGGTGCGCTGCTCCGAGTTCCGACCGCTGCGCAAGGCGGTGGAGGAGCTGCGCGGCCTGCCCTGCCTGGCCTCGCTGGAGCTGCACGCCTGCCTGGGCGGCGACGCCTGCGGCTACGAGATCGCGCGCCTACTGCGCCGCCTGCAGAAGCTGCCTGGGCTCACACGCCTGGTGCTCAACGGCTGCGACCCGCGCCTGCCGCAGCAGCTGGCCACGGCGCCGCTGTCGCGGCTGGTGGAGCTGCAGCTACTGGCGCTGCCGGAGCTGACGCCCATGGATCTGAGGTATGTGGTGCAGGCGCAGGCGGCCTGCCGGCGGCTGGTGGTGACCGGCTGCGCGCGGCTGGACAGGGGCTTCGTGGAGGGGCTGCCGCGGGCTGCGGCGCGGCCGGAGCTGGTGGTGGAGTGGGCGCCGTGAGGCACGCGGGGCGGAGGGTGGTTGGTGTGCAGCTTGGTAGGTTGGTTGGTGGGTACGCAGGCAGGCAGGCAGGCAGCAGGGTGTGTGGAGGGCAGGGGTGTAGGGTCCACATGTATTGCCTGGAGGGAAGGCCCGCGTGCGGGTGCTTGAGAGGTGCTTGGCGAACGCATGTGCGAGGGCGAAGGCGTGTGGAAGCGTTGAACGCGTGGGGCGGCTGCAGGCGGCGTGGCATCAAGGGCGCATCAAATGTTGGGTAGTACTGAAATGCCACCAGGGTGGGAGTTGCTGGAGCAAGTGGGGATTGCAAGGTATGAGAGGCTGTGTGAGGCCGTGCGGTGCCAGCAGCCGCCGCTGGGCGAACCCGT
The DNA here is from genome assembly GCF_000002595.2 of Chlamydomonas reinhardtii. Classification (NCBI taxonomy): domain Eukaryota; kingdom Viridiplantae; phylum Chlorophyta; class Chlorophyceae; order Chlamydomonadales; family Chlamydomonadaceae; genus Chlamydomonas; species Chlamydomonas reinhardtii. The sequence goes on from NC_057015.1 coordinate 3,751,291, forward strand.
AGGGCACCATAGCCCGCTTTCGACCGCCGTACTTCGGCTGCTCTTTAGGTGCGGTGCAAGAGGGCAGCCTGCATGATGTGGGGTGCAGGTCACGCGCTCACGATCACGGCTGACCCGTGTGTGTGGATGGGTCTACTTATGCCTTGGTATGTTTGTTACACCAGGTTTGCTCCCGGCCAAAGCAGGATTGCGGTGGCTGGGCAGGCGAGCGCTCGGTACAGCCGCCCTCGGAACAAACACATGCGTGCAGTGGGGCATGGGGTAGCGGGGCCGCACGTGTGCGGTGCGGGTACGGCACTTGCGGAGGAGGCGCAATAAAGGGCCAGGCACGCTGACGTAGGTGCCGCTGAACGATGTGCATTGGGGCTGCAGATAGGGCCTGGGTGTATGGCGTCGGCCGTCGCGGCGCGCTGCCAGGCTGGTGGGCATGCGTACATTGTGTCTGTACTGTAGGCATCCGTGCATGCTGTCACTGCGGCAGTCATAGCAACTGCTCATCTGTGGGTGATGCGGGGTTTCATGCCATTTCTTATGCCAGCACGGGGCGCCAGGGCGCGCGCCGCAAGGCGACATCGCGTGTCTTGGCACCGACTCACGCGGCGGCGGCTGGTCCTCTCCGGCTTATTATGTTCCTAGGAACGCAAGTTTCCACTGATTTGTTTGGAATTGTGTCGCGCAGTTTGGCTTGCCCGCTAAATACCTTGGCGCCGTGGGAGAGACGTGGCGCAGGGCGTCGGCTTTTGCGGAGTCGTGTTGGGTGTGTTTCTTTCCCCACAATACCTTGGGAAAGGACATTCGATGGACGCAATCGGAAAGGATACTGCTGGCAGTGGCGCTGAATGCGCTACGGAAGGCGAGGTGGAGTTGGGTCCGTGTGTGTGTGAGTCGGCTGCCGCTGCATTGGCGGTGGTACGGTGTGAGGGTGAGAGCGAGGCACCGGGAAGGGCAACGAACGAGAGACAACGGCAAGATATGATGGGCTGCAAGTTGAAGGTTGGCCTGAACGCGGTGCCAAGGATGTGGGCTGTAAGAAGGATTGCAAGGCGCCGCCCGTGTCGTGCTGCATTGCGTCAGCGGTCATCAGTCCTATCACACGCCAGCGCAACTATTGAAGCAACGCCCAGGACCGTTATGTCCACAGTCCCCGGTACTGGTAACGGGGCCGGGTGATTGTTTGCGCGCGGCGGCAGGGAGACGTTCCTTCGTGTTTGATCGGCGCCCGGGTTGGGCGTAACTTGCTTCTCGGGGCTCAGGCGCTCAGCTGTATCATCAGCCACGGGACTACGCCAAACTGCCCCTTGCCATGTCCCATCGCACCGTACTGGGGGCGACACGAGGCGACTGCGCTGAATGACCAAGATTATAGTGCCCGAGTGCCGTGCCCAGCATTGAAGCACCGTCACGCCGGCGAGGGAAGGCTGAGGAAAACCTCCGTATCTAACTCCCCAACCGCCTCAGTGCATGAGACACGTGCATCCAGTCCGACGTTGTAAACACATCCCATGTGCCACCCCAGAGCGCGGCTGGCCGTGCACCAAACACCGTCCACATAATCAGTTGCGGGACACCCGCTCGATACATCCTGCTCTACCCATGTTTGCGCTTTACACACACACCGCGGGGGGAGGGATGCGGTGCATGCAACCCTGCTACACACCCGCCAACCCCACGTCACGTAGGTGTGTGACAAGCCCCGCGAGCAACACTCCTGACCTGCGCAGGCTGCGCTGCGCAGGCGCATGGGCGCGTTCACGCACCCGTTTCGTACTCCGCCACACATCATACACACACATACACATCTCCTCCCGAACGCGCAGGTGGCGTGGCCACCACAGCCCTGGAACGACCCGCACCCACAGTGTGTCTGTTGCAGGCCTGCACAGCCGTTTCCCCTTTATTAACAGTTCCGCGATTGCCTTCCATGCAGTGTGGAGTAGCCGCGCTCTCAGGAAAGCCGACAATTTAGAGCACCTCCACTCTCACACCATTGAATGAACGCAAAGCATCCGCTCCCCCGGGTGCAACCGCTGCTTTCTCGTGGCGACCACACGCACAAAAATCCGCACGAGTCACAAGACATCGTTCCGAGCTTCTGGAACTGAAGGGTTTGATAGTATACATTCCGGATAAGCTGCTGCGCCTTCGGGCGCTCACCTGTACGTCTCCGCTCTCCACCCCGCTCCCGATATAACCCAACATGGCCAACTCTTCACCGCTCACAGTCATCGCCCCACCACAATCCTCTCACCGTCATTAATCCTCCACCTCTCCCCGCGCAGCCCCACCCTGTCGCCACCCATCACCACACACCACTCGCAACAATCGCCACCACACAGCTCCCAAACACCACCACCACCACCACCTCTCCTTCGCCTCCCACCTCCCAAACCCGAGGCCTCAATCGCCCTCAATTGAGCGTGCCCTTGCAGTTGGGCGCGCCGCAGCGACACGCCACCTTGGCGCTGCCCTCCTCCTCCTTGAACCGGTAGTCGAACGTGAGCTCCTGCCCCGCACGGATATCCACACGCGCGCAGAAGGCCAGCCGCACGCGGCGGCCGCCCTCGAACTCCAGTACCTTGGTGTACAGCGAGGGCGAGCAGGAGTGGTTGGCAAAGCGGCCGTAGTGGCCCAAGTGGGTCGAGTCCAGCACCAGCTCGCGGCTGACGTGGAACAGGTAACAGTCCTTGCCTGCGCGTGTTGAGGAAGCGCGTGTGTGTCGGTCGTTTGTGTGTTGAGGACCTGTGCACCTCGCACACACGCACACGCGCACGCACTCACGCATACGTGCACCCACCCACCCAGCCACGCACGCACGTATGCGCGCGCACGCACACGCACACCCAAGAATGCACGCACGCACGCGCCCACCTGCGCATGCCCACGCACGCCCTGGCAGCGCGCGCACACACACGCACACACAGCACCGGCGCCTCACCTGCTGCCCGGTACCTGCGCTCGCGCATCTCCGCTAGCACCGGCCGCACCACCTCGCCGCGGAACTCGGTGACCACCGCGTCCTGTGGGATGTCCACCCTCGCGAACACGCCCCAGCCGTGGATGCCGCTCTTGCCAAAGGTGATGCGCGCCCTCTCCGTCGCCAGCGCCCGCTGCAGCCGCTCCTCCCACCGCACCGCCTTGAGACGCCGCTCGCTGGCGCGCAGCGCCTCACGACCAGGCGAGGCCCCGGCGGCCCCAGCCACAATGGCGGCGGCGGCGGGCGTGCCGGTGAAAGCTTGCGAGGCGGCGCTGGCGGGAGCGCCAGGAGCAGCAGCCGCCGGCCCCAAGGTCGGCGGCGGTTCGAGTGATGGAGGTGCCGACATGAGTGGCGGCGGCAGCCCCTGCTGCATCAGCTGCTCTGGCGAGATGCCCGTGAAAGGGAAGCCGGTCCCCGGCATGAAGGGCAGGGCCTGCAACTGCTGAGGGAAGGGCAGCAGGGGAGGCGGCACCCCCGCACCCCCGCCACCCGCCGCATTCGCTGTAGCGGCTGCTGCCGCCGCCGCCGCTGCCATGTGCGGCGGCGCAAGTGGCGCGAACTGAAAGCCAGCGGCACCAGGTCCCGACATGGACCCGAGCATCAACCCCGGCACCGCGAGCTGCTCTTGTTGCTGCTGTTGCTGCGCCAGTGGCGGCGCCGCCAGGCGCATGGGGAACATGCCAGAAGCCGCCGCCGCGGCCGCCGCCGCCGCTGCAGCCGCCGAGTCGATACCTGGCGCGGCGGCGGCAGCGGCTGCCATCATCGCGGCCATCACGGCACTGCTCTCGGCGCCAGGCGGTGCTGCCGCGGCCGCTGCCGCCGCCGCCGCAACCGCTGTGGCTGCGACCGCGGGGTCCGTACCCGGTGCGACCAGGCGCCCTAGGTTCAATGCTGGTGGGAGCGCCAGCTGCCCCACGCCGGAGCCAGGCCCTGTGGGCAGGCCCAGTCCAGCTGCCGCTGCCGGAGCTGGTGGCGCAGTCGCAGAGACGCCGGCAGGCACCGACGGCGCCGCGCCATCCGCCACAGCACTGCTGCCGGGTGCCGCCGCGCCGCCTGCAGTCGCCTGCTCCTGCGGGTGCCCCAACTGCGTGTGCGGCGCTGTCATGCCAGCAGCCGCTGCACCCGGAGCCTGCGCCGTCGCCGCCGCCGCCGCGGCGGCTGCCCCCTCGTCCGCCAACGCCTCCTCCTCGTCTTCACTGTCGCTGTCGCTCAGGTCGCCAGTCGGCACAATGCTGCTGCCACCCAGATTCAACCCGCCGCCGCTGCCGGGAGACAGCGCCGCCGCCGCCGCGGCGGCAGCCGCCGCCGCAGCTGCCGCTGCCGCGGCCTTGGACGCCGTGGTTGGGTGCGCCTCCTCGTCCCCACCGTCCCCTTCCTCATCCCCGCCACCAGCTGCCCTTGGCGCCGCCGCTCCTGCCGCAGCCAAGGCGTCAGACAGGTGCCCAGGCATGGTGCGCGGTGTTGCAAAGGCAGGTGTGGGCTGGGCCCCTGCCTGGCCGTCGATGTCCATGCTCGAAGGCCCGCCGGCGTAAGCCGCTTCCTCCTCCGCTGCCCCCACCGCCGCCGCCACTGCACAGCCTGCGGCCTCCTCACCCACGGCGGGCGGCTGCGGCAGCTCCGCTGCCGCCGCCGCGCGCGCCGCCGCCGCGCCCATGGCGACTGCGCGTGACGCCATCTGCCGCGCGGTGTCGCGCTCCGCCGCCTCGCGCTGCCGCTCGGCCTCCGCCTCCGCCTCCGCCGCTGCCTCCGCCGCCGCCTGCGCCTCCAGCTCTGCCGCCCGCATGGCCATGTACTCCTGCGGCGAGTAGCAGCGCGTGGGCGGCATGGTCCAATACCTGTGGGCGGGCAAGTACGGGTTGAGAGGAGTGGATTGGGAGTGAGCTTATTAGGCTGGAGCGGGTGAACGAATGGAGCGAGGCGCAGGCGTGTGCAGAGGAGTACCGGCATGTCACTGATGCAGTGGAGCGGCGCGGAGTCGGGCGCCGGTCAAGGCTCCGCACTCACCCGTGTTGCATGGGTCCCCGCACCAGCTGCGGTGTGGCGGACACGAACGCCTGCTTGCCGCTACGCAGCTGCTGCACAGGCGCAGTGCGGGCAGGCGGCGGAGGCGGCAGGGGGAGCGCCAGCGCCGCCGCTGCTGCCGCCGCCCGCGCGCCGGCGCCCCGGCCTCCGCCGCTGCGGCCCCAGCCGCCGCCGCTGCCGCCGCCGCCCCAGCTGGAGAAGCCGCCGCCGCTGCCGCCGCCGTCCTTGCGGCCCTGCTTGCAAATGATGCACGTGCAGCCGGGGCGGTGCACCTGCGGGGGCAGATGCATCCACGTGTGAGGGCCGTGTGCTGGAGAACGGGCACGCCGCCTACAAACGCCAGATTCCTGCATCTGTGCATTCCACTCCTGATGCCGTGAAAGGAGGTTGGCTGCACAAAGCTGCAAGCACACTTAACCGGCGACGCAGTCAGGGAGGGAGGGCCACAACACGAGGCAAACACGCCACTCACTCGAGGCACGTTGCTGCCGGCGGCGCCAACCAGTGACCTGCTTCCGTACGCAGCTGTCCGCGCCGAGCCCCCAGACGCAGAAGCCAAGGCAGTCCACGACCCAGCCGCCACTGCAGCCGCCGTGGCGGCCTTGGCGGCGCGGATTGTGCCCGAGCCGCCGCCGCCCACAGCCGCCACCGCGGCTGCTGCCGCGGCGACGGCGTCTCGTGCAGCCGCACGGCGGCGGGAGCCGTCCAGCAGGGAGGGAGCCGGCGGCGGCTGCCCCCGCGGCCTGTAGGAGCGCCGGCGTGCATGCAGTTCAGGTGCCACACACGCACAGCCGCCACACATGACGTCAAATGCGTGACATGCCGTAACTCATGTGTCCTCCTGTGCCCGTGTGCCTTTACACGCCGCCTTCTGCCACCGCGCCCTGCTGCGTCCCCCCTGTGCCCGCCTTCACATGCATGCACACACGCACACGCACACGCACACGCATACACACACACACACACACGCGCGCACACACACATACACACACGCACACACACACACACACACACGCACGCACGCACACACACACACACACACACACACACACGTACGCACTTGGGCACTGTCGGCTCCTCCAACCCCAGCTCCACAAGCTGCTCGCCCAGCGTCATGCCCAGCGAGCCGTCCGGCTGCAGCACCCGCAGCGTCACCTGTGCAGCGGCAGGCAGGCAGGGAGGGTGGGCAGGGTGGGTGAGAGGCAGGGAGAGATGCGGGCGCAAGGCAAACACCCAGGGTGGGCCAGCAGACGTGCCTACATCGAACGGGGTTACCGACGTTCGCTGGCGGGTCTCTATGCAACCCTGCCACATGCCTGGCCTCAACGGGTTCCGGCCGCAAGCCCCACCCAGCCCCCTTTCCCCATTGCCGCCGCCCCACCTTCCACTTCTTGGACGCGGCCTTGCCCGACACGCGCTCAAACTCCGTCGGTGACAGCACCCGACCAGCCTGAGGTTGCGGGGGCAAGTGGGTTGGTTGCAGCGGTAGCACGGCACAGGGCACGGCGATCAGAAGGCAGGGACTCGGGTTTTGATCCATACTGCCCTCGCACCCCTGTCCCTGCCGCCCCCATCGGGTTTGCTGCCCCCCTCACCTGCATCCGCACCAGCCCCTGCGCCACCAGGAACCAGCCCTGCATGCCGTTGCACACCACAGGGATCTCGGGAGGCGCATTGCGTCGCCGCTCCGCCGCCGCCGCCTCGCGCTCCCCCGCCTCCCGCGCCGCCTCGTGCGCGCGCCGCGCCGCCGCGCCGCCGCCCAGCCACACCACCTGCGCCATGGAGCCCAGCCGCAGCGTGTACGGCTCGCCTGAATCCAGTTCCACGCCGTACAGATCCGAATCCGGATCGTATGACATGATGAGGCACGTGAACCAGTCATCACTACGCGTGGCGGTGGCGGCAGCGCCGCCGCCAGGCTCGCCGTCGGTTGCTCCTGCGGCGGTGGCGCCGGCGGCGCCGCCAGAAGCCATGGGTAAGCAGCGCACGCGCCAGCCCACGCACTCAGCCCCGGCAGTCGGCGGCGGCTGCCCCACCCTGTCTTCCTCCACCTCCATCTCATCCGCCGCCCCGCCCTCGCCACCGTCGCCGCCAGCCTCGCGCGCCGCATCACCCAGCTCCCCGTCAGTGGCGGCGCCGCCGTCCGTCACTGCGCCGCTGACGTCAGGGCCGCCGCCGCCGCCGCCCTCGCCATCCTCCTCCAGCGCCGCTGCCGCCAGGGCATCCAAACCCCCCAGCAGCGCCAGCGCCTCCAAGCCACCGCCGCCGCCACTGCCACCGCCGGCGCCATCGGCACCGCCCGCAGCGCCGACACCGTCCGCCTCAACATCCAGCTCCGCGCCGCCGCCGCCGCCCAGGCCGCCCAGCTCATCACCACCGACGTCCATGAAGTCCTCTTCATCGTCATAGCCGCCACGCTCCGCAGCCGACAGCCGATAGCTGAACCCAGACCCGCCGCGACCCCGGCTCCGACCGCGCCCGCCGCGCCCCCGGCCCCGGCCGCCGACCCTGCCGCCGCCGCGCTTGCTGCGCATTCGCGGACGGAACTCCTCATCCTCGTCCGCGCCCCAGTCGTCGTCCCGGCTGCGGTAGCCGCCGCCGCCGGCGCCGGCCGGGCGGCCGCCAGAGCGGTGCGGCTTGCCTGCGGAGGCGCCAGCCACTGGCGGCGGCGGGGGCGGCGGAGGCGGCGGCGGCCAGTCCTCCACGTCCACGGCGAAGGGCAACCACTGCACTCGGCCGGCGCGGTCCTCCGCCGCCAGGTCTATCCACTCGGTGGCCTCATCTAGGTGGTACCTGCGGGCACAGCACACAAGGAACACAAAGCACACAAAGGTACACACAGCAATTAGAAGCGGTGGGGTGGTGCCGCGCGTGACAGCACTGGATTCCACACGTCGGCGACGCAACGTGGCCCAACGGCTCACGAAAAGCCAAGCCGCACCTTGCAACCCTGACGTCCCCGCAGCCTAGCCCGCCAACATGCCTCCGCAACCCGCACCGCCCGCACCACCCGCACCATCCAACACCACCACCCGCACTCCCTTTCCCTCACCACAGGTAGTGCCTGCCGCTGGCCGGGTCGTATCCCGCCACATCCGCCTCATACCACTCCACGTCGTCCATCCAGAACAGCCGCACGCTGTGTCCCACGCAGCCGTGCGGCGCCGTGGAGGCGCTACCGTTGCGCAGCCGCGCCGGCGTCCCGATCACATGCGGCGAGTTGTGCGGCCAGCCCGGCCACTCGCCAGGCAGCAAGCCGGCTGAAGCCGCCGCCAGCGCGGCGGCGGCGGCGCCGCCGCCGCCACCGCGGCCGTAGTAGCCGCGGCCGCGGCCGCGCCCCCGCCCTCGCCCCGGGCCGGCGGCGGGCGCCAACGCCCAACCCGCCATGGAGCCCGGCCCCTCGGGTCCGTCTGCGTCCATGAGGTCTGCAGTCGGACCCAGCGGCGCCTCCGTCGCCATCAAAGCAGCGGCCTCCGGATCCATCGCCGGCAGAAGCTGCAGCGGCAGCGGCAGCTGTGGTGGTGGCGGCGCGGTGAGCGTCGGCCCAGAGGCGGCCGCCGCAGCCGCTGCCAGGTTGCCGCGCGTCTCCGCCACGAATGCCAGCAGCCCCCGCCGTGTCGGGGGGTCCAGGTGGAACAGCCGCACGCGCCGGGTGGGGCTGGGCGGCGGCTCCGACGCGCCGCCGTCTGCCTCCGCCGCCGCGGACGGCGTGGCGGATGGCGCGGTCTCCAGCCCTGTCGTCACGCCACCGCCGGCACTGAAGCTGCCAGGCGTAGGTGACACGCCGCGGCTCCCGCCGCCGCCGTCGGTCGTCGGCGAAGCGGCGCCCTCTCGCCCCGCTTCGACTGCCTCTACATCCGCCTGCTCCAGTCCTGCCGCGCGCACTTGCGCTGCCCCCGGCTCCTGCTCCTCCACTTCCAGTTTCACCCGCGGCAGCGCCTGTGCGCCCGCGGCCGTGCCCTCACCGCTGCCGCTGCCATCGGGCTCGCCCTCCCCCTTCACCGCCCCACCCGCCGCCCCACCCGCGGCCTCCTCCTTGACACCCAGCTCCTCTTTCACGCCCGCCTCCGCGACCTCCGCCTCTGCCTTGACGGCTGCGCCCTCCGCCTCCGCCTCCGCCTGCTGCTGCTGCTGCTGGCGCTGCTCCTCCTCCTCGGCCAGCTCGGGGTTCTCGGCCCGCCACCTGCTGTAGGCCTCGTAGGCTGCGGCGTTGGCCTGGAGCCGGTTAAGCATCTTGGAGTCAATCTTGTTCTCGGCGAGCCAGTCCCCCACCGACTGCTTGCCCACGCCATCCTCGTCCACAATCCTGCAATGCGGGCGGCGGAGCTTTGAAGTGGAAGCGATGGGCACCTCATTCAGCCCATTCAGTGGTAAAATGCAACATCCCTCTGAACCAAGACCCAAGGCCACGGCACGAACGCTGCCACCTGCACCCCGGCCACCGGCCCCACGCATCTCGCGCAACTCACAGCAAGCTGGCCTTCCACTTCTTGGCGTCGCCGCGGCCGCAGATGCGCTCAAAGTGTGACACCGTCATGACCGCGCCGCTGTGCAGCACCGTCTGCGCCCGCAGGTACAGCAGCCCGTGGCGGCCGCAGCACACCACCGGCAGCTCATCCGGCAGGTCGTCAGGCATGGCGATGAGATCCACCTTGGCGGGCCGGAGCGCGGCGGGCGCCGCCTTGGCTGTGAAGCCACCGCCAGCGCCGGCGGCGGCCTTCGCGGCCGCCTTGGCGGCGGCGGCTGCCGCCGCCGCGCCGGTGATGCGGCCGCCGCGACCGCGGCGCTTCGGCCCCGGGCGGCGCGATGCGGGCGCAGGGGCGGCGGTGATGCCGCCGCCGGCAGTGCCGCCTGCTGCGGCGCCGGCGCCGGCGCTCCCGCCGCCACCGCCTATAAGTGCGGCTGCCGGTGCGGGCGGCGACGCAGGTGGGTCTGGGATCCAGAAGCCCTTGACTGTTGTGTAGCCGTTGCCTGTGGGCACCGCAGCCGACATGACGCAAGCGGCCATTTGTTGGAGTGCTTGGACCCCGGCAACAACAATGAAAACCATTGCACGATGAATACCTTGAGCCATGTATCGGTACCACAAAGACAATGCCAGCCGCGCTTTCAGCATTACAGTAAGAGCGATGCCCATCATCAGTGAGCGGACTGCCACAGTGGGGTGCGCACCTGTGCCGTGTGACATGCGTTTGAGCTCCAGCGCCTGAGCGCGCGAGCAGCCCGCCTCCGGCTGCGGCACCGGCACGGACGGCTGCGGCGGGTAGGGCTGCGCGTTCCACAGCCCATTCACGGCGCCGTCATCCGCGTCCGTGGTGCCGTCCTCACGTATCCGCTGCACACCTGTCAGCAGCAGTAACACAAACGTAGACCAACACGCAGAAGCGGCACATCACACCAAACAGGTTGCGGTTGTCACTGTTGGCCCAGCTGCGGAAGGGTCCCCGCGCCGCAGAAGGGACGCGCACGGTGCACACACCGACAGCGGCAGCGGCTCACCGGACAGCTTGGGGTGGGGCTTGCAGTGGCGCGGGCAGAAGTTGGTCCGCTTCAGGCCCTTGCCGCCGGGCGCCACCGCCACCTCCATGTGCAGACCCGCCATGCGCCCGCACAGCGGGTGGTAGGCCTGTGCCCGGCACGTGAGCGGTTGGGGGCATGAGCACGGGGCATAAGGGGGGACATCCATCGCATGCATGGGCACACAACCGCAATGGGCGCTTGGAGATGTCGCTGGCGGCGTGTGACAAACACAAGCGACCTCTCCCAGTGCTTCCTGCAGGGCACATCCACAAGCGCACACACACGCGCACACCTGGTAGCACAGCGCGCACTGGATCTTGGCGCCCATGCGCTGTTTGCAGATGCAGCAGCTGAGCTCCCAGCGCTCGCGCTGGATGCCGGGGATGTTGTCCACCGGCTCACCCCTGTGAGGCAGTGACCGTCGCGGCGGCGGCGTGACCCCGTGAGGGCGCTGGTGCTTCACACCTTGACAAGCACACCGGCCCTGGCACCCCTCCGCACGTCCGCTGCAGCCATTGTCCGGCACACGCAACCCGGCGTCTTTCCTCCTCACCCTCCCCAAACTCCCCAAGGCCGGCCCACCGCCCTGCCCAGCACTCACGTGATGGGGTCGCCGCACGTGAGCTCGGGCAGCCAGTTGAGGCACACCATGTGCGCCCAGGTGCCGGGGCCCAGGGTGGTGGGCTTGAGCGCGCCGCCAGCCACCGGGCACAGGCAGCACTGCGCCGGCGGCTGGCCGGGGGGGCCCGGCTGCCGCAGCTCGCAGGCGCGGCACAGCCACATCTCGTCCAGGCCTGCAGTGCAGGGGTGAGGTGGGGTGGCCATTGCGGAGGGAGCGATCCTTGTTGCGATGTGTTCTGGACGTGTGAGAGCGAGGCGTGAGGGCGGCCCCGAATCCGAACGCGGTCCCCCGGACCGAGTCCCAGCCTCGCTCCCTGCCCGCCCGGCTCCACTGTCCATGCCTCCCTGCACTCCACCCCTCGCTCCTGCTCCCGCATCACCCGCACTGCTCACCCGGCGCCTCCGTGATCCCGTAGCAGATCTGGTGCACGGTGATGCCGCAGCAGTCGCAGCTGACCAGGCGGTCGCTGTCGGCGTCTATCTCGCTGTCGCACACGCTGCAGCGGTCGCCGGCCCAGCGCGCCCGCACCGGCCTGTACAGCTGGCCCGGCCGCAGGTAGTCCAGCCATGGCTCGGCGGACACCGGCTGCGGGGGCAGAGCGCAGCGCAGTGTTGCAAGCGGGTCAGGTGGCGTGCCGCAAGTGGGTCGGGTGGCGTGTTGGAAGTGGAGCAAGTGGCGTGTTGCAAGTGGGTCGGGTTGCGTGTTGCAAGTGGGTCGGGTGGCGTGTTGCAAGTGGGTCGGGTGGCGTGTCGCAAGTGGGTCAGGCGGCGTGTTGCGAGTGAGTCAGGTGGCGTGGAGCCGGGTCCTGCAGGTTGTCAGTTATAGCGGCTTGTGTAGGCATGGGCGCATGGCAGCACCAGTCATGTTGACTGATGGTTGGAAATTGACGCACATGCCTGGACGCGTCCACGGCGGAGGCTGCGGCGGCAGCTGGCAGACTGACCCCAGCCCCTGGCATGGCCAAGAAGCCTACAATGCAAACTACTTACGGGCCGTGGGGGCTTGCTGGCGGCGGCGGTTGTGGTGTTGGCGGCTGCGGGCGTTGGTGGTGTCGGAGCCGCCGCCGGCACGCCGTCCAGCGAGGGACCAGCGGCGGCGGCGGCGCCGCCGCTGGTAGCGGAGCCCGCCGGCGGCGCGCTGGCGCGGCTCGCTGACGTCGCGGCCGGCGGCCGCCCGGGGCGCAATGCAGGCGGCGCTGAGATTGGCGCCGCTGGCGGCGGCGGCGGCGGCGGTGAGGGCTGCTGCGCCATGGACTGCGGCGGTGCCGGCGTCGGCAGGCTGGCGGGCAAATTGCCGTCCGCCGCCGCCGCCAGGCCCAGGCCGAGCAGGCCCGTGCCCAGGGCGGCCGCGGCGGCAGCACCGTTGCTGCATGCGGGCGCCGCGGCTGCGGCTGCAAGCGGCGGCGGCCCCACCGAGCCGCCATTGGCTCCCTCCGCAGCCTCCAGCCGCCTGATGGTGGCGCCCGTGAACTCGAGCACGGGCGGCCCGCCTGCACGTGTTGGCAGGATGGGTAGTGGAGGTGGTTATAGTGGTGGAGGTGTTCGGTGGTGGAGGTGTTTGGTGGTAGTGGTGGTGGTGGTGGTGGTGGTGTGCAGGTCTTAGGCAGGGCAGCACAACTACGACACGCAGCGCATAGGAACGGGCAGCAGCACAGCACAACCCGCGGCACGTACAGTATGCAAATTCGCCGTTCGAGCTTTGGGTTCGACTACGCACACGCCAGCCTACTTACTACTCATTCCAACCCCGCTTGCCCACACGGCAGCCTCACCTGTGGTCTTGGCCGGTCGGAACTCCACACCCAGCATGTCGAACCACTTGCCGATCTGCATGGGGTTGGCGCCCGGCGGCACCTCCGGCGCGCCGCCCGGCTCAATCTTGATGCTGGCCTTCCACTTCTTGGCGGTGCCGGCGCCGCAGTGCTGCTCCCAGTGCGTGGGGTGGAACTCCCGCTGCGCGCGCGGCAGGCCGGCGCAGTCCTTGCACTGGCACACCACCTTTATTCCATCCATGACGAAGGTGCCGGCCACGTCGCAGCACGACACCGGCATGCTGGCAGGCAGGTCCGCCACGCCCGTCGGCAGTAGGTCCACCGGCAGCCGCGTGTTGCGGGGCTGCGGCCGAGAAGCCAGGCTGCCGCCGGCGCCGGCTGCCACCGCCGCCGCGGCTGCGGCTGCCGCCGCGGCAGAAGCGGCGGCGGCAGCAGATGAAGACACAGGCGCGGTGGTGACAGCGGGTGAGATGGCGCGCCGTGCGCGCTTGCCGGCTGCCGCCACCAGGCCAGCCTCAGCCTCATAGTCTTCATCGTCCTCGTCATCGCCGTCGGTCGCGCTGGCGGCCGCCAGTCGCTCCCTCCCGCTGCCGCCGCCGCCGCTGCCCTCGCGCAGGCCCCCGGGGCCGCCGCTGCTGCCGCCGCCCATACCCAGCAGTGCCGACGCACCCACCAGTGCATCCAAGCCGCGCTTCACCCCGCGGCCGCTCGCCCCCGCCTCAGGCCTGCCGCCGCTGCCCAGGCTCGCCGCCCGCCCGCGCCCCCCGACTCCACCGCCGCTCCCAGCCGACTGCCGCCCGCCGCCTCCTTTCCCCGCCAGCCGTGCTGGCCCCGCCGCCGCCGCCGCCTGCTGCCGCGCCGCCGCCAGCACGCCCTGCACGTGCTTGGGCATGAGCCCCGCGGCGTCCGGCGCCATGTCCAGCTGCGCCGCCAGCGCCTCGTACTCGAGGTACAGCGAGGTGTACAGCGCCGCGTTGGCGGACCAGGCGGCGGCCTCCGCGGCGGCGCGGCCGTCGTAGCCGGCTCGCTCCTCGGGCGTGAGCTGGTGCCAGGCGTTGGAGATGATGGGCTGAAGCTCCGGCGGGTCGATGTGCAGGCCCTCCTCCTGCAGGCGGGAGGGAGGGGTAGCCATCCATGGGATGGTGTGTATCAAATATGAAGTGAAGTGCCGACGTCCAGAGGTACAGCGGGCACACGCGACGCATTCCATACCGTTGTTGCGGGAGGGAGGGGGTGGAGAGGGCGGGAGGGAGGGGGTGGAGAGGGCGCAGCGCGCACCGTCACGTGCGCAGCGTGGCTGGCGCGAGGTGCGGCGGTTTTGGGGTGCGGTACGTGCGGCAGGTCTTCGCCGTTGGCAGGTGTGTGCCGCCCGCAAGAGAAGCGCTTCACCACAATACCGCCGCCGTGCAAGACGCACTTCACAACACGCCGGGCGCTCCCGTGCCCGTCCGACACCGCCACCAAAGCCGCCCCCGCCCCCGCGCACCTCGTATACCCGTATCATGTCCAACTGAAACAGCGCATAGGCGTTCGGCTGCAGCGCCGGCGTCACGGCCCGCAGCTGTTCCTCGTACTGTGCGAGCAGCGCCGCCTGCTGCGCCTGCAGCATCCGCAGCTGCCCTTGCAGCAACGACGCCACCTGCTGCAGCTGGGGGCCCGCCGCCGCAGCCACGGTGGACAAGGCGCCGGCGCCCGAAGGTGATGCGAGCGCTGCGGCCGCCGCTGCGCCGCTGCCGCTGTTGCCGCCGGCCATGGAGCCGCCGGCCCGCCCGCCCTGGCCGTTGGAGAGCTGCATGGCGAGGGCCGCCGACGCCGCGCCGCCACTGGATTCGCGCTTCATGCGGCGCTCTGACCCGCCGCCGCCGCCGGCAACCGCGGCCACGGTGGCGCTGCCAGTACCGTCGGCCGAATCGCGGGCTGGTGGCGCTGCGGCGCCGCCGGGCGTGGTGTGGAGCGTGGGCGGGCAGTGCGGACAGGTGGTCCAGATGCGGCCTTGGGACTGCAAAGGTTTGAAAGAACAGACGCAGGTGGCATGTGAACACGGGAGACTCTGTGCTATCGGCGGGCGGGCGCAGCGGGACAGGCCGGCAAGCCAACAACCAGTCCTGTTGCTGCGTTCGGTGACGGCCTGACCGGCATTGAATCTTCCTTTCCTTACCGTGCTTTGTAGCGCGCCCTTGGCAACGCAGTCATTGTGCATGGAGAAGCCGCATGCGTCGCAGGCTGTCACGTTTGTCTGGTTACTGCTCCAGGGGATGTGGCACACGCGGCAGGCGGCCTCCGCCTGTAGACGGTATACAGGGAATACCGCACAGCGGGGTTGGTTGCTGCGTCCGCGTACACGACGTTGCCCGGACATATACATCAACCAAACCGACAAGGCGCATTGGCCAACTCCATGAAACAGTAGCGCAGCTCGCACTTGCGCTCGCGCAGCGACGCACGCGTGCGGTTGCGCTCCCGCGACCATCCCGCGACCATCAGTCGTCGTCGAAACTCACCTCAACGAGCTGCTGGCAGGTAGAGCAGCGGCCTTCCATTGCATTAGCCAGGAGCATTTCATTCTGGCTGAGAGGCTGCTGGCAACTGGTGCACAAAGAGCCTTTCGACCGCGACGAAGCCCTACCGCCACCTGACGGGCGCGCCGAACCGGCGCCCCCGTTCATTCGTAGATTAAGTGGCCACGATTAGTGCCTGCGCCGTCAGCCGCGTCCAGCGCGTAGACCTTCGTGAGTTAGATTGCACCAGCGCGAGTTGCACGCCAGCGACAGAACGCGCGTGCAGGAGGGCAGTGGAGCTGACGCCATCGCAAGCAATGCATGTGTCGTCGACACGGTCAAGACCGAGCTCGGCGTCAGCGACGCGCGATTCAGCGAAGGCGCCCGTTCCTCCCCAAGCCCGCTGTGTGCGCCCATGAGCATCACATGCTGCGGCTTACCTTAAGCAACCACTGTGACAGGCGCGGAGGCCTGGTCTGCCTCAGTCGCCCGCCTGCTGGAAATCTGGCGAGCAGTTGAGCGTCCCTGGCGCTCTCCTGCCCACCCGGCGAGCTGCTGTGCAGCCTTGAGGCCTCCCAGGACCTATGGGGAAGGTCGAACACCCGTCGGCCCCAGAACTTCGGCGCCAAACACCAAATGCTCCGGCGAGGGTCCGCGCCTGCCCCTGCGACGTCGACTTGCAGCTGTCGACCCCCCGCAAATGCGTATTTGCATAAGGAAAGCTTCGTATCGTCGCAGAGCCAAGGATTTACGGCGTTCTAGAGAGCATACCTCGCCACTCCACAGCGCGCCGCGACTGCTGAACACGCGACTTGAGCTAGTAGCAAGCTCTATAGATAGAGGTGGCGCAGTCGACGCGTCGACTCGTAGCGTGGTGCTTCTAGGTTGTCGCGTTGGCGCGCAAGGCAGTCAGCGCGCCTATGGTAAACGCTGCCGGATACAGCTGCAACACTATACAATTGCCACACGCGTCTGGGGAACCACTGTAGCTTTGCCGCGCAATCCTCAATCCAATGCAGACACGCCTCCAACCTCGCCCCTGGCTCTCTCCCCGAGCTCCCCCCCTCACCTTCACGTGCGCGACTGCAAGCCGCAGCAGTGCAAACAGTGTATGGGTGTAAAGAGGTTTGCAGTGCAACGGCGTTGGAGAGGACCGAGGCTTGTACTCTAGTGCTGTAAATGTCCGGGACTGATTGCGTAGGCCACGATGCGCGCCACAGCAGTGCGCACCTAAATCCTCCATACACGTTCGACAATCGACATCAACCTACTATGGCATCCAGTGCCGAGGTTTGCAGCTCCCACGGGATCTGCGAGGGAAGGGGCTGAGGAGGATGAGGAGAAGGCAGCGAGGCAGAAGGGGCTGCAGCGGGAGGCGCAGTCAAGGAGGCAAGGCAGCTGCAGAAGATGCAGTACAGGTGTGGGGTAAGGGGGCGAGGGAAAGGCCCTGAACTCTCTAAAATAAGGGCGGTGGGCGAGATTGGGCGTTCTCAGTCCACGCACTGCCACGCGGCGATCAGGAGGCGGCGCACAGCGACTCCTCCCGTCCCAGCAGCCGAGCCAGCAGCAGTATGGCGGCGGAGGCAGTGCCCTAGAAGTAACCTGCGTCTGGCGGGTGTGTGCCTACGTGATGTCAGGAGAGCTGGCCAGCGCTCCCTACCAGCACACGGCGCACACCGAGACAAGCACACTGCACTTCTGCAGCTCGTGGTGTCCTTCTACGCGGAGGAGGGCACGCCCGCGCCCACGTAACGAACATTGCGGGAGGCCTGCAGGGGTTGGAGGGCAGTGTGCCCCAGCAGCAGCCTGAGCCCTGAGCTGCCCGACTTCCAGTTCGACAAGTCGCATCCAACCAGCCGAAGCAGCGAGCACAAAGCGGCAGTCAAGGAGGCGGTGGCAGCAGCCATGCAGAAGAAGGCGCCGGCGGCAGCCCGGGGCCAGGCAGCAGGAGTGGGAGGAGTGAGGAGGAAATGGCAGCCAGGCAGGAGCAGTGGGACGAGGAGAAGGCAGCGGGACCTCAGCTGCAGGCGCTGCCGGCCGCCATGAGCGCGGCATCGGCAGAAGCGGCGGCAGCGGCGGCGGGGGCGGAGGCACTGCCGCCACCAATGATGCCGGTCAACATCCAGCCGTCCAGCTATCAGACGGGCTGCCGCATCCGCGGCCGGTACGGCGACACCGCCTGCATCGAGCGCGGGCGCGGCATGTGCGACCCGGCCAACGCCGAGGCGGTAGCGGCGGTCCGCTCGGCCGCCTCCGTCAAGGCGCGCACCACCTGCAGCCGTGGCGTCTGCAGGAAGTGGCAGGCCCGGGCTGCGGTGCAGAGGTTCCGGGCCAAGAAGAAGGCGCAGCTGGCGGCGGCGGAGGTGGTGGACATCAGCAGTGACAGCGACAGCGACGTGGAGATCGTGGGTTGAGGCCAGTTGAGTGCCGGGGAGTGCGAGTGCAGGGGCCATTTTGTGCCCCCAACAGGCGTGCCGGTACGTAATCCGGGAAGCCACACCATTTCCCCGAAGCCCCAGGAACTCTGGCCATACAGCAAGGGTTAATCTGGCCTGTCACCCATCCAGCCAACGTCCCACTCGGTCCTAGTTGGAGATCCGCAAACATGGCCCCTCCGAACTCGCTTACAAAGGAGCTTGCCATTGATGCCAAGTATGACCAGTTGTTCGAGACGGTGAGAGTGTTGGCATCGCCACATAGCGAAATAGGGAAGTCCTCTTAAAATCAATGCCGATGCAACGCCAATTTTCTTTCGCAGACGCTGCGGCGGACGGTTTATGGAACCGGCGTTGCAGGACTGCTGTCGCTCCTTATCTTGCGTGAGTTTGCAGGGCAACGTAGTCGCGCAGGCGGGCGGGCCATAGCCCATAGGGTGTTGCAGGGGCTGCAGCAGCCTGCCCCAGCCTAGCAGACCGGAACGCGGCCAGTTGCTGCTGGGCCGCAGTGCTTGCTGAGGGTAACGAATAAACCTACAAGGGGAATTGCGGTGCGGTACACGTGCACGAGGGTTACCATGCGAGCCCAGCGCACATGCTGCATTATGACCTGGCAGGTGGCGGCCAGAGCCGGGCAATCCTGACCTCCTTCGGCGCGGGCGTGGGCTTTGGGTCAGCATGGCAGAAGTGCTCTAAAGAGGTGAGAGGTGGAGCTTATGGCGCGTTGGTGATGATATGGGAGGATGTCAACCCGCGGGAGGTCACGGTCATCTGGGGACTGGTCCCCCTGCTTCTGTAGTACGCACGACATGTGACGCGTTGACTTCTCTCACGCTGTCTAAGCCGTCTGGGCCATCCCATGGGGCATGGGTGTCTTGGCTTGATTTGCTGGGCTGTGACATCTGCAATTTGTCGTTCGGCGTGTGTTCGCGTCTGGGCACGTCACGCTATGCACGCGTCCTCCCATGCCGCCCAAACACGCCCGTCACAGTTTGACGACCTTGTCCCGGAGCTGCTGAAGACCAAGTAAAGGCGGCGGTGTGAATGGCGGCCAACATAAAAGTTGACAAGTGGTGAAGTGCTCGTGGACCAGTGGCGGCTTGGATGTAGTCTTGCAGCTTGGCATGAAGCTGTGAACCTCATGTTGGGTTGTTAGTTGGCCTCAGGGAGTCAGGGGCACTCCCTGGTTCGCCTCTTGCCTAGTCACGGTTGTCTGAGTTGTCGGGCAACGAATACGAGGCGAGGGCGATTGTTGTTATTGACGTGCTTGAAAAACGCAACACGCACAATCGAACTTGTTGAGGTTGTAGGGCAGTTGCTGGAGGGTGCATCCGCATACGGCAGGTGTAGAGCCACAAGGTCTGCAATCTGGTGCAGTAGACTCCAATGCACGGCAGAAGGTTAACGATGATGAAGGGTTAGGCAGAGCTTGCTTGGTATTGGCAGAGTTTTGTAAATCCGGTGGATAGGTACTGCATCAGGGATTCCCCGTACTGCATATTTTCGTGGGTGACGACCCAGAATGAAGGGATGGAGCGCACCTGCTGCTCAGTCGTGCTGTGCCCACACGTAGGATTGCGTCGTTGCGGCAAGCAGTGCAGGTTCATGTGGCGTGTGCACAGGCCAGCCAGGTCTTTCTGCAGGTCTCTGGCCCTCTCCCTTACCCTTACCAACCGCCGCCAGCCGCTGCCAGCTGCAAAACTCGCGCTGTCGGCCTTTCGTGCATCACACAGCCTGTAAGGTTCGCGGCTACCCGAATAATCCGACTCTGCTTCGCGAGTGTGGTGTTGGTGTGCGTGTGTGTGTGCGTGCGTGTGTGTGTCTGTGTGTGTGTGTGGTGTGTGTGTGTGTTTGTGCTTGGGCTATCGCCCGGCCGGGCCTAGAGCGTGAGGAAGCGCGAGCTCGTGATCGTGATGGAACATGGCAAGGGGCAGGAAAGCGTAGTCCCGATGTGTGTGGCTCCCATCCGTGCCCACATAAATGCGTAGCAAGAAGGGACAAGGCATTGGTGCGTCGTTCGCGCGCTGTTACTGTACCGACGGTAGCTGGCAGGTTGTGTCGATGTTTTGCTGACGCGCATTCCTCACGCTCCGGGCGCCCGGCCAAGGCGATAGCACCACACAGACTCAATGCGACGCCACACCGCGCGGATAGCATAGCCGATGCGCACCTGCAGGCAGTCGACCGGCGTCCACGGATGAGCTCGTGATGGAGCACTAGCGTAATGCAACGGCGTGCAGCAAAACAATGGCCGGGCGACAGTGTGACAAGCAGGGGCAAGAACAAGGCGAAGCAAAGCAGAAGAGGGGCCCGAATGTGTACGACAATTGTGGCGGGCAGGCCGAATGCGGTGCAACACGCCAACAACACAACCGGAGGTGAGGAAGCGTTGCTGATGGTGAGGATAGGTGCTGCGACGTTCGGTAGGGGAGCTGTGGCCGCGCACTAGATGGGAGGAAGTTTCCGAGGTGTTGTTTCCGAGGCATTGTTTGTGGCTGATGTTTGTGGCTGATTAAGAAAGAAGCAGAGTTTCGGCTGTGAGCGGCTGGCGAGGAGAGGCGGGGGCTGTTGCGTGTTGGAAGGCGGGCGGAAGGCCGCACACGCCGGGAGTCGGGCAGGCTGTAGATTTCGCTGAAGCTGCGTTTGAGAAGGGAGCCGAAGGGACAGCTGGGGTGGGACAGTTGGTGCTGTGGGACAGCTGGAAGGGACAACTGGAAGGGACTACTGGAAGGGACAGCTGGGAGGGACATCTGGGAGGGGACAGCGGATGTGGGACTGCTGGGGTGGGACAGCTGGGGAGAGGCACGGAACAGCTGGCATGGGACGCTGGGTGGCTGCAGAGGCTGGTACGTAGGTGGGTACTTGGGTACGCGGCTGGATGGAGCCCGGGCTCACGAAGAGCTCCCCGGTGGCATGACAGGAGGCGGCGTCTTAAAATCATCAGCCCTGCGGCACGGGAGCGCGGAGAGGGGACACGCGCACACACACAGGGCAAAACACAGCCAGGACGAAAAGCCCGCCAAGGAGCCCGCCCACGCAGCCAACACGCGCCCGCCGCAAACAGGCACTCACACGCGAACACACAACCCACAAGACGGCCGAGAAGCCGGCGATCACGCACCGCACGCCCCACACACGGCCGGCGGGACAGCACACTCCCGAAAAGCAGCGCCCCTAACGCAAACCCAAAAACCCGACCTGCGCCGAACCGACAAGGAAAAAGCCCACACGCGCGCCAAGCCCCAAACTTAGCACCGACCTGTGTCCCTACCGTAAAACTGGAAACCAGAAGCCCAGCACGGGAACACCGGCACGGCCGTCCCCGCACCGCAGAGCGGTTCAGGGCAGCCGGGACCGTGATGGAACATGGCAAGGGGCTACCAGCCCGCCAGCAAGTCAGCGATGACTCGGTGCAGTTATTCTGGCGTTGTGCCAGCCGCCAGCAGCCGCACGTCACAAAATGAATATGGGGCAAGGGACTACGCTGCGCATCACGGGACTGCGCCAACCTGCCCCTTACACATTGTTCGCGTGTGGGGACGCCGCATTGCTGAGAGCCACGGATGGCCCTAATACACCATGGGAGCATGTCGCACCCGTGGAGGTCAGTGCAGCAAGCAATGCCAAAGCTCTCAGCCGTGCGATATGCCAACAGCCAGCACCCAGTAACTCCCGCGCAGTCCACCGCAGCCCCCATCGCACCCTCTCAGCTGGCCAACCGCGCAACTACCTCGCTACAGACCAGTCGTACAGCTGCTGCACTAGCGCTAACGACTCACTCACACCACCCCAGCAAGGCAGCTTCCGCGTTGGCCCTCTGTACAACTGCCATATTCCACTCGCACAGCTACCCGAGTACCACTTAGACTCTTGAACGGCTGAAGGATGCCGTGAGTACCAGCAGTTCGGGGCTGCGCCAGAACCGCCATTCTGCCTATCCACCGTCCCTGTGTCCTCTCAAACCTCGCGCCCCAGATGTGCAGCCGTCTGTGCTAACCGCATTCCAGGCCCCGTGCATGTATGCATCCACCAGCCAGAAACCAGGTGAGCCGCATTAGAAGGGCCTGAACACGTGCGGGATGATGGAGTCGGAGGTGTCCTTGACGCCCGCCAGCGCCTCCTTGTCTGCCGCCGCCTTGTGCGCCGCCGTCGTCAGGTTCTCCTTCAGCAGCGAGGCGATGGGCGGGTGGCTGGGCTTGACGTGCTGCGGGGCCACCTTGAGCGGCGGGATCTTGGAGTCCAGCAGGTTGGGGCACTGCAGCTTTACCACCGACAGGTTGTTGCAGCCTGCGGCAAGGGGAAATTGCAGGTGCGGCGGGGGTAGGGAAAGGACAGTGACAGCTAATGCGGGCCCTTTGGCGGGGACGGAATTCCTCCGTCGAAGGCAAGGAGCAACAATTGGTGGTGAGCCCTGCCACGTGATTTCAGGCACTTGGCCACGGACTGACAGGCACAAGACCCCAGGGCCCTGCTCACACCGCAACAGCTGCGCGACTGCTGTGTTCCGTCCCACAGTCCAAGTGGTTACGTCCTGGCTCCTGCCACACCTGTGAGGTCCAGCTCTGTCAGCTCGTCCGTCCACAGCATCAACGTCTCCAGCGCCGGGCAGTCCGTGATGCTCAGCTTGTTCAGCCGCGGGCAGTGGATCAGCGCCTGCAACATCGCAGCCAAAGGCAGGCCAACCAGGCAGCCCTTACTCATTGGTGGGGAAACGTCTTGCCCGACCTGACAACGCCTGTAAACCACCTTGCGCTTTGTGCCGCGACTGTACCGCAATTGCTGCCGGGCCTCTCCATTTCTTCACGGGCTCACCTTGGTGATGGCGGGGTTCTTCCGCAGGTTGACGGACCGCACCGTCTGGCTCTGCAGCAGCACGTAGTCCAGCCCCGCGCACTCGGACAGGTCCAGGTCCGTGAGCTTGGGGCAGGTGGTCATGGGCGACAGGTTGAAGTTGTGCAGGTTGGAGGAGCCGCGCAGGTCGATCAGCGTCAGCTCCGGCGGCGACAGCTTCACCAGCTCGTTGGCGAAGGCATCGCGCAGCGAGGCGGTGTTGTTGATCTTAATCTGCGGGCGCCGGCCGGCAACGGGCATGGGCACACGAACCCGGGTTGTGGCGAGGGACGCTGCGGCCTCTTGTGGTGCACAAAGCCATGGCCGCCTACATCCCATAGCACTCATGTATCCAGTAGGCTAAACAGCAACACTTGTGCGGCCCCGCAAATCCCGCTTCCCCTCACCTCTCTACACGCCGTGAGCACACGTTCCCGCAACGCTCCCCAGGTTGGCCAGGTGTTTGCATCTGGCAGGTCTGTCACCGGCTTCTCCCACGTCCCGCTCTCCACCGCCTGTCGGGTTCGGTTACAGAAGCGGAAAGGGGCCAGAAAACAGTCAGGAGGGGGAGACGTGCACGGTAGCCTGCGTGCCCAGACATGCCCTCGTGGCCATCTGTGCACACGCACCCGCTCCCAGCTCCCATCGTGAGGCGGCTCGGCTCCATCATCCTTCTTCTTTTTCTTGCCTCCACCCTTCTTTTTAGGAGCCATCTAGCTTGGGCAAGAGCGCTGTGAAGGCTTGGTCCCGACTTCGAGACCGACTCCCGCAGCACCAGGTATAAGTATGATTTACTATGTGTGTTATGCAAAAGCTGCTGCAGGAACTTCCAAACAAAGGCCTGTATAGACACCGGCCCGCGGAATGTCGCTGTGTGTGGAGTCGAGATATGTGCGTGCCCTTGTATATAGTTGAGCTTGTATCGGTCCGGGATAAATGCAGCGCTCAACATCTACACGACTTCATACACTGCACAGATTGGGCCACGCCAACCAATTGCGACCAGCTCTCAGGGCTTTCCGTATCCTCCCTTATGTTTGTGCATGCACTGTGTGCATTAATAACAGAGATCAAGTACCCCTTACCGATAAAGGAGGCCATAGTTCAGTATGGCGCCCCTGCTGTCCAAACTGCTCGGCAGCAGGGGCTAGGGCTGCAGGAAAACTTAGCCTTTATTGTGCTGTTTACTTAGCTGAAACATTATAACAGCTATTGCGAGACAGGACCTGCTGAATAGGAAGGAATGTTCTCTCAATTCCTCAACCAGGTGCGGCAGTCCCTGTTCACAGGGCCTGCCGGCAGCTCCAACCGAAAATTCACGCTAGAGGAGCTGCGGGCTCTCACGGACGTGCTGAACAAGAATCAGGTCGTCACGGAGGCCAACAGGGCCCTGGTGGTAGAGACCATTCGTTCCATCGCGGAGTTTATGATTTGGGGAGACCAGAATGAGCCCCGCATTTTCGACTTCTTCCTGGAGAACAACATCATGCACTACCTGCACCGCGTGCTGCAGCAGCCAGCCAACCGGACGGGCGATGTGGCGAAGCAGGTGCTGCAGACGCTCAGTATTATCATTCAGAACATCCGTAGCGAGACCGGGACCTACTTCCTGTTCAGCAACAACCACATCAACAACATTGTGGAGATCAGGTTTGATTTTGAAGACGAGGAGGTGCTGGGCTACTACATCTCATTCCTAAAAACCATCAGCCTCAAGCTGAACCAGAGCACGGTGCAGTTCTTCTTTGACCGGCGCGAGGCCACATACACATTTCCCCTCTACTCTGAGGCGGTCAAGTTCGCGCACCATAAGGAGGGCATGGTGCGCGCAGGCGTGCGCACGCTCACGCTCAACGTGTACTCGGTGCCAGATGCGGACATCCAGGACTATGTGGCGCGGCCGCCGGCCACCGGGTACTTTGCGGACCTGGCTAACTACATAGCGGACCAGGTCAAGGTGCGTCGGTCCAACACTTTCAAAGGCCCACAGCACTGAGGGGCCAGAGGGCGGCGCTGGCCCGTAGGTGGAGCACGTTTAGGACCGGGATGGGTGGCGGGGGAGGCGAGACAGTGTGTTGTCGTAGGCGGTGTGTCCTGAGGGCTGACCAAACCTGGCGCTGGCGCAATTTCAATTACAGATCCTGGACAAGCGCATGCTGGCTGCGGAGGGCTTTAGCGCGCAGGTGCTTTCATCACTGGACTCGGAGATTGCGGAGGTGGAGGACATGGTGTCCTACGTTTCAGACATCCTGTCCACGGGTGAGCCCGGGTAGATGAGCGGGATGCAGAAAGTCCACATGTCCCGGCGCGGTACACCAGCCAGTGCCGTTGTTTGGCGCGCCTGGCAAAGACTCACGTGCGCCACTCCCTTTCTATGGCTCGTCCTTCGCACCCCAGCTTCACCGCGGCTGGCGCACTTCATGGCGGAGACGCTATGGGTATCGCTCGTGGGGCCCTACCTGCTGCGTTCGGTGCTTGAGTACGGAGCCAATCGTGGGGCGGGGTCGCCGCGCGCGTCCGGAGGCGGTGGTGCACAAGCGGCCGGGCGGTCAGGGCGGCAAAGCGGCGGCGGTGGCTCGCCGGGCTCGCCGGTGTACCCCGGCGGCACCGCGCCGCCCGTGCGCGTGTCCTGCAGCCTGTACGTGCTGGAGCGGCTGCTGATGCTGATCACCTACCAGCCGCTGCTGCACAACCTGGCGCTGGCGCTGCTGGACCCGCGGCCCGGCTACCCCTCATGCAGGCCAGCCTTCGCGGCGCTGTTGCGCGGCGCCGACCACCGCGCCGTGCCGGCGGCGCTGCGCTGCCTGGTGGCGCTGGTGCACAACCGGCACGCCGCGCCCGAGGTGCTGGCGCTGCTCGGGCTGGCGCCGCGCTCGCGCGCACCCGACGTGCACGCCGCCTGCAGCGCCGCGGACTGCAAGGCGTGCCGGCTGCAGGAGGCGCTGACGCCCATGCCGCCAGGGGCGCCTGCGGCGGGCGTGGCGCCGGACCCGCTGGCGGAGGCCGCGCGACCGGTAGTGACCAGCACTGCCGGACCGGGCGCGCCGCCGGCCTCTGGTGTCGCGTTCGGGTTTCACACGATCTGGTCTCACATCGAGCCGTTTGCGCCGCCGCGGCCGGCAACGGCGCCGCTGCCGCTGGCGTCGCCGTCGAAGTCGGCTGGTGGCGAGGTGGAGAGCAGGGCTGTGGCGGTCTCGGACGCTGGGGCGCTGGAAGCACCCGCGGCCGTGCCGGCGGCAACTGGCGGCCTGGAGGTCGACCTCCTGGGGCTGGACCTGAATGACGAGCCAGGGCCGAGCAGCAGCGGGGCGAGCGGTCTGGACGTGGGGCGGGGACACAGCGCGATGGCATCGCAGCCAGTCACCGTACATCTGACGGCAGACACGCCGCTGCAGTACAGCCCGGCAGACCCCGCAGGGCCTGGGCCTGCCAGCTCTGCGGCGACCGTGGCTGGGACTTCGTCCACGTCGGCTTCGGCTGCGCCGCCCCTTGCAGACCTTCTGAGCTTGGACAGCCCAGAACGGAGTCAGCCGGGCCTACCGCCGCCGCCCCTGGCGCCGCCGCCACCACCACCGGCACCACCGCCGCCGCCCTTGCCCGACTCGCCGCGCGCGGAGGGCGACCTGCTCGGCCTGGACAGTCCAGGGGCCAGCGCCGCGCCGGCGGCAGCCGGCGCAGACGAGGACTCGCCTGTGGTCAAACCAGCAGCAACAGCCGCGCCCCAGCCGTCAGTGGCGTCAGCACCCACCCCACAGCCACCGCGGCCGCAGTCACTAGCGCAGCTGCCGCCGGGCAGCCAGATCGACCTGCTGGGCATGGACGAACCCATGCTGCCCGCCGCCGTGGCTGCCACTGCCGCCACCACAGCCAACATTACCGCCGTCAACAGCGACGCGCCTTCGCCCAGCGGCGGCGAGTCGCCGCGTTCCTCAGCGTCGGCGTCAGCGGCGCCCGGGGCGGCTGGAGGGCGGCCGCCGCATGGGGGGCTTCTGGCGCCTGCCAACACACTGGCATCTGCCATGGAGGCCATTGCAGCTAGCGGCACTGACGGGGCGGGCTCAGGCGCGGCAGGGGTGGAGCGGTCTGGTGCAGCGCCAAGGTCGGGGCCTGGCGCTGCCAGTGGAGGCGGCAGCGCAGCGGATCTGCTTGACCTGGTTCCTGATGCGGCAGCACCCAGCGCGGCAGTGCTAGGAACTGGCAGCTCGTCTGGCACGCATGCCCCGCCAAGGCCGGCGGCAGCCGAACCGCGCGCGGCTCTGGACGCTCTGCGCCAACAGGCGTCAAGCGGCGCCAGCGGGAGCAGCACTGCAGCGGGCGCATTGGGGGCTGCAGCAAGCGCCAGTGGCTCTGCGGCTGCAGTCAGTGACTTGTTAGGCCATCCCCTAGAAACGGGCGCGAAGCAGGTGGCGCCTTCACCGGCGGCAGCCCCGTCGGCAAGCGGCCCACCGGCTGGGCCTGGCTTGGATGGGCCGCTGGCGGGGCTGATGGATGTTTTTCCACAGGCGGCAGCCGCCGCAGCGGCAGTGGCGGCCACCGCGCTGAAGTCCACGACGGCCGCACTCGTGGACCAACACCCGCTGGGCGCCGCGCCCGCGTCAGCTCCCTCGCCCGGCAAGCAGGCGGCAGACCTTGCACGGAAGGCACCTGCACCCACCACAGGTGCTCCTGGGCCTGAGGCATCTGCAGCATCACCACAGCCCGCGGCAGAGCAGCCAGATGCTCCGGAACCCGTAGCTGAGTCTGAGCCGGCGCCGGCACCACCAGCACCCGCGTCGCCGCCTCGGCCCCAGGGGCCGCCCTGCGCCTCGCACGCGCGGCCTGCTGCAGTCGCGGTGGCGGGTGTAGACATCATAGATGCGTTGTTTGGCCTGCTGCCCGTCGGCCTGCTGCCGGTGCCGGCGCTGTGGAATGTGGCGCTGCTGCTCAACCACCTGTACCCACGCGCCGAGGAGCAGCGCGCTCTGGAGCGGGAGCTACAGGCGCAGCCGCAGGCTGCTGCTGGGGTGGACCTCGCAGACCTGCTGGGCCAGGGCAGCGACGGCAGCGGTGCAGAGGCGGCCGGTGCCAGCGAGGCCAGCAGCGAGCCGGCAGACACACACCCACTGCACCCGACCAGCACGGCCACGTGGGCGTGCGCGCTGACTGCGGAGCAGCGTGAGGCGCTGCGGGTGGCGGCGGTGTCGGCTGCCAGCGCCGTGCTGGACGAGGTGGGTGGGGCGCGGGGCCGCTGGGTGTGCAGGGCCACTGCCGGATGCGTTGGGAAGCGGGGCGGCTCCTTTTGCTAGGCTGGACCTTCAGTCTTGCCGGGATGGCGCGCTGAGCAGCAGCATATGATTAAACCTGATAAATCTGTTTGTCGTGCGGGTCCGGTGCAGGTGGGCGGCATGTGGACGGACGCGCTGGTGTCCATGATGGCGCTTGAGTGGCCGGCGGCGTACGAGGGCGTGACGCGGCCCAACCTCCGCACCGGCGCCGAGAACCTCATGGCGGGGCCGCACCTCTACCCGCGCCAGACGGGCCGGGGTGAGCCCTGCAGAGACTGGTTGCACACCTTTTGGTGCAAGTGCCCCTCATGTGCCGGCTATGCGACCTAGTTGCGCGTTTTGACGGCGGCACCCAACCTCCCGTGCGCCGTGCAGGCCTGTCCAGCATCTCTGGCCGCAACGACCAGGGCCTGAGCGGCTCCGCGGTGGCGGCGCTGCACTGCTACCACGCCGTGTGCCGCCTGGTAGCGCTGCTGCACCTCCACAACGTGCTGGCTACTGGCGCCACCAGCCGCCGCCCGCCGCCGGCCTGCCCGCTGCCGCCCAACGGCGACGTTGAGCTGCGCGAGTGGGACGTCATGGAGGGGCAGGAGGTGGAGCTGCAGGTGAGCGGAGGGGCGGGGCGCGGGGAACACGTTGTGTGCTGGGGTTGGTGCCACCCAAGGTATGCCGCAGACAGCCACGCACCACATGGCACGGACAAACACACGGACACGTCGGTAATCTGGTTTTCAGGTGGGATGAGTTTTACGCGTCAAGTGTGTAAGCCTGCTTCCCGGTTCGCAGGTTGGCTCCGCCATCTCGTGCATCGTGTCCTTCTCGCCCGGCCAAGAGCGCCGTGTGTACTTCGCCGCGGCGGGGCCGTCGCTGCGGCGCGAGCTGCAGGACGCGCAGGTGCGACAGCTGAGAGTTTGAGGCATCTCGCGCCGCTCTTACCTGAGGCTGCGCCTGTGTTTGGCCCATCGAGCCAGACCAAGGCTTGTCCATCCCAAGTGCCTATTGCAACTCTTCTTCCACACCGGAACTGTGATCACTGCGCCATTATGCTACTGCTGTACATCCGCGCACCTGCACCCGCGCAGGCGCTGCTTGCGGACCCCAACGCGCAGGCGGTGGTGCTGCACTCGTCTCCCGCCGTGGTGCTGGCCGACCCCGCGCCCACCCGCCTCAACGCCGGCATCGCGCTGTCCGTGGCGCCGCTGCTGGGCTGCGACCCCAAGGTGGACGGCAACGTGGCCAAGTGGCTGCACGTGCACGTGCGTCCCAGCGTGCGGGGCCTGCTGCGCCTGCTGCGCTCCGCGGCGGGCGGGCGCAAGGGCGGGCTGCTGGGCGCGCTGCGCCACCTGGTGGACGGGCACTGGGTGCTGGCGTTCCCGGACGTGGAGCGCGCCAGCAACGCGCGCAGTATGGTGGAGCAGGCGGCGCACAAGCTGCGGGCGCTGTACTGCGAGCTGCTCAGCCCACTGCTGGGTGCGGTCATGGAGTGATGGGTGGGTGACCGGGGGGCGTGGGGATCCATGGCTGCAGCCGTGTGTGTGTTTTGCGAGTCAGGGGCGGTGGCGCGTGCGGGGAGAGAGACAAGGCGCGTGGGCGTGTTGTGCAGTGGAGCAGTGTCTCGTGTTTGTGTGGCGCGTGGTAAAATGCGTTGTGTACGAGTACTTGACGGTCCGGGGCGAGTTGCGTGATGGCGTGGCGTTGGTGGCGGACGCTCCAGGGAGGGGGTGGTGGACTGGCGGGGTATGTGGCGCCTGGTTCGGGTATGCCGTGCTTCCGGGCGACCGAGCCTGAGTCGCTTGAGTCAGATTACATGGACCTGGTACAGTGTGCTACGGTAGTAAGCAAACTCAATGTGGGTGCGTGCACGGGCTCGTTTCCATGCTCGGGCTTCCTCGCACATCGGCGGGAATGGAAACAAAGGTCTGAACAGGCGCCGAGCATATTAAGGCACGGTGCAACAAATGCAACGCCGATATGTAAAACACGGCGCTAAATCACTAGTTCGCAACCGCGCGGGCCGGCCCTTGGGTCTGCTTCGCCCCTGGCTGCGGGCAGTAAAATCTAGTAGCAGTGATCAGCAGCTGCAGAGGCGATGGTGGTCGTGGCAAGGCCAGCACAGCCCTCGCCGCCTGGTCATGCAGGGCCGGGCGGCGGGAGCCGAGCACTGTCAGCGCCGCCGAGCGCGGCAGCCGGGCCTGGTGGCCATCTCGCTGCCGCAGCAGCCGCGGCGGCGGCCGCAGTGGCGGCGGCAGCAGCAAGGCTGGGCGAGGCAGGTCGCGGCTTTGTGCTGTCGGCCCCCTTCCAGACCGCGGTGCAGCTGGTTGCGGGGGAGCTTGTCACTGGGCTGTTCGTGGTTGTCAGGTGCGTTGTTCGGGCGGGCGTCGCACCCTCACGTTCGTGCATGGGATCTCAGGGTGTCTACAGGGGCGACTGCCAGCAGCCAGAACGGGCACGCACAGACGCACTGAACCTCTCGATCCAAGAGGAATCAGAGGATACCACCTGTACCACTTGCCCTCGCCCTCGCCGCGCACGCGCAGGCCGCTCGCCTTCCCCACCTCCTGCCTGGCGCCTGCGCTGTACTCGGCCTGGACGGTGCTGTTCTCGCCCGACAACCACCTGGGCAGCCGGCTGCAGGCGGGCGCGGTGGTGGCAGCAGCCATGAGCTGGGGCGCAGTGATGGGCGGCGTCGTGGTGAGGCGCAGAGGGCAGGCCCGGGTGCAGCTGGCGAGACCGCCTGGCTCCTTCACTGGTCGGGCGCTGGCGCACCCAGCTTCTTTTGTATTGTTTTACGGTTAAGTCAACCCCGCCTGCCGCCAACCCATGCTGCCTGCCATTAACCTCCTATACACGCAGCTGAGCCTGGCGCTGGGGCTTGTGCCCGCCGCCGGCTCGCACCTGCACACGGGCGTGCTGTGCGTGCTAGCGCTGGCGGTGCTGCCGGTGCTGGCCGCCAACCGCGCGACGCTGGGCCCCAGCAGCCCGCCCTTCATGTGGGTGGCGGGCTCCACCTCCAGCCTGGCGTACGGCGTGGTGCTGCTGACGGGGCAGCCGCTGGGCAGCGTGGCGGCGGTGTGGAGCGGCGTGAGTGCCTCTGGGGGGCGGGCTGCGGGCGCAGACAAGTAGTCAGCAGCAATTGCTCGCCACCCATTTGCGTACAGGTAACATGCCTGGTCCTGGTTACCGTATGTTCGTATCCCCCGAGGTTATGCCACTCGCTGCATGCACTGGCTGCGCACCTGTGCCTTGACCAACGGCAACGAACCGCTGCCACGCCCGACGTCCGAGCAGGTGGTGCGCAATCTGGTGCTGGTGGGGTTCTTGGGCGGCGGCTGCGGCGGCCTCATGGCGGCAGCGGTGCTGCCCAGCCTGGCCGCACACGAGCTGCGCGAGGACACAGCGGCGGTGGTGCGCGGCGCCGGGCACGCCATCACCAGGTGCGTGCACGTATGCGCACGTGTTGAACAGCACAAGATAGAAATGTGCACACGTGTGAGAGAGCACAAGGGAAGGAAACTCGCAGGACTGTGCAGGTGTATGTGCGTGTGTGTGTGTGCGGGCTGCCTAGCTGGGTGAAGTCTTGGGCTGTGGGGGCTGTGAGGGCATTTACACGCGGTGGATACATACGGATGAGCTGTGTCGTATCGGACCCGGGCGGATGTGCGTGCTTGCATCACAGGATCGCGAGCAGAGCTCTGCAGCCGCAGCCGGAGATTTGCTGGTCGGCTGAGGGCTGGCGGCCGGCGCCGTCGGCAACCCTCTCGCGGCCGGGCAGCCCCGCGCCTGCATCGCTGTCACCTGCACACGCCGGCGGATGGTCGCGACATGCGGACGGCGGCCTCGCCGCTGAGGACTACTGCTCAGGTGGCGGCGGTGGCCGGGTGCACACAATGGCCATGCCGAGTGTAGCAGGCGCAGCACGGACCAAGCTGGACGCCGCCAGCCATCCGGCGGCGGCGCCAGCGAATCCAGCGCCGGCGGGTCCCTTGGAGGCCGACCCAGTTGCGCCCCCTCTAGACACGCCTGCCACGCCTCCGGGCTCCGGCACCGGGCGAGCGACACCCGCTGTTCGGAGCTCCGGGGCAGCGGGGGATGAGGTGCAGCCCACCCTGCCGCCGGCTGACGAGGCCTCCTCCTCCTCTTCCGCCGACGAGGACGCGCTCCACCCGCTACACGTCTCGCCAGAGGGGCGAAGTGGCGGCGCCGCCGCCGCTGCCGCCAGCCCTGCCGCCGCAGCAACGGCTGCCAGTGGCAGCGCACACCCTGACGCACACGAACTGGCACACCTCGGCGACGACGGTGACGACGACGGCGGCGGGCATGAAGACGAGGAGGCGCAGGACGCGCTGGACGATGATGCCTTTCTACAGATGCTGCAGGAGGCGTCTGAGCCGTCGTTGCTAGCCAACGCATATGCATCAGCCTACGCCGGCCCCCAGCCCACTGCCGGTGACCGGCGCCGCAGCAGCGTGAGCGTGTTGGAGCGCGTCAGCGTCGCCACCGTCGCCACAGCCGATACGGTGGTGGGCTGGTGGTGGCGGCTGCGGGTGCGGGCGCGGCTGTGGACGCTGCGCCTGCGGCGCTGCTGTTGCGGCTCACGCGCGGAGGCCGCTGCGGCGGAGCGCACGCTCAGCCTGCCGGTGTTCGTGGCGCCGCCGGGTGGGCTGCGGCCGTCTCCGGCGGTTGCCGCGGCCGCCACGGCCCTTGCGGCACACCGGCATCGGAAGGCAGTCACGTCAACCTGGAGGCCGCGGCCTGCTCCCGCGACCCTCTCGACCCCTCAGCAGCACCAGCAGGCGCCTGCAGCGCACCTGGGCAGGGCATCCGTGCTCGCATCAGCTGCACAGCAGCAAGAGCAGCAGCAGCAGCCGGTGGGCAGTGGCGAGCGCGTGGGCGCAGTGGGCGGCGGCGGCGGCGTGGGCCAGGCGGCGGCGGTGGCGTGGGCGCCGGTGTCGGTTCTGAGGCCGCTGCTGGGCCGGGCGCGGCAGTGTGTGGCGTCGGCGCGATTGGAGCCGCCGTGGTGCATCAGCGGGCCGCGCGACCTGGGTGAGATGCGTTGAACATTGCATGAGCGCGTCGTGTTGTTGTGGGGACGCCGTGCTGCAAGGGAAAGGATGCTGCGCCTGTGCGCTGACGCAGCTCCCTGCTGTTGCTGCCCTGCCCTGCCCCTGACGCTTCTGCTCCCGCCGCGCGTCCAGACCGTTGGTCGCGGCTGCTGTCCTGCTGCGAGGTGCTGGTGGGGCGGGTGGAGGCGCTGGGCGCGCTGCTGGAGCACCGCGGCCGGAGGGTGAGCGGGTGGGTGCACGGGTGCACTGC
This sequence comes from Chlamydomonas reinhardtii, assembly GCF_000002595.2. Lineage (NCBI taxonomy): Eukaryota > Viridiplantae > Chlorophyta > Chlorophyceae > Chlamydomonadales > Chlamydomonadaceae > Chlamydomonas > Chlamydomonas reinhardtii. Next base: position 3,784,540 of record NC_057015.1, read on the forward strand.
GGGCGTGCGTACACGTCAATCCCATCCAAGCCCCCCCCCAGCAACGTGGCATGACTTGCCGTATCCACCCCGCCTGACGTGCACCACGGTGAGCGAAAGCTAGCTGCAACCCCTTACACCCTGTCACAGGCCGTGCCGCTGGGTGACCCCCACCTGTCCGAGCTGCTGGGCGGTGGCGACGTGGTGGGCCCCTACCGGGTCGCACACGCCCGCGCCGCCGCCGCCTGCGCCGCCATCAGCAGCGCACTAACAGCATCCGCCACCGGCCCACAAGGCCACAGGAGCCGCAGTAGCAGCAGTAGCAGCAGGAGGAGCAGTAGCAGTAGCAGCTGCATGGCATGGCTGCGGGGCAAGAGCAGCAGGCAGACCGCTGCAGTGGTGTCTGCTGCAGGCGCAGAAGCTCCTGCGGCGGCGGAGCTACTTCCAGTGGTGACAGATTGGGAGGCGGTGCGGCGGGAGCTCAAGGCGGCGGTCCGATGTGGCTTCCGCGGCTACTGGGGCCGGCTGCGTGCGGTCGCTGCGTCTGCAGCAGCAGCAGCAGCAGACGAGGAGGCTGTAGCTGCTGGAGACGGCGTGCAGAACACACGGGATGCAGCTGCAGCAGGAGTGCCGGCAGTGCTGCATGCCGATGCAGGTGGGAGCGGCGGGGCAGCAGAGGCGCAACCATCACCCGCCTCACGGTGGCCGGCACAACAACAACAGGACCGGCAGCGGCGTGTGCCCATCCTTGGCATCGAGCAGGTACGGACAAGGAGCGGCTGCTGTTCCAGAATTTGCGCTGGTTCAAAACATTCATTCCACCTGCTTGCGCTCCACCTGGCTCGTTTCACAATGCCCTGCTCCAGGCTCGGGCGCTCATGTTCATGTGGGCTGTGTCCGACGGCGTGCTGGCTGCAGTGGCGGAGATGGAGGCGGCGGCGCGCGACCTCCTGGCGCAACCTGCCGCGGCAGCACCAGCGTCACGAGCCGCACCAGCCACATCATCAACCGCAGCAGCAGCCCCCGAGTTGTCAGGGACAGCACCGCTGCCGCACACAGGGCAGGCGCCGCTGCAGCAACAGCAGCATCACTCGTCTCTAGCACCGGCGCTCGTGCGGAACCCTGACGCACTGCCTCCTGAGGGTCCGCTGGGGAGGAGCGCCGGCGACACCACTGCCAGCGGCATGAGGAGCATGAGTGGCACCAGTGGCAGTGCTACGGTCACGGCAGGGCACATCGCTGGTGTTTCATCAACAGTGGGGACCTCTTCGCCGTCGGCCCAGCCGCCGCCGGCTCTGAAAGGGCCGGCATTGCGCCTCAGACGACTCAGACAGGCAGCCGTAGCGCAGGCTAGAGCGGTTGGTGTGTGGCTGGAACGCGAGTTCGGCTGGGCGTGGCGCGTGCTGCAGGTGCGTGGTTACATAAAACGTGGTGCTGTACGAAATGTACCGTATCAGTGCCGCTCTCGACTACCGTACTGCATGTATGTACTGTACATTCACCCCTCAGCACACCCCTGACATCCCTCCCACAGATTGCAGTTGGCTGGCAGGTGGTCGCCACCAGCGCGGCCGCCCTGGCGACCAGCCCGCGACTGCTGCTGGAGGTGGCGCGGTACGGCCTGGAGCGGGCTGGCGCGGCGGCACACGCGGGCCTGGCCTGCGCCCGCCACGCCGCGACCCGCCGACCCACGACCAGTGGGCTACGCACCACGACTGCACGCAATGGCGTCGACACAGCCGCCAAAGCCGCGGAGCTAGTGAGCGCGGCGGGCGCGGCGGCGGCACCCAGCTCTGCCCCACCGCCCCTGTGGAGCAGCCGCTTCTTCCAGGTGTGCAGCGTCGGGGCGTGCCGTGCCGTCACTCATGCAGGTCCCCCGTTGCGCGCTGCTCGGTGGCCCGCTCCCCGATTCCCCGCTACTCCGCCTTTACATCTCACCCGTTCGCACCACGCACCACGCACCACGCACCACGCACCACGCACCACGCCCCCGTCGCCCGCGCAGTTCGGCTGCAAGTACTGGCTGACGTGTGGCGCTGTGCTGGTGGGGACACTGGGCGTGTCCGCCCGGCCGGAGCTGGCCCCGCTGATGCGACGCTACCCGCCCATGTACGGCTACATCGCCTCCTGCGTGGCCATGACGGAGCGGGTGCGTGGCGCAGCGTGGTGGGGACTGCTGCAGTCGTTGCCTGCCGTGTTGGATGTGTGCGTGGGCGGCCGTGTGGACTGCATGGCCTGTGCTACTTGGCTGCATGGGCGGGTGCATGGCTGCAAAGTGGTGCCAAGCTGCACCGCGCGGCCGAGCCGCACGTGCGTAGGAGACCGGCACCGGGTCACGCGCTCCGTCCGTCCCTCCTTGCAACCGGCACATAAAGCATACCCGCACACCCGGCACGCGCCCAACAAAACATATCCGTACACCCACGCACGGCGCACCTCCCCCCTCCCCGCCCACTCCTGCAGGTGGAGTCCACCGCCAGCCGCGTCGTGTTGAGGCTGCTGGGCACGCTGGCCGGCGGCGCGCTGGGCCTGGCAGCATTGCTGCACTCGCAGCTCGCCAACAGCCCGCCTGCACTGCTGGGCCTGGTGTGCGGCGCCACATTCCCTGTGGCCTGCCTGTGCGGCAACCGCTTCAAGCCCGCCATTGTGCTGACGCTGGTGACCCTGAGCGCCATGACCCTGTGCCACCAGCCGCGCACCGCGGGCGGCAGCAGCAACACGGTGCGCGGCGACAGCGACACGGCGCAGGGCGTGGCGCTGCGGCTGTTCGCGGCGCGGGTGACGTCGGTGTCACTGGGCTGCACACTGCCGCTGCTGGTGTCACGCATGGTGCTGCCCTGGTGGGTGGGCGGCTGGATGTGGACGGCACAGTGTGTGACATTGTGTTAGCTGAGCTGGGGTGGGGGCTGGCAGGCCGGGCGCTTGGTTAGAACAAATGCACCTCAGCAATCAACTGGCTTATGTTGCTTGGACTTTGGACGGACGTTTAAAACTTACAGTAAAGCGAATAGAGCGGCTCGTCACCTTCCGCCGCCGGCCGCTCAGGTACACGAGCGACTGGGCGCTGGAGACGATGGCGGGCGCCTTCGAGGGCTGTGAGAGGCTGACCCGGCAGCTGTACACCCAGTTCTATGAGGAGGGCTACAGGTGTGGTCACGATTGAGGTGTGGTGGAGGAGCTCGCTTGTAGCTGGACCGTGGGAGTTGTGGCCTTGTGGGCGGTGAAAAAGCGGTCTTCGGGCTGTGGGGGCCGTGGCTTGGCAGCATGTTGACTGCCGCTCCCTCATACACAGGGCACACGTGGCGGCGCGGGGCCGGCAGGCGACTGACACGTTGCTGCAGCAATGGGGGCTCCCGGCAGCCAGTGGTGTTGTTGTTAGAACACCAGCGGGTGGGGAACAGGCCGCCACCGCCGCCACCACCACCACCACCACCACTGCCAAGGAGCTGCAGGTAGGTGCGGTGTGCCGTATCACGCGTGTGCGACTTGCTGCGCAGAGATCATGGCCGGGTCTACACCTGCCCAAAAGGTCATGCCGCCGCGCCCCAGCTTGTCCGGGAACGCAATGAGTAGGCTCTCCTTGATTGCCGCCGCCCTTGGCGCCTGCTTGCTCCAAGGCACGCACGCCGTCCAAGGCACTACGCACCATCTACCGCCAACCGCAACGCTTCATCGTTGCCTAGTACCTGCGTGCTAACCGCGAGCCCGCACCCCGCAGGCGCTGGTGGTGGGTCCGCTGGTGTCTGTGCAGCGCTCACTGCTCCGTGACGCGGCCGTGTGGACCCGCGGCACACTGGCCACACCCGAGGTAGGCGCAGAGCCAATCATACGTTTTTGCGCCTGTGCCGGCACAGCAATGCGTGACGCATGCCGTTCGTGCATGCCGCACACACGTGCCGTACACACGTGCACGCAGGTGGTGGCGGCGCTGCTGCGTGCGTTGCTGCCACTGGCGGACCGGCTTGCGGCGCTGCAGCTGGTGGTGGCAGAGACGCCGCCGCTGGTGCACGGCCATCTGTCGGGCTGGGCGTTTGAGGCCATTGTGCTGCCGATGCACGCCGACATGCAGGTGCGTGCGTGCGCGCGTGCGTCAGGGCTTCAGGCGGCGGCAGATCAACCAGCAATCTACAACCTTTGGCGTGTATCAGCGGCACGTTGAGACCGCACACGTTATTCATCAAACGACGTAGATGCACGTACTGTATCCACATACCGGGGCACGTGCCCGTTGAAGGGGCGCATACGACCCTCCGGAGCCCTCCGCCCTCCGGCGGTTGGTTTCGGCCGCCGCTTTTACCCCCGCCGGCCCCCGACATCCCTGGTACGTACGCGCGCCCTGTCATCAGGCCATGCTGGACGCGCTGCACCAGGTGGTGGTGGCCTCGCGGGCGCTGCTGGTGGCTGAGCACCTGCAGGCCGCCCGCAGCAGCGGCGCCAGCAGCATACGCAGTAGTAAGGGGCCTGACAGTGGCGGCAGCGGCGTCAGCTCTAGAACCGGTGCCGGCGGCGTTGACGGGCACATGCACGGGCGTCCACAAGCAGGACCGGGTGACAGCAAGGCAGAGGCGCAAGCCACGCAGATGTCGCCACGCGCGGCGCTGTCCGCGGCGGTGCACTCTCTGGACCTGGCACGGCTCCAGGCAAGTAGGCCTGCGTGCCGTTCGCCTCCTTCTGTGCCGCCCCGGCCCCCTCCGTAACCAACGCGCGGCACAGGTGTTAGCGTTGCGTGCCAAGCGAGCTTCCCGCTACCCCCCGCTGACCACCATAGCGTGCCCCACGCATACATGGCCCACGCGCACGTGCACCAGGTCCGGCGGCGGCTTCGCGGCATGCGGCGCGCCTTCCACGCCGCCGTCCTGGCGCTGGACGAGCAGCGGCTGCCGTACGCCACGCACCCGGATGACGCCGTGCGCGTCAACGCCATGCTCTTTGCGCTGGTGCAGGTGAGGCAGTGTGGGGCGCAGGCAGGATGGGGACCCGAGGGGGGGGGGAGCGGATCTGTGGATGGGTGGGTGGGGCGGGGGTCAGGAGGCTATTGGAGGACGGCGTGGGTGCAGGACAGTGCGGGGAGGGGTATCGCCGTGTCGGGGTGCAGGCCTGGGTGTGCAGTAGGAGGGGGCTGGGGCGGAGGGTGCAGTGTGGCACGGTGTGCATGACGATGGGACCATCGGCGGATGTGTATGTGGAGACGACAGGCAACGGCGGGCACGTGCTTTATTTCTCCTGTGTGTGCCGCCGGTTTTATGCATGTCGTTCGAGGTGCCTTGCGTGTGACGGCCGGGCTCTGGCTGCCCCATTAATCCCCCCTCACAGGTGTTGGACCGGTCCACGGCAGCTGCACGATGCCTCGCTTATGCACGGCGCGAACGCCTGCAGCCCAAGGCACCCGCCGCCCGTTGAACAGGCGTGGCTTCGTCCCTGCCGACGGGCACAGCTGCGGCAGCTTCCAACCCACACGTATTGAGGAGCACGAACCCGCCCCTGGCATCCTCTCGTGGTTCCCACAAGTCCACGGCCTCTACATCTTCACCTGGCCTCGGAGTGGAATGGGGGGCTCAGCGAGTGTGGTGAGTCGGGTGACTGTGGTGGTCGCATCCTAAACAGCTCAGGAATGCGAACAATGGTTCTTACGCTGTTTGGCCTGGTTGGGCGGGGCGAGATGACATGCAAGCACTTCGTTGACATGGGAGTTAGTAAGTTACCGGCGATCCGGGCGTGCCTTTGTGGCCGCATGGTAGGTGTCCTGAGACGGCCGGCAGCAGAAGACACACGTACGGTAGACGGCAGCAGAGCGTGCATCAGTGCGCGCGTGCGTGCAGCCGTCCATTTTCATTCTTCAATCGGGATGACTGCGTGGACCCGCATGCATAGCCCCGGCACCCTCCCTCCCCTGCCCGGCACATTAGCGCAACAATCCGGCGGCGGTGCTTCAGCAAGTGGCTGTCCGGGTGTGGCCTGATCCATGGAGTGTTAGGAAGTAGGGCACGCCGTCGAAACCAGAGCAGTGAATGTGTGGCACACTTGATTGTGTGAGTCGGGCAGTCGGGCATGCTGGGCGTCATGCCGTCAATCTCGTGGTGCCTGCTTCAGCAACTGTGTTGCGATACTTGACACCATAAATCCTCGACCGTAACGCGTCACTCAAGTTTGAGAGTTTCTCAAACTTGAGCGCGTCACCCAGACGGTCGTCACACTCGCGACGCCTGCGATGTTCGCACCGGGTCAGGTTGGAAGTCACGACACAACGGGTTTGGGCGATCTGGTTGACCAACCTTCCCTTCCACCATGAAGACGCACTGAGTAGACGCAATTGTATCGATCTCCGCAAGCCCAACATACCATTATCAAGCGTATCTTCGTTGACCTAGAGTTTTCTGACAACAGTATAACGTTCACAGCCAACGTTGTTGGAAACTGCAAGAATGAGCTCCATATATCTGCATATAGTATGAGGATGGGGGACTGGGAGCAAAGGGCGCGTCGGCAGCCTTGGGCGACCTGCAGCCTCCTACGGGCTTTTTGCTGGTTGAGCTGCTTGTTGTGGAAAAGTTTTGCTGATGGTAAGTCCTGGTCTCCTGAGCTCGCGCGGCTATGCTGCTGGTCATCAACTCTGGGCCTCCCGTGGGCCCACGGTTAGGCACACACCTGGTTTTGCTTGCTTACATAGTAGTGCGTCAAAGCCTTTTGGAGCATTTGAAGAGTCAACACGGGGCACCCCCACAACATTCCTGTCAGCATGTTGACGTTGCGAAAACCTTCGACTGCCGCGCGAATACCTTGAAGCAATTGTAATAATTATCAGGTCGGCGCTGATTTTCTGAACGCGGGACTCGTCGTATCGACTCCACAAAACCGGTCGCATTACGTCGCCCTTGTAGGCCAGAGCTCGTGCCCTGGGTTTAACGGCTACCAGTAAGCAATTGGTTCACATAGGCATGCGGGCTTCGGGATACGCACAGTCCTCTCAAGGGGGGCCTGGGTGGCCGTGAGCACGTACACGGCTGGCGTCAACCTTGCCTCCTTGCACTGCTACTCAGGTTCTACCAGGGCGGTCAGGCCGTGGGCAACAACCTTGGGTCCGCGCTCACCTCCAGCCTGCCAGCTATTGCCGCCAGCTGCACAGCCGACTGCAGCTGCCAGGGCTTCACGTGGAACGGTGTCACGGGTCAGCTGAAGAGCCAGGCGGCTGGCGCGCTGCTCATGCCCGACACAACCAACCTCAACCAGACCTGCCTGGGGACATACGTGCGGCTGGAACCATGCCAGACCACGTCGGGTGGGTGTAGTGGGTCGGTGCTCTGTGGTAACGGGGCATTATTGTCACTGTGTAGCTGCTGATTTATTTGCTGTGGGCCAGTGGTTCGGTCTCTCCACTTCGGTGCCGAGCTTGCAATTGCACCTGCTGCCTACAGGCGGCGCATGCAAGGCCTTCACGGGTTATGCGTTCCAGCAGGGCAAGGACGTGACAAACAATTTGCTGGGCACGGCGGTGACTGGGTCGCTGGAGACCGCGGCGGCTGTGTGCTCATCCAACTGCGCCTGCCAAAGTTTCACCTCGACACAGCTGATCAAGTCGGATGCTGTGGTGGTGACGGGCGGCGGGACGGGCACGTGTGATGGCACCTTCGTGCGTACCATCAATTGCACCGCAGCGACACGTAAGCCTGCTGTTGGGGGGCGGACCTTTCGCTGAGGGGCATTAATAACATACGCAATACTTTGCACGTACAGGATAATGTGCGTGAGTCTCGGCACCTACATTCGCCGCCCGCCTATGTATGCTTCCCAACCCCACCCCGCGCATGTTTCCCCGTCCGCACGTGCAGTGACGTGCCCCACATCGACCTACTTCTCCAAAGGCTACAACTTCTACGCGCAGCAGGACGGCACCGGTGCCGATCTGTACTCGGGCCAGCCGCTGCTGCGTGGCGGCATTGCGGACTTCATGGACCACTGCGACCTCACGTGCGCCTGCACGGCCGTGAGCACGTGGGGAGCCATCAAGGCCACCAACACACGCGGCGCCTCGGGCAATTTCAGCACGCAGTGCCAGGGCGTGTACACGCGCACCGGCTCCATGGTAGCGAGCGTGGCGGTAAGAGTGCGTGCGCATGTGCTGCGGCCGGCGTGGCTGGGGCCTAGTAGGCGGGAACCCGATGACCTCCTAATCCCGCGCGGAGGACTTAGTGCACCAAACATGCACCGGTAATATTATGCACATGCGATGCATTTTGCGGGCTATGCTTTAAGTAGGAACAGGAGTTTATAGCTTGTAACATGTAGACCTGGCACTCGACCGAACCAGTGCTGTGGCTGATATCAACGACTATTAGCAAGTAATCAACAGCGCTCAGCACACCCGCAAATTGTTAGAAGGAAACAACATCCCCGCTTTGACCAGGACTTGGACCCGAAACGACTGATAGGCGCCGAGAAGTCCGACTGCAGTTTCCAGGTTAACCACAGTTACCATAGGGCTTACTCCAGGGAGCTGGTCCGGTCGTGAACGAAGTACCCAGCACGCACTTGTCACGCCTTCCCTATGCCCCCTTGCCTACGCCGCAGGGCTCCAAGCCGGTGTCAGCAAGCTCAGAGGACACGGGCGGTGGCTACCAGAAGAGTTACCTGGTTGACAACAACATCGGCAACGTTTTCTCGACTGCCTCGGGCGGCACAACCACTCCCTGGGTGGCGATAGACCTGCAGGCTGACTACACGGTCACGAACGTACAGCTGTACAATGACGGCACATACGGCAACCGCCTGGGCTGGGCGGAAGTGCGCGTGGGCATGACGCGCATTGACGACTCGGGCGATGGAGCCCTGGTGTCGCAGAATGCGCTCTGCTACAAGTTCACCGGGCGAGGCACGAATGGGGCCGTCTACAGCTATTTCTGCACGGGTGGTGCGCCCGACAACACAGCACCGCGTATTTCGCTTTTCGGAAGGTGAGTGGATGTGGTTTAGTAGGTCTCCCCCGGGAATTAAGCAGGCATTTCACGCGGCTTCATTCAAGCAAACCCCTCATGGCAGAAACAGTAGCGAACCAAGTGCCGCACGGCACTTGAATCATCTGTCTGCAGGTATGTGACGATCCAGAACTTCAACACGGACCCCGGCAATGATGCCGATTACTACCGGCTGATGCTCAAGGAAGTAATGGTGGACATCGCCTGCGTCATGCCGCAGCTAGGTGCGTGCACGGTCGGGTGGGGGCCCGAGTGCGTACCCAATGTGCCCATGGCTTAATGCCAGACCATTGTGACACCGCCGAACACGTCTGCCCCCTTGCCCCATTTCAACCATCCCAGGCTCCCCCTCCGCCTCGTACAACAACTATGACGTGTACGTGGACTGGTCGGTGGACGGCGCCGCGCTGACCGCACCCACCTACCCGGTGTTCAGCTGGAAGGCCTGCGCCGACTACTGCCGCACCACCACCGGATGCCTGGGCTTCAAGTACAGGTGGGTGCGATGGCTGTGCGCGATGTGGGTCGGGATGCTTGCTAGCTTACAGGCGGCAACAGAGTCAACTTGTGATGGACACGTCAGCTTCGAGGCACACCAGAAGCACTGTGCGCGTTAAAGGGATGTACGCGCGTGCATTGCTGCCCCACACGCAGGGCGACATCGCGGCAGTGTGACCTGTTCTCCACACGCGGCAAGCTGGAGCGGGTGTGGGACCCCGCTGACACCGCCACCTTCGGCGCCACGGGATACGGAGACGTGGCTGGTGTCAAAGGTAAGCGCGCAGCGGGGTACCGGGCGGCGGGCAGGACTAGGCAGCGTGAGCCTAAGGCAGCCATCACTGCTGCACTGTTTCCTGCATTTACTTAAGCGGTAAATTGACAATGCTCCCGCCTTGCATGGCTACGACTGTGTTGTGCAGACCACAGTGGATGCGGCACGCTGTCTCAGTCCGCGGGAGGCAGCGCGGACCTGACGTTGCCGTTCCCGCAGACCATCTCATTCGGCAAGACATTCAGCACGCCGCCCCTGGTCCTGGCGTCTTTTGCCGGCCAGAACGCTGACTCGGCTTCGTAAGTGGCCTGCACGCTGAAAGCGCAAGAAAGAGACGCGCAAGCGTATTGCATACAATCGAGATTGCTCATGTGTGCATGGCACAGCCCCATGATGTGCCCTACTGCCAGTCCGTTCACTACAGTCCGTTCACTCTTTCTTCCTTCCGCTTCTTCCTTCCTTCCTTCTGCATGCATACAGGCATGAGGTGGTCATCACAGAGGTCAACACCACCAGCTTCAATGTCGAGGTGCTTTCCAGCGGCCTCAGCACGGTCCGCATTAGCTGGGTGGCGCTGGACGGGCTGCCGTCGCAGGGTGAGCATTACTTTTGCAGTTGTATGGCATTGCTGGAGTGGATAGTGCCGCCCTACGCACGTACGTATGTATGTCATGTAAGGCTCGTAGCACGCACTGCTTGACCTCCGCCTTTCCAACCTCCGCTGCCGCCTTTCACCTTGTGCAGGCCTGGCCTTCCGGCGCAACGGCTTCATGTGCACGGAGCGGGAGTGCTACAACGCGGACCTGCTGGCGAGCCAGGGCTACATCGAGCGCAAGTGGACACACAGCATGAAGGTGCGCGCTGCTGGGATCCGGGGCGGGTCTGCTGGTAAAACTAAATCGGATATCGCCGTCAGGCATCGGAGCCTATGTAACCTGGGCTATCGGTGTTGCTGCGCAGGTCTTGACGGGTCACTTTCCAAAGATCTTCCTGTCCACGCGCAAGATCTCTGGCAGCACCGGCACAAGCACCGTGAGTTCCACACACGGCATTACATACCGTACACTCAACTGGCCTCAACCCACGATCTCCACGTCGCTGTCGCTGTCACTGCTGATGTCCACCACCGCCGCCGCCGCCGCCAGCTGCGCCTTCTCCTTGGCCCGGAACCTCTGCACCGCAGCCCGGGCCTTGCACTTCCTGCAGACGCGACAGCCGCAAATTGCACACTAAATTCATACATGGCTGGAGAGGACGCTTTGGCCACCGCGCTGCTGTGCTAGCTAGGTAGCTGCCTGATGAGCATTGACGTAATGAATATGCTCATGCACCTTACTGCTCTCACGCTCGCCGCCCATCTAGCCGAAGCGAGAACATGTTTTTCTTACCTCCTCGTGCAGGTGAACACTGTGTTCGCCACCAACGCCTACGCGCTGCTGTGGATGACCCCGGTCGGCGCCATGCCCACAAGCTACAGCGGGTTCACCATGGACGTGCTCCTGGCCAACCACCCCCTGGTCGATGCCGGTGAGGACGCCCCAGTCATCATTATGTGACGTGCCCGTGGTGCGCGCGCGCCCCCACCCCCCTTCGTTTGGGGCCGGGCAAGGTTAACGTCACCCACACGTAGCCAATCAACCCGTTTACTAAACGCCCTTTATGCCCTTGTTCGCGCACCAGGTACGGATTCGTCGTATAACTGCGCCGCGGGCTCGCGCACGAACTATGCGGCGTGCCCGCTGGCCATGGCGGGCGCCGGCAACAACGTGTGTGCCTCGCGCACCATCACCACCTCCATCAGCTTCGCCCGCACCTTCACTCAGGCACCGCTGGTGTCGGTGTCTCTGACAGCTGTGGAATGGTGAGGTTGGTAGTTGCGGTGATGTTGGTACATACATGGGTGATCTGCCGTAGCACCCTGGCTGTGCCGCAACTCCGTGTGCAGTTTGGCGCCTGACTGGGGCCACGATAAGTCCACGCCTCCTGGCCATTCGCTGTTACTGCTCGGTGAACCCTGCTGCCTTCCGCCAATGCCGCCGCCGCGTTGACTATTGTCCACAGGGCTACCTCGTTCGACTTCTTCGTGTCCGCGGGCAGCATCACCGCCACCGGCTTCACGCTCACAATGACAGCCAACTGCATGTCGCAGGCAAGTGACTACAAGTGACTACATGTTTTTCCATGCAACTCAGACCTCCTGATGGCACTAATACGATCGACCCGTGCGTGGGTGGCATTTGTGTAACCACTACCGCCTGGCATAAAACTACAACAGGTGTATAGCGCCTCTGTCTCTTGGATTGCCGTGGACGCCTCCACCACCGCTGTGCCGCCGGTGTGCCCAGGTAGGTGCGGGCACAGCAGCGGTTTCAACAACTTCTGTACGTACGCCGTATCACGGTGTCGCCCTCTAAACACGCTCTACTGCAGCCCTGCTCTGCCCTTCTTCCCAAACCGTCGCCACTCCTATGTGGCGCATCGCCAAGCCAATATAGCGGCCCCATATCTACCTTCACTCTATCGTAGCCGCCCACACGCGCGCCCCTCCCTTACTGGCCCTTTTGTTTGCAGCCACGCCTACGTCCGGGCAGCTCAAGTATGCATCGCCCGCCATTGGTGGTGCCGGGAGCAGCTTGTGCGCACGGACCAGCGCGGGCAAGCTCAAGTAAGGCTTATCATTATTGCTAGTCCGCATGCAGGGCGGGCGGGTGGGATGGTCCAGGGGCTGTGGATGCGCTGCCAATGTTGCTGTGGTCTGGCATCACCTTGATTGACGCAATACGACTGTGCTGCTTACTTTGCTCGCGCGCTTCCCCACGTATCTCCCGCGCTCCAGGTGCTGGGGCAATAACGGACAGGCAAGTCGGTTGACATGCTCAATTCTTGGTGAAAGAAGCCTATGCATGCAGCTGCCGGCTTGCTATAATAATTATCGATGAAGCCCCTGTCCTAAAGGTGATGCGTTCTTGTCACGCAGAGCAAACTTGGAAACAACGTGACCACCTTGGTTGGCGACGGTCCGGGTGAGTGCATGCATGAAGCCACAGCCGCTGAGTTGTGCCTTAGCCGTACGATGTGTTGCCATCCACGCTTGCCATCTATGGAGCGCGGCCACCTAAGCATTTCCAGAACCTCCTGCCGACGGCTCACTTCGCTTCCCATGCACGCGCACTCTACAGGTGAAATGGGCAGCGCCCTACCTGACGTCGATCTAGGCACCGGCACGAGCGCAGTGTCTACATGCATGGGCCATGAACATTGTGCGTGTAGGGTTGGGTTTTCATAGGTCGTATGGATGGGGTTGGAAGGTCCGTCGTCAGCATTCTTGACTGCCAGACATGGCGAAGTGAAGTTACCCTGACCGCACGGGGCTGGCTTACAGTTTCGTCTCGGTTGCCAATTACCGTACCTATGCCTGCCTGCTCAACACGCTCGTACCCTCTTTGTGTGCAGCGTGTGCGCTTTTGACTGACGGAAGGGTCAAGTGAGTAAGCAGGAGAGCGCGCGGAGACGAGAGCCCAGCGGTGGCTTTCCGATTGGCAGTGCATGAGCGGTTACCCACCACCGCGCGCCCCTACACCTGCTCACTACCTCGCTACACTTCTCTGTACCATCTTTGCAACCCCACGAAAATAGTATCTCTGTGCGTCTCCCTGCGCCAACTCATGTTTTCGGCGGCGGGTCCCTCGCTCTCACACCACCCAGATGCTGGTCGAGCAACGCCGCGTATGGCATCCTTGGCATCGTGGACGGCTCAAGTAACGCCATCTTAAGCGTGTTCAACACCACTGGTTATGGAATGGGAGACCTCTTGCCAGCGGTGAGTTACGGGCTTGCTCACCACTGCTTGCTACCGGTACACCTGCGTCTTGTCGCTGGCCGCGCCGCGTGCATGCAGGCATGCTCGGCATACGGATGAGTGTGGTGCGGTACCGCTGTCTTTGATCTGTGCAGGTCAACCTCGGCACTGGGAGAACGGCAATCCAGCTCAGCTGTGGACATTACGCGTCGTGTGCGCTGCTGGACAACTACTCAGTCAAGTGGTGCGTGCGCGGTTGTCGTTTGCGCTAGCAGGAGATAGGCGGGGAGCGCGCGGATGCCCGCGTTGGGGTGATGGCGGGCAGCAGGGACACTAGCGGGCCGCTGGCAATGCGAATGCGGCTTGTACCTAAGTGCGCCCTGCCTTTCCTTACCAACATGCCGGTATGTCATGTGGCGTGACTGCTGGCTTGCCCACCTCTGGCGCGCTCGCCACCTGCAGCTGGTGAGTTGCTGTGCGCTTGAGTGACACAGCAGGCTGTGCCTGCTTGATGGCTGCGGTATTCATGCTCCGCGTGTATTGTGAGCCTATGGACAGTTGGACACACTTGTTCCCTGACCTGGCTGGTGTATCCCTCACTTGTGTCCCCTGCCCTGTCCTTGGTTACTGTGCAGGGGTGGCGGCTGGGCTGGGCAGGTATGAACGACACGCTTTTTGATGTTTTCTCCATTCATAGCAGACTTGTTCCTGGTGCATGTAACTGCTGCGATCACCAGCAGGCTATGAACTGGAATCCATATACGGCGACTGCTGTATCGCTCCTTACTTGCATGGCCCTACCTAATGCTCTCCACCTGCAGCTGGGTCAAGGCGGCACAGGAAACATCAAGGATCCCTCCACCATCAGCTCCATCAACCTGGGTAAGCACGCCAGCTAGCCCGCCACGCACAGGACCAGCAGCGCTGTCATCTGCTGTGCACAACCTTACCTGTTGAGCGCTATCGCCCTTACCCTGAAGTGCATGCATGCATGGCTGCATGCATACTTTCCTGTTTGCAGCTGCACCTGCACGGCTACACCTACCTGCTGCATCTGCAACTGCATGCCCTAATCTGCACAATTCTCGGTAGCAGGGGGGTAATTGGGGACTTAATCTCCCCTCACCCCGCCGGCTCCCTTAATCCACGCCCTGACTTGTGGAAAGGCGCCATTGTTTGAAATTGCTGTATTCAACCTGCGCCATGCACAGGAACGGGCCGCACGGCGCGCTCCATAACAGTGGGTGACCAGTTCGCCTGCGCAATCCTGGACAATGGCCAGGTCAAGTGCTGGTGAGCCGCCGTGTTCTGAGTCTGGTTGGCGCCAGGGGCTGTCGTACACGATGTGTGGCTGTAGCGGAGGATGTAGCACCTTCTAAGGCTCTCCGCCTGCGTGCCATTGTCAGGCAGGCGGACTGCCCTTGGAGATGCAGACAGAGTCCGATGAACATGCATGAAGCCGGTTGCCGCCGGCGCCTATTTGCCTATAATATATGTCGCAGTTCGCACGCAATTTAATATGCACTCCTTTGCAACCCGCTCATACAATGCATTGTTGCTTACAGGGGCGCCAACAGCTTTGGGCAGGTATGGATGTGTGTGTGTGTATGTGTGTGTGTGTGTGTGTGTGTGTGTGTGTGTGTGTGTGTGTGTGTGTGTGTGTGTGTGTGTGTGTGTGTTAAGGGATAGATAGATGTGTTTGTGTGTGCAAACGCAAAAGCACAACTGGGAAAGGGCGGTTTCTGCGATGCGCGTTGTGCGTGTTCGTGTAATGGGCAAGCACACAAGCACACGGAGAACGTTGACCCTGATGTGTATTAAGTGACAAGGGGTCGACACTGTGCGTGATGACTGCCGTTTGTCGTGTGCCACATAGCTTACCGGTATGGCCCGAGAGCAACTTGCTTGCTTGCGTGTGCACCGCCCTGACCATCCTTGCACAAATGCAGCTGGGCCAAGGCCACGCGACAGACTGGGGCAAAACTGCGGGCCAATTGGTACGTTGACACAGAAACGCTCAGTGCGCGCAACGTTGGAGGCAACGGGCGCAGCAATGGGAAGCATGCGGTTGAAGACTTGCACTGGATGCCTTCGTGACCGAACTGACCCAAACCCGTGCCCACTCGCCGCCTCTTCTATATGTTTTTTCTAACGCCTGAACGCGCACGACAGGGGGACGGCCTGCCCGCAACCGTGAGTACCGTACTGTAGTGCGCTGTCCGCGTGCACCATGTCTTGTCACCGCACATGCAACAGTCCCTTGCCACGCTTGGCAATGCTGTGATATGAATGGATTATAAGCTGTGCGTGCGGCTTTGCACTATCCCAATGTCTCCGCAGGACCTGGGTACAAACCTCAAGGCGACTTACATCAACGCTGGACCCGACTCCAGTGAGTACAGGCCCTAGCTTCCAACCCACCCTACAACCTCGTCGCTTTCATTCACAAGGAGAACACGGCAGAGGGCAGCTCACACCGCACAGCAGGCGCAAACTGGGCCATGCTTGCTCGTCTATCGGTATCCGCACATTCGTGTTAGCGACGGGCACTAGCGGTAATAACCCTGTCGCCCTCCCTCCCTGTGCAGCGTGTGTCGTTGTGAGCTCTGGTGACCCGCTGCTGGACGGCCGCGTCAAGTGGTGCGTGGCGTGCTTTTGTGTGTGCATGTGTGTTAATAAACAACACAACGAAGCTCGCCGAGACGGCGCGCGCGTGTTTGTGTGTGTGTGTGTGTGTGTATAGGCAAGGGAATGGGTCTGGTCAAAAAGCACAAGGGGAAAGGGTCAACAATGTACATGCGCATGCAAGCAACAGGCGGCCGCGATTGATGCTACCTTGCGTTGTTATTTCACCGTCGGGTCGACCCTCTGTATGTACGTCCGGTTATTTTCCGTTTTGCAACCTCTCTCGCTCTCAGACCGCTTGCCTGGCTTGACGGCTTGCTTAGATGTGTGCTCGTGTGCTTGCCACCGCCGTACCCAAGCTCTTTCCTATACCGTGTGGCCCGCTCTCTGACGCGTTCCTCCCTGTCCTCATCCCCGCTGCCACTGGCGCTCACGTACCATTCGCTGTCGTCGGTTGTGCAGCTGGGGCAGGAACAACGTGGGGTAAGCCATGCCATGAGCAAGTAATGAGCAGCAGATGGGGTCCGGGTGATGAGGCGTAGCTGAAGGACGGGCGATTCATGTGATGTGAGTACTGCATGCACCTGCAAGTTTCACCAACGGCTCCCTAGCGCTTCACCCTTTAATGTGCGTATGTGCATTATCGCTCCACGCGTAGGCAGCTTGGGTTAGGAGACTATGCGAACCGTGGTGACAACGCCACGGAAATGGTGGGTGTTTGTGCTGCGTGTGGGCGGGCGCGCGTGCTATCAACGGTTGACATACAACAGAGGCTGGTCGCACGTGCACCTAAACGGGGCATTTAAGTTGGGCATTTGGATTGGGCATATGCAACCTACCTGTCCTCACTGCCGGTTTTACTCGAGTGCGCCCTTTGTGCCTTGCGTTTGCGTGCAGGGCGACTATCTGCCATTTGTGAGTCTTCGTTCATGGCCTATGGCAGTCTGCGAATGCATTTTGTGGTGCCGCGGCAGCTCCCCTCTTTCAGCCACGTTGGCGAGGCCTACCGGTTGCATGCGCACGCTACACGGCGTGAAACGTACTTGAGTGAGGTCTCCAGCTGTAGTCGCTTCTGTGTTGCAGCTGACTTAACGCGCACATCAACCCCGGCGTGTTCACACCTCGCAGGTAGACTTAGGTACGGGCGTCAAGGCCGTGCAGGTTGCATGCGGCTTCATGCACTGCTGTGCCGTCACCA
Source organism: Chlamydomonas reinhardtii (assembly GCF_000002595.2). Lineage (NCBI taxonomy): Eukaryota > Viridiplantae > Chlorophyta > Chlorophyceae > Chlamydomonadales > Chlamydomonadaceae > Chlamydomonas > Chlamydomonas reinhardtii. Next base: position 3,801,882 of record NC_057015.1, read on the forward strand.
CCAAAGGCGGCTTGAAATGCTGGTGCGTGATCAGTCTGAGCGAGCCCGCATCCCGTCCAGCCGTCATTGTCCAGGCTGCATTCGATTGCATGCGGTTGCATCCGTTGCGTACGTCACTGAGCGCATGTCGGCCAGCAGCGTAACCGCCGTGCCTGCCCATGGAGAACATTAACTAGCTGAGCCGCCCCATCATGGTTCGTGACGGCCCGCATCCCCGCTCGGGCTATTCACTCCTAGTAATCACCATGTCCCCCGACCATGAATGCGATGCTTCTGAACGCAGGGGCGAGAACGGCTCCGGCCGTCTGGGACTGGGCGATACGGTTGCCCGCGACACTATCGCTCTGGTGGGTGCATGCGTGGTTTCAGGTTCAGGTTCGGGTGCATGCGTGGTGGTGGGCGCCAAGTTGCCAATGCATGATGACCATGCCACCATTCCCGGCGTTGGCCCCGGCTCATCACATCCTTATGACATGGATAGCCTGATGGACCGCAACCCTTTCGCCCGGACTTGCCCGTCTTACATGGACGGCTACCCTGCGCCCTCTCTCCTGCCTGGTTAGCTGGGCGATGCACTGCCATACTCGAGCGTGGGCACCGGCCGCACAGTCCTCTTCGTGTTCAACCGTGGCTACACCACGTGTGCCTTGCGAGATGACTACACCGTCGTGTGCTTTGGCGCCAACGGAAGCGGGTGCGTGACGGAACGCGCGTTCGGTGGCAGCTGCGTGACTGCCTTTATGGCGGCCTGTGGTATTGGTACCTAGCCAGCTTGTGAAGGGTGGTTGACGCAGTGCTGTGACCAGAGCATATGCCGTGTCCTGTTTGTTTGTCACCATACATTTTGGTACAATGTTGCCTCTAAAACACCGTTCACTGGTGGGACGCCTGGGCGCAATTTATCCCGTTGCCGCCGCTCCTGTGGTGCTCTCATTGGACCTGCTGCTGCAGGCAAAATGGTGCCGGCGACACAGTGGCGAGATGCAGTACCACAGCCTATTGCGGAGACAACCTGACGGCCATTGACTATGGTGCCGGCGTGTTCATAGTGCCTTACGCGGGCGTCGCAGCCCTGCAGACACTCACGCCCTACCCATCCTTCCCGCCGATTCCTCCAGCACCGCCCTCGCCTCCACCGAGCCCAACTCCACCGAGCCCTAAGCCACCGTCCCCGGTATGTGGGGGCCCGATGTGTATGTCGCGTGCTTGCCGGCGGCCGTGGCCCGCGGAGATCGCGAACACATGGGTGCCCTTAAATGACATATACCAGGACTAGACTTACGGTGCAGTATGTCCTGGTCCGTTTCTACCCCACAGCTTCCGCCATCCCCAGCGCCGCCACCACTGCCGCCGTCTCCCGATCCGCCGAGCCCGGCACCGGTGCGTGCAGGCCCTGCTGCGGTGGGCCCTTGTCCAGCTTTTTGTTGCAGCAAGCAATCGTGTTTGAGAGTGGGCGTGAAGGAGTGTCCCTGAACACACGGGAGGGATTTGTGCGTTGCCTCACATCTCTTGCTCGCCATCGTTGTCTTGCCCAACAACCTGATGCCCAGCGCGTGTCCATTTGCGCCGCTGGGTCGGCTGTCCTATGTGCCGCTATTAACCTTGCCCAAACACCTTTGTGTCCCCACAGCCTTCTCCTGCGCCCCCATCACCGGTGCGTGCATGGAGGGCAGGGACACACGGTGGCAGCTTCAGTACTTTTCAACGACGTATTGCATATGCAGTGATACGCAGCGTGGATCAGTCACCTGAGACCTGTGCCTGCCTGCAGATTCCACCGTCGCCGTCGCCGCCTCCAAGCCCCGTGCCCCCAAGCCCTGCCCCCCCATCCCCGGTGCGTGCGTGTTTGCTCAGTTGCCGGCTAGTCACCATGGGTGTGTAGAAGCTTAAACTGCTAGGATCATGAGTACTGCATATAACTACCTGACTCTCTCAGTGCTTTACCTGATGGTGCCTTGCATCGTGCAGCTGCCTCCGCTACCCCTTCCACCCTCGCCTCCACCTTCACCACCCCCAAGCCCAATGCCACCAAGTCCAGCGCCACCCCAGCCACCGGCCCCGCCGGCCCCTCCT